>NW_020954629.1:21573-24178 GCF_900497805.2 Vombatus ursinus
AGGGGTTTTATGAAGCTATTTTCAGAGATACTTCTAGGGACCTGTAAGTTTTCAGTTCTTCTGAGGTGGTGTGATCTAAGGAGGAGTGTTTCGTTTCCTGGCCTGTGCTCTGGTCTGTGAGCCACCACAAGTACTGTTTTCTGCCCTGGAATTGTGAGGATGGACCCCCCTCCATTGTGGCTGAAAGCTCTGCTATGCTAGGGCTCCTCCTTGCCCTGGGATTTCCACCCAGGACTGTGACCTGGATCCAGGTATGGGCAAAGCAACAGAGTCTGCCTCAGTGCTAGCAAAGAGACCCCTGTAATCTCTTTCTGACCAGTTGTTTGACCCTCTTACTGTCTGTGGGCTGAGAGCCTGTGGAAGCAGCTGCTGCTGCTGCTGATTCAGTCACACCCCAAGGCCTGCTCCAGCTGTGTGGCCTGTGCTGGACTGCATTCCCCTCTCACCCAGGTGCAACAGACCTTTTCTGCTGACTTTCTACATTGTCTTTGGTGTCTGTGGGCTGAGAAGTCTGGAAACCACCACTGCTGCCAGTCATTCAGTTGCCCCGAGACCTACTCCAACTTTGCTGGGGCTCAGTCTATGCTGGCGTGGCCTGTGCTAGACTGCACTCCTCTCTCACCCTGGTGCAAAGGACCTTTCATGTTGACCTTCCAGGTGGTCTTGGGCTGGAAATTTGTTTCACACTCTTTTTGTGGGTTCTGCTGCTCTAGAATTTGTTTAGAGTCATTTTTAAAGATATTTTGAGGGTTTTGGAGGAGAGCTCAGGTAAATCCCTGCCTCAGCCATCTTGGCTCTGTCTTCAGGTTTTTTAAATTAAAAAAAAATTGATATCATGATTATCAAAATGCACAGGACCATTACTAATATCCTGATTTCAAAACCTAAGTCTTGTCTCTTGATGTCCTCAATGGATCACACCTTTCATTTTGTGTGTGGAAAAGACCCTACAATCATTAGAATTAATAGTAATAACAATAATAGTCTTTATCAAAGAAGGAAGGGCATGAAAGTGCATTTGTTTTGATGTGCAGGTTTTTAGGGTTTTTAGGTGTTTTTTTTTTTGAGAGGAGGGGGACAGAGTAAAAAAATATATTTTTTTGCATTTTATTTAAAGACGTGAGATTTCCTTTTAAACATGATATAACTTTAATCAATAAAAAACTGATCTCTTCTGAACAAATTCCTTTGTTTCTTAATTTCCTTCAAACCGGCCAGTGTTTTAGCCAAGATTATATATAATCATCAGTCCTTTAATTAATGCTTTTTTGCATTCTAAGACTCTTTCCAGACCACATATTTCTGTTTTCAGGTCCTCTCATGTTTGTTATGTGGAAGTTTTTAGGACACTCCAGATCTGACCTTTTATATTCTAAGAGCTCTCCTTGCTCAGATCTAGCTTTTTCCAAGCTCCTCCTTCTTTAATTTTTTTCCCCAAAGCTACTCTCAGGCCTGATTTTCTATGTACTAAAATCTCACTGTTTTGATAAATTGCATTCTCAGCCTCTTGAATATCTTCCACTTTTTTTTTTTGGAGGCAATCAGGGTGAAGTGACTTGCCCAGGGTCACACGGATAGTGTCTAAGGCTGGATTTGAACTCAGATCCTCCTGAGTCCAGCTCTGGTGCTCTATCTACTGTACCACCTAGTTGCCCCACATCTCCCACTTTCTCTGTTCTAGTGTTTCTCAGTACTGACATTACAAATTTTGTGGCCTAAAAACATCCCTAGATTCTGGATTAGAAATATCCATCAGTGTCAAATGTTCTAGGTCCCAAGTACCCTCCCTGTTCCCATATTCTGGTTTCAGTTTCCACTCCCTATTGGTACATTCAGAAGCAGGATTGAGCTCCTAGCTTAGACATTCTGTATTCATGTTATCAACAACTTCCAATTTTATCCCATGAAGGGCATCTGGAAACCTAAACCTTTAGTGTTCTCAGGCCCATCCAAGATGTGATAGTTTTGATTCTAAAGCCATATCATGCTATGTTTGTATGCGTGTTATTTTTTTTATTAATTTGATGATGATTACAATGTACATGGGTCTTATAATATGATGATTTTGAAAAAGAAATCATCTCCCTTATAAGCTCTTTATACATCACATTATATTTTCTTGTCAAGAATTTATTGATACAGAGAGGTCATACAAATGGGAAAAGGACCCACATGTACACAAATGTTTGTACCAGCTCTTTTTGTAGTGGCAAAGAATTGGAAATTGAGAGGATGCCCATCAACTGGGGCATGGCTGAACAAGTTGTGGTATATGAATATAATGGAATACTTTTGTGCTATAAGAAATGATGAACAGGCTGACTTCAGAAAAACCTGGAAAGACTTGTATGGTCTGATGCTGAGTGAAGTGAGCAGAACCAGGAGAACATTGTACACAATAACAGCCACATTGTGTGATGACTAATATTGATCAACTTAACCCTTCTTAACAGTACTAGGATCTAAGACATCTCCAAAGGCCTCGTGATGGAAAATACTATCCACATCCAAAGAAAGAACTATGGAGTTTGAATGCAAATCAAAGCATACTATTTGCTATTTTTTTTTCTTCTGTTGTGCTTTGTGTCCTCTTTCTGGTGGTTCA
>NW_020954629.1:24300-26960 GCF_900497805.2 Vombatus ursinus
AATAGGAATGTATATGTATAGCCTATATCAGATTGTGCACCATCTTGGGAAGGGAGGTGGGAAGGAAGGAGGAGAAAAATTTTAAACTCAAAGGCATATGGAAGTGATTGTTGATAAATCAAAATAAATTAATTAAAAATAATTTATGAATAATCATTTTTATTAATAGTCATAGAAACAACAGTCTTTACTAAAGAAAGAAATACATGGAACTGCGTTTCTTTTTAGCTGTTCAGAGGTTTTGTGATGGTGGGTGTGGTTGACTACCCAACAAATTGACTGTAATGTCACTAAATTCTTTGACTAGGCTGTTTTAAAATAAAAGGGCTTTGGTTTTGGTTTGGTTTGGTTTTAGTTTCTTTAACTGTTTTTCTTATCCATCAACAATGCCTAATGAAAATTATATTTGAATAAGTGAATGATCTAATATGAAAAATCTACTTTCTTGTATTTAAAATGAGTATAAAATGGCAAATATTAGGTCCCAAACAGTATTTATGTAAAGTTATATTCCTGTGAATTGTGAGATTTTCCACTCTGAAGCCCCTTACCTAGCAGATGATTTCTGTTCTCTGAACACCCCCCCCCACCTATCATATTTACTGTTTTCCTGGACAGTGCAAGATCTGACATTTGCTACCCTAAAGGCTCTCTTTGCTATCAAATTTCCTGTTCCAGGGGCACTGATAACTCTGTCGATTTTGTCTCCATGGTAACTCCTAGACCTGGCACTCTGTTTGCGCATATCCTCCTGTTTCTGAAAAGGTCCATTGCCAGACTCCATACTGCTCCCCACCCCTCTTCTCTAGACTGTCACAGTTCTGATCTAGAAGATTTGACAATCTCATCCAGCTGATTATCCTTAATTCCAAATTTCCTTTGAGCTCATACATTCTTTGTTTAATGAGCTATCCCATAGCTCATAGACTCTCTAATGTTTTCACTCCAAATCTGGACCTTCAGAGGTAGGATTTATTCCCTTGCTAGGAGATTCTGTATTTTCAGCTCTGGGACCCTGGTAAGACAGATTCTTGAAAGGTTCTGGGAGGCCCCTAGAGTCAGTGTACCAAGGGGATGAAATTTGGGATTCTAAGGCTGGTCCATCTTAGGAAAAGTAAAGATTTTTCTTTTTTATTGGAAAATTCTTACAATGCTCATGATACTCACCACAATCACACTTTAAAAATTAACCAGTATCTCTTCCAAGTCCTTATTATGCTACACATTTTTTTTACTTGCAACTGGAAAATTTTTCCCACTAATAATATTTTTAAAGTAAGCTTTGAATTTTAGGACATTTAGCATTTGAAGGCCCATTCCACAGCAAATCATGGAGGTTCTCAGAGCCCTCACAGCTATGACACATGGAAAGTTGGAGAACACTCCAGTCCTGACCTTTGGTGTCCTCTCCTGGTTATCCGTATCCCTTCTTCTAGAGGCTGTCCTCAATCTCTCCTTCTCTTCTCCATGGCTCCTCTCAGACCTGAACATATCTCTTTTCCAATCCCTTTTCTTCAATTTTCCTCTTTAGCCACTGAACATCTTACATTCTCTGAAGACTAGTCCTAGTTTGGTTTTTAGTTTCTTTGTTTTTTTTAGATAACACTGATGTCTAATAGGTATTCTATTAGAATCAAGAAATGATGTACAGAAAAATCGACCTTCTAACTTATCCATCTCAGGATTCTAGGATTGTCTAGTTCAGGATAATAGTCATAATCTATTCAGGATTGTATATTTCTATCAAATTCACATATGCTGGGTTCCTAGTTGATGACCTGTAGAAGAATTCTGGCTTTATAATACATTCCTAATTGTTTTATTCAAAGGTGGGACTTCACTTCCATGATGGGAAATATTGTGTTCTAAGCTCTATCCTATCACCAACTTGTCTGCTTTCAGGATACCTGGAAATCCAGACATTCTGTTTTCTAAGGACCTTCACAAATGGAAGATTCTCATATCTAAAGAAGCATCCTTCTAAGATCTGTTTGTTTGTTTGTTTTTTTTGCTTAAGTTTCTTTTGTAGTTTTATTTGAAGAACACATTTGAGTCTTACCCATAGATTGATTTCTAAACAGTAATCTTCTCCTTTTCCAAGTCGATAACACCATTTTTGGATAGCCAAAACAACTGAATATTCATTATCAGTAATACTACTACTGAGAGCTATATTTATCAATGAAGCAATTGCAGATGATTGCACTGGTATGTCCTCTACAAATATAGATAGGAGTTGTACAGGTTTTGGGGTGTTCTTTTGGGTGCCTATTATATAGAGATTATTTTCATCATATCCTTGAGGCTCTGTGGTAAAGCATGTCAGATCCGTTTATTTTTTTGTATCACAATTGCATCTTCAAAATTAAACTCAAATTAATGTTTGATTTAATCAGAATAATCTACCTTGTTTTTTTTTTTCAATTATATACAACAGGTCAATATTTGGGCCAAGAAAGAATATATGTGATGAAAAAATTAAAGCTATTTATAGTCACATGAAAAAATGCTCTAAATCACTATTGATTAGAGAAATTCAAATTAAAAGTACTTTGAGGTACCACCTCACACCTATCAGATTGGCTAATATGACAAAAATGGAAAGTGATAAATGTTGGAGAAGATATGGGAAAATTGGAACATTAATGCATTGTTGGTGA
>NW_020954629.1:27003-30756 GCF_900497805.2 Vombatus ursinus
TTGTGAACTGCTCCAACCATTTTGGAGAACAATTTGGAACTATGCCCAAAGGGCTATAAAACTGTGATCCAGCAATACCACCACTAAGTACTGTATCCCAAAGAGATCGTACAAAGTAGAAAAGGACCCACATGTACAAAAATATTTATAGCCGCTCTTTTTGTGGTGGCAAAGAATTGGAAATTGAGGGGATGCCCATCAATTGTGGAATGACTGGACAAGTTGTGGTATATAAATGTGATGGAATATTATTGTGCTATAAGAAAAAATGAGCAGGTGGCTTCAGAAAAAAACCTGGAAAGACTTACACAAACTGATGCTTAGTGAAGTGAGCAGAACTAGGAGAATATTGTACACAGTAATAGCAACAATGTGCGATGATAAACTATGACTGACTTAGCTCTTCTCAGCAATACAGTGATCTAAGACAATTCCAAAAGACTCATGATGGAAAGTGCTAACCACATCCAGAGAAATAACTATGGAGTCTAAATACAGATGGAAGCATATTATTTTCTTTTTTTGTTTGTTTTTGCTTTTTCTTTCTTGTTTTTTTCTCTTTTGTTCTGATTCTTCTTTCACAGCATGATTAATGTCAAAATATGTTTAACATGATTGCACATATATAACCTAAAATATATGAAAATCCATCTTTGGCATTTATGATATTTTCTTTTGTAAGGCCCATTCAGAGCTAATCATTTCTGTTCTAAGATTTCGCCTAAGCAATCAAACATAGTGATTTTAAGGACATTCCAAGACCTGCCCTTTGGAGTCTCAGGTTACTCTCTGCTCTGATTTCCCTTCTTTGTAGTGCTCTCCTACCTCCTAACTTCTCTTCATCATGACTTCAACATGCTATGTGCTAAAACCTTCCCTTTTCTCAGTTTCCATTCTTAGTTCCTGAACATCACCAACTCTCCCACTTCTAGTCCCTCTGACCAATGAAATTAGAGATTCCATAGCTGAATCAAGCTCAGGGTTCTGGATTCCAAGTTTCTCTCAAGACCACAGAGTCTGGGTTCCATCGCCCTCCATAATCACCTATTCTGTCTTCACTTTCTACTCCCCATTGGTGCATTCAGTGGCAGGATTTAACTGCTAGCTCAGAAATTCTCTCTCTTCTCTCAACTAATCTCATCTGAAAGGTACCTGGAAGCTTAAACATTTAGTGTTCTAGAGACCATCGAAGACATGGCATTTTTCCTTGCAAAGGCGTATTATGATAACTTGTTTCAAGTTACTATTTTTTTATTTTATTAATTGGATTATTATCAAAATGTACATTGGTTTTAATGATATTATGACTTCCAAAGAGAAGTCTTCTTCCTAAAATGTTCTCTATACTGAACGTGTTTTTTTTTTTCTGTCTGAAATTGCTGAAGATCTATTTTTATTAATAGTCATAGAAACGCGGCTGGCTCCATCAGGGCGCAGAACCACCAGCCGAGAAGAGTGATCCATCACAGCCAGGGGTCCCAGGGCTGGGTGGTGGGGGTTAGCCATGTTGGACTTCGTTATCTTCCCTGTCACCTTCCTGTTGGTTTTGGTTGCAGCAGTGGAAGTTTACATGAATTCCTGGTTAATCTCCATGAGAGATATGGGCTGGTATTGTCTTTCTGGTTTGGCGGGCACCTTGTGGTTAGTTTGGGCACTATTGATACACTATTGCAACATATCAATCCCAATAGGACATTGCATCCTTTTGAAACTAAGCTAAAGCCTTTATTAAGGTATCAGTCTGGTCTCGGTGGGGATGTAGTTGAGAATCACATGAGGAAAAAACTATGAAAATAGCATGAACAAGTCTCTACAGAGTAATTTTGTTATTATGGTCAAGCTTTCAGAAGAAGTATTAGGAAAAAGACTCTCATATCCAGAATCTCAGCATGTGCCTCTTTGCCAACACATGCTTGGCTATGCCATGAAGGCTATTACACAAATGGCTTTGGGCAGTAGCTTTGAAGATGACCAGGAGGTTGTTCGCTTTCAGAAGAATCACAGCACAGTGCGGTCTGAGATTGGGAAGGGTTTCCTGGATGGATCACTTGAGAAAAGTACAACCCGGAAAAAGCAATATGAAGAAGCATTAATGGAAATAGAATCACTTTAGAAAAAAAAGTCAGAAAAGAAAGAAGAGGAAGAAACTCCAATCAACATATCTTTGTAGACTCCTTATTGCAAGAAAACCTGAATGATAAGCAGATCCTGGAAGACAGTATGATATTTTCTCTAGCAGAATGTGTTATAACTACTAACTTGTGCATGTGGACAGTCTATTTTCTTACTATATCAGAAGATGTCCAGAAGAAATTGCACAAAGAGCTAGACTAAGTTCTTGGGAAAGGTCCAATTACTCAAGAGAAAATTAATCAGCTCAGATATTGCTGGCAAGTGCTTTGCGAGACAGTTTGAACACCAATTGCTGCCAGGCTTCAGGACATAGAGGGGAAAATTGACCAACATATCATTCCCAGAGAGACCCTTGTTCTTTACACTCTTGGTGTGGTTCTTCGGGATCATTGTGTCTGGCCATCACCAGACAAGTTTGATCCAGACAGGCTTGATTATGAATCTGCTATGAAAAATCTTTTTGCTTGGATTCTCAGACACACAAGAATGCCCTGAGTTGAGGTTTGCATATATGGTGGCCACAGTACTTCTAAGTGTGCTGGTGAGAAAACTGTGCTTACATCCTGTGGAAGGACAAGTTATTGAGACCAAATATGAGCTGGTAACATCATCAAAGGAAGAAGTGTGGGTCACTATTTCTAAAAGAAACTAAAAATGAATGTTAAGTTGCAAGAATGAAAGTGCTTCAGCCCTCTGACAATGAAAATTCATTTGTTTCACAGAGAAATGTTATCCTAAATATATTATAGGGTTTGGTGTTCAGACCTTAACTTTTGTCTACATTTTTAATTATCTTCTTTTTCATATTAATATTCCTTTACTAAAATGAATTTAATACAGACATTTGTTATTTGAACCACATTGACTCCAGGAAGTGTGATACAGAAGTGAAGATTTTTTTGCAAGACCATTTCTAAACATTGCCTTGTCATAATAGACCAACCATGAGCAGTGTGTCCTTTAGGGCTGATTGGCAGTGAGGACCACTGTTTTAGACAGCAATAGCTAGTAGTTATAATTTTCATTGTTTAATATTAAATTTTCCATTGTGTTCTAGTTTTTACAAAAAACATTTACATTAAATGGTCCCTACTTTGAAGAATTTTAATTCTAAGAGAGCATAAAATGTGTATCAGACATACTATTATACATTTTAAATGTGCAAAGGGAACTGAATATTTATAGAAATCTTACAGCAAGTCATTTTACAAATAAACCTTTTGTAATATGAATTTTACCTAATCTGTTTTATGATTTATTTTTATTTTTTTCTTTTCAATAATATTTTATTTCCCCCAATTACATGTAAAAACAATTTTCTAACTTTTTTTTATAATTTTGAGTTCCAAATTCTCCCTTCCTCTTCCCCCTCCCTGAGACATTAAGCAATCTGATGTAGGTTATACATGTGCAATCACATAAAACATATTTCCATATTAGTCATTTTGTGGAAGAAAACTCAAACCAAAAAAGAAATGAAAGAAAGTGAAAAATAATATGCTTTGGTCTGCATTCAGACTCCATCAGTTCTTACTCTGGAGGTGGATAGCATTTTTCATCATGAGTCCTTTGGGATTGTCTTAGATCATTGTATTTCTGAGAAGAGCTAAGTCATCCACA
>NW_020954629.1:30873-78574 GCF_900497805.2 Vombatus ursinus
GTTTATCATCACACAATATTGCTGTTACTGTGTACAATGTTCTCCTGGTTCTGCTCACTTCCCTTCCATCAGTTCATTTGTCTTTCCAGTTTTTTTCTGAAAGCATCCTGCTTGTCATTTCTTATAGCACAATAGTATTCCATCACAATCATATACCACAACTTGTTGAGCCATTCCTCAAACTGATGAGCATCTCCTCAATTCAGGACAGATACGTTTTGATGGTGGGAAGTGATCAAGAAGGGTTCAAAAACATGATATAATGAATTGTCCATTCAGCAGGCAGGGGAAACACGAGGGCACTGAATATTTGGGTTGGAGGAGGAGAAAAAGATGAAAAGAAAAAAGATGCTGATAGGAGAATAAAACAGTTCTAAAAGCAAAGGGTTACTTCTCCAAATTTTTCTTCAGATATCCCTGCTAACTTCTGTCTGCATTTTAGGAACTGAAAAGGGGAATCTTGCTCATTTTAGGAAATGTTCCCCCAAAGTAGGCATTGAGTGGAAAGATGTGTGTGTGTGTGTGTGTATGTGTGTCTATGCATTTACTCACTCATGTTAGGGCCCTCTGACTTTTAAATGCCACAATCTGGGGGTCATAAAATGCAGGCACAAGGACTTATAACTGTGCCCATAATTCTCTCTGAGACAATAGGTAAGATGCAGCTATCACTGGTTGACTTGAGACACAATGATCTTAAGATCACAAAATTTTGGAGTTAGAAGAAATCTGAGAAGTCATCCAACTTATATCTGAGTAGGAATCATATCTAAACTGTTACCTATAAGTGGTAATCCAGTCATCAGTTAGCTACTTTTAGGGAAGGGGCACCCATTTCTTTCTGAAGTATCCCGTTCTTCCTCTTTTGAGTATCTCTAGTTGGGAAGTTTTCACTCTTGTCAAGATAAATACTCATCCTCTCCAATTTGGTCCCAACTTTGTCCTCTCCAGTCAAGCAGAATAAATCTAATTCTACTTCATCCAACGTGACATCTCTCTTTTTTATATATTTTATTTTTTAAAATTAATTTATTTATTTTTAGTTTTCAACATTCACTTCCACAAGATTTTGAGTTTCAAATTTTCTCCCCATCTTGTCCCTCTCCCCACCCCAAGATGGCATGCATTCTGAATACTCCTTCTCCTAATCTGCCTTCCCTTCTATCTCTCCCCCCTTCTCTTAACCTCTTCCCCTTCAATTTTCCTGTAGGGCAAGATAGATTTCTGTACCCCATTTCCTGTATATCTTATTTCCCAGTTGCATATGAAAACAATTTTTTTTAACTTTTGTTTTAAAAATTTTGGATTCCAAATTTTCTCCCTTCATCCCTCCCCACCCCCCCTCCTTGAGAAGACAAGCAACTCGATACAGGTTATACATGTGTAGTCATGCAAAACACTTCCATAGTAGTCATGTTGTGAAAAACTAAGTATATTTCCCTTAATCCTATCCCACCCCCCCATTTATTCTGTTTTCTCTTTTGACCCTGTCTTCCTTAGAAATGTTTGCTTCTGATTACCCCCTCCCCCAATCTGCCCTCCCCTCTATCATTCTCCTGCTCTCTTGTCCCCTTCCCCCCATTTTCCTGTAGGGTAAGATAGATTTCCATACCCAATTGAGTGTGTATGTTATTCTCTCCTTAAGCCAAATCTGATGAGAATAAGATTCACTCATTCCCTATCACCTCCAGTTTCCCCTCCACTGTAAAAGCCTTTTCTTGTCTGTTTTATGTGATATAATTTACCCCCATTCTACCCCTCCCTTTTACCTTCTCTCCATATAATACTCTCTCACCCATTAATTTTATTTTCCAGATATCACCTCTTCACCTTCAACTCACCCTGTGCCCTCTATTTATCTATCTATCTATCTATACATACATACATATAAATTTTCCCTCCAACTACTCTACTACTGACAAAAGTTTCATGAGTTACAAATATCATCTTTCCATGCAGGAATGTAAACAATTCAACCTTAATAAGTCTCTTATGATTTCTCTTTCCTGTTTACCTCTTCATGTTCCACTTGAGTCTTGTATTTAAAAGTCAAATTTTCTGTTCAACTCTGGTCTTTTCATCAAGAATGCTTGAAAGTCCTCTATTTCACTGAATGACCATTTTCTCCCCTGAAGGATTATACTCAGTTTTGCTGGGTAGGTCATTCTTGGTTGTAATCCTATCTCCTTTGCCCTCTGGAATATTATATTCCAAGCCCTGTGGTCCCTTAATGTAGAAGCCGCTAAATCTTGTGTTATCCTGATTGTGTTTTCACAATACTTGAATTGTTTCTTTCTGGCTGCTTGCAATATTTTCTCCTTGACCTGGGAACTCTGGAATTTGGCTACAATATTCCTAGGAGTTTTCCTTTGGGGATCTCTTTCAGCAAGTGATCAGTGGATTCTTTCCATTTCTATTTTGCCCTCTGGTTCTAGAATATCAGGGTAGTTTTCCTTGATAATTTCTTGAAAGATGATGTCTAGGTTCTTTTTTAGATCATGGCTTTTAGATAGTCCAATCATTTTAAAATTCTCTCTCCTGGATCTATTTTCCAGATCAGTTGTTTTTCCAGTGAGATATTTCACATTGTTTTCTATTTTTTCATTCTTTTGAATTTGTGTTACAGTGCCTTGATTTCTCATAAAGTCACTAGCTTCCAATTGTTCTGTTCTAATTTTTAAGGAAGTATTTTCTTCAGTAATCTTTTGGACTTCCTTTTCCATTTGGACAATTTTGCTTTTTAAGGCATTCTTCTCCTCATTGGCTTTTTGGACCTCTTTTGCCATTTTGGTTAGGCTATTTTTTAAGATGTTGTTTTCTTCAGTATTTTTTTTTTTGCGTCTCCTTTAGCAAGCTGTTGATCTGTTTTTCATGATATTCTTGCATCACTCTCATTTCTCGTCCCAGTTTTTCCTCTACTTCTCTTACTTGCTTCTCAAAATCCCTTTTGAGCTCTTCCAAGGCTTGGGATTGATTTATATTTTTCTTGGAGGCTTTGTATGTAGGTACTTTGACTTTGTTATCTTCTTCTGGTTGTATGTTTTGATCTTCTTTGTCATCAAAGTAAGATAATATAGTCTGACTCTTTTTGCACTGCTTACTCATGATCCCGGGCCAATTACTTGAGATTTAAACTCTTTGTTAAGGTAAGAGTCTGCTTCCAATGTGGAGAATGTACTGTCCCAAGTTTTGGGGGTTTGTACAGCTGTTTTCAGAGATACTTCTAGGGACCTGTACATTTTCAGTTCTTCCAAGGTGGTATGATAAGGGGCGAGGTGTTTCCTTTCCACTGCCACAACAAGCTCCACCATGCCAGCACTATTCCTTGCCCCAGGACCGCGCCTCAGAACTGTGACCCAGATCCAAGCAGGGGCAAAGCAAGAGATTCCTGCCTCAACACTGGCAAAGTGCAATCCCCCTCTGATCAGCCACTCGATTCCCCCTCAGTCTGTGGGCCGGAAGCTCAGGAGGCAGCTGCTGCTCTGGGTCCTTGCTCAGGACTTGCATCTGAGACCTAGCCCCTCTCTCTCACCACAGAAACAGACTTTTCCCACTGACTTTCTCAAAGTTGTCTTCGGCATTCATGGGTTGAGAAGTCTGGAAACTGCCACAGCTGCCTGCTATTCAGTCCTCTGAGGCCTGCTCCAGGTTCGCTGCAGCCTGCGTGCCCACGCCAAACTGCGCTCCTCTCCCTGCCTGGAGCGACATACCTTTCTGATCAGCCATCCAGGTTGTCTTGGGCTAAAAATTTTTTTCAATCTGTCTTTTTGTGGGTTCTGCTGCATTAGAATTTGTTTAGAGCCAATTTTTTACAGATATTTGGAGGGATTTGGAGGAGAGCTCAAGCAAGTCACTGCTTTCACTCTGCCATCTTGGCTCCACCCCTCCCCATCATTTCTTATAGCACAATAGTATTCCATTACATTCATATACCACAACTTCTTCAGCCATTCCCCAATTGATGGGCATCCTCTCAATTTTCAATTTTTTGCCACCACAAAAAGAGCTGCCATAAATATTTTTGTACACGTGGGTCCTTTTCCCATTTGTATGATCTCTTTGGGATACAGCCCTAGAAGTGCTATTGCTGCATCAGAGGGCATGCACATTTTGATAGCCCTTTGGGCACAGTTCCAAATTGCTCTCCAAAGTGGTTGGATCATTTCACAACTCCACCAACAATGCATTAGTGTTCCAATTTTTCCACATCTTCTTCAACATTTATCATTTTCCTGTTTTGTCATGTTGCCCATCTGATAGGTGTGATGTGGTACCTCAGAATTGTTTTGATTTGCATTTCTCTAATCAATAGTGATTTAGAGTGTTTTTTCATATGACTATAGATGCTCTATCTATTGTACCACCTAGCTGCCCCTACCCTTCCTTTTTTTTAGTTTAGCTGAAGCATAATATATTCTGCTCCAGCCTTTTGCCTTTACCCTGTGTTTGTCCCTCTGTTTCAAATGTGTTCCCTGTAAACAACATATTGTAGGCTTATGGTTTTTAATCTATTCTGCTACCTGCTTCCGTTTTATGGGAGAGTTCATCCCATTCACATTCCCAGTTATGATAACTATCTGTGTCTTTCTCTCCATCCTTTTTCTCCCTTGTTTATGCTTTTCTTTCTCCTTTCTCCTTTTTCTTCCTCACTGGTGTTTTACTTTTGACCTCTGCCTCCCTCTATCCTGCCTCCCTTCTATCCCCCCTCCCTCTTCTTTCCCCTTTTCCCTCCTACTGTCTATAGGACAAGTTAGATTTCTATACCTAACTGATTATGTTATTCCCTTCTTGAGCCAAATCTGATGAGAATAAGGTTGAAACAATGCTCATCTCCTTCCCTTCTTTCCTTCTGCAGTAATAGGTTTTTGTGCCTTTTCCTGTAATGTAATTTACCCTTGTCTGCCTCCTCCTTTCCTTTTCTCTCAGTACATTTTCTTAGATCAGATTAATCCACTTACTTGGATCCATTTAACTCACTTGATTAGATTTTTTTTTTGTCATTACATCAAAGTCAATTTACATCCATCCCCTTTATGTATACCCCTTTAACATAGTGTAATAACAGTACAGTTCTCAAGAGTTGCAAGTGTCATCTTCCCTTGTAGGGATGTAAACAGTTTGCCCCTATTAACAACATATTGTATCTTTCTGTCCCATTTACCTTTTTATGTCTCTCTGGAGTCTTGTATTTGAAGATCAAATTTTCTGTTGAGCTCTGGTCTTTTTATGAGGAAAGTTTGGAAGTCCCCTATTTCATTGAATATCGATCTCCTCTCCTGAAAGATCATGCTCATTTTCGCTCGGTAGTTGATCCTTGGTTGTAATCCAAGCTCCATTGCCTTATGGAATATCATATTCCATGCCCTAAGGTCTTTTAATGTAGAAGCTGCAAGGTCCAGTGTAATCCTGACTGTGGTTCCATGATATTTAAATTGTTTCTTTCTGGCTGCTTGCAGTATTCTTTCTTTGACTTGGTAATTTTGGAATTTGGTTACTATATTCCTTGGTGTTTTCAATTTGGGATCTCTTTCAAGAGGTGATTGGTGGATTCTTTCTATGGCTATTTTAACCTCTGGTTCTAGGACCTCAGGGCAGTTTTCCTTTATGATTTCCTAAAAGATATATCCAGGCTCATTTTTTCATCATGATTTTCAGGTAGACCAATAATTTTTAAATTTTCTCTCCTGGATTGATTTTCTAGGTCAGTTGTTTTACCAATGAGGTATTTTACATTTTCATTTATTTTTTCATTCTTTTGTTTTTGTTTGACTGATTCTTGCTCTCTCATAGAGTCATTAGCTTCTATTTGCCCAATTCTGATTTTTAACAAATTGTTTTCTTCTATTAGCTTTTGTACCTCCTTCCCCATTTGGCCAATTTTATTTTTTAAGGCCTTGTTTTCTACAGTTAATTTTATCCTTCCTTTTCCAAGCTATTGACTCTCTCTTGTATACCTCTCATTTCTTTTCCCATTTTTTCTTCTACCTCTCTCATTTGACTTTTAAAATTCTTCTTGAGCTCTTCTAAGAAGACTTTTTGGGCTTCAGACCATTCATATTCCCTTTTGAGGTTCCAGATGTGGGTTTGTTGACAATGTTGTCCTCTTCAGAATTTCTGCCTTGATCTTCACTGTTCCAATAGTATGAATCTATCATACATTTCTTTTTGCTCATAGTGTTTCTTTATTCCCTGGCCTTTAAAGAGATTAAGCTCTCCTGCTGGGGAGCAGAGGGCACTAACCCAGGCTTCTTGTGTTGGGAGCCTAGGGCCTGGTCACTGGCTTTGTGTGCTGAAGCCTCCAATGCTGGCAGTTGGAGACTGTAGGGTTCTGGCAGCTTATCTGGTTTTGGGCTGGAATCAACAACAGTGGAACTCTAGGGGTAGGATTGGATAGTGTGGCTGCTGGAGATTTCCTGCTCACTAGAGTCTTTCCTTCCTTTTGCTTTATTTAGCTCCTTTTAGGTGGATGTTTCAGGATGTTTATCTGCCTGGGGCCCCTTGGAGTGCTGCTTCCCTTAGTGTTGGTAAGGCACTGGGAGATCTGTTTGCTGTAGAATGCTGAGGCACCTGGTGGTTTTCCAAGCTGGTTTCCACCAGTTCTCTTGCCCTCACTGATGCACTTGGGGGTTCTGGTGTTGGTGTTTGCCTGCTCCACCACCTGGGCTTCAGGATCTCCTCCTGGCATGCTGAAGTGGGGCTTTCTGCTAGTTTGCTGGGATGCCTCCTGTTCTGTACTGCTCCCCTTCCCCCAGGGCAAGAGGGGCCTTTCCCAAGCTATCTGGGCTACTGGACTGCTGCACCCCACATTTCTTCTAGTTCAGCTGTTCCAGGGTTTTTCCTTGGGTGATATTTTCTGGGCTTTCAGAATAAAGGAGGGTAAGGGCAACTTACTTCTTACTGTGCCATCTTGGCTCCCGGAAGTGGAACTATTTTTCTTATATAATTGAAATTGTTCTTCTTGGGGGAAAATTGTTTGGAAGATTAGAGGAGGGAAGAGTTTGATGACATATCTTTCTTTTTTAATTAATTAATTAAGTTTTAGTTTTCAACAATCATTTCCGTAACCTTTCGATTTTTAAAATTTTCTTCCCTTCCTTTCCTACCTCCCTCCCCAAGACAACATGCAATCTGATATAGGTTCTATATATACATTCCTATTAAACATATTTTCACGTTAGTCATGTTGTAAAGAAGAATTAGAACCAAATGACATATCTTTCTAGTAGTTACTTATATACTTGCATACTCTGCCTCTCATTATGTGTTCTACCTCTTATCATGATACCTAGTTGTGTTGACAGGTGTGCCATTTTAGTATTAAAGAATAGGAAAGAGAAGGGTAAAATATCTTCCTTTAAAAAGCACTCTAGGAATTCTCTATATCTTTCATTCAAGACAAATGAAAGACCAGTTGAAAAAGTAGAGTCTTGCAACATCCCCCAAGAATTTACAGCAGTAAATATTACTGACTGATGTGCTGTAGATGCATAGAATTCTACAGGCACCCAAGGAAATATTCACTTGATAGATGTTTGGGATAACAGTCATCTACCACACACCAGACAAGTAGAATGAACACATTAAGGGGATAGGTTGACTGGATATGTGGCAACCCTAATTCCTTACTATTGAAATAAAATTATATGGAAGAAATAGGTTAAATAAATTAATAAGAAATACAGGTATAGAGTGTCTTAATTCCTACAGCAATGAGTAGAATGTCAAATTCTAGATTCTAGAACCTCTTCCTAGTCCTCAGTCTTCATTGCCAGTGTGATGTACTGCCATAGATCTGCAGGTGTGGAAAAATTGAAAAGCAATCGAAAAAACTGTCCAAATAGAAACACTTGTACATGGTTTCAAACAGAGCAAAAGAGATATTTAAAAACTTTAAGCCAAGGCCTCTCCACCTAGTAAATTCTGCTTATTTTAGCTAAAGACTGCCAACTAATCATGGTCATTGTTCCAACTAGTAAAATAGAACAGGTTAGAGATAATATAATTTTTTTTTCAATTTGTGGATGACTCACCTCTTAGGTATGTTTTTGTTTTGACATCCAAATAGTTTCTAAGTATTAGCAGAAGTTTAAACTTCAGGCATCTAAGAGACATGTTGGAGTAAGGACTCATCCTGCCTACTGTACCCCCATCATGCCCTCCTTATACACACTTGGCCCTTTCCTTTTCTTTATTGAGTTCCCAATCACCCATTCACAGTGAGGGGTTTAGACCTTAATTACACATAGAAAACTAGGATATTTTTGATTTTCATGTTTAGGTTTTGCCAAGCTGGAATGACACTGAAGTGCCCTGTTTGTTTGGCATTGATGCTCCAGTCAAGTGCAGGAGAGAACATTCAAACCTTGGTCTGAAATGTTCCATCTATCTTAGGTGGTTCCAGTGAATTTCACACAATGAATTTCACATGTGAGCAGCTAGGTGGTGCAGTGGATAGAGTGTTCAGCCTGGAGTTAGGAAGACTCATCTTCCTGAGTTCAAATCTGGCCTCAGACACTTACTAGCTGTGGGACCCTGAACAAGTCACTTAACCCTGTTTGCCTCAGTTTCTTCATCTGTAAAATGAGCTGGAGAAGGAAATGGCAAACCACTCCAGTATCTTTGCCAAGAAAATCCCAAATAGGGGTTGGACACGACTGAAAAACGACTGAACAATAGCAACAAGGGCTATGTGGTAAATTCTTAAGAAACCATCTTAAGGGGAGAAAAAAAGGACCCTACAATCACTTTATTTTGTATGCCTATTTTTTGACTTCTGGTTACAGTTGTGTTTGTGTTTCAGTTCACTATGCTGTTATTGAGTTTATTTAATTACAAATCTACCCCCATAAAAAATAGTCATAGAAACACCAGTCTTTAGTAAATGAAAGAATACATACAAATACACATTTTTAGTGACCATGTTTTGTGGAATTTCTGTTTGTTTGTTTGTTTGTTTGTTTTGCCTAGGCAAAAAATACACATTAATCTCATCAAAAACTTTTGGTAATTTATTTCAGTATGTATGGAGTTTTTGTTTATGTTTTTTTAATTTTAGATTTTTGTTTCTATGCATCACCGTTGCATAATATAACTTCTATTAGAATAAATGAATGATTCCACATAAAAAATCTACCTTCTTTTTTTTTTTAAATTAAGTAGAGAATGCCAATATTTGGGCCCACTAAGAGTATTTGTTGTTCAGTCATTGAGTCATGTGCAACTTTTTGTATTCCATGGACCATATCATGCCTTCTGTTCTATCCTCTGGTCTCCCTCAAATCTGTACAAGTTTTGTTCTTTGTTTCCATGATACTTTCAATCCATCTCTTCTGCTGCTATCTGCTTTTACTTTTGTCTTCAATCTTTCCCAATATCAGGAACTTTATCAATGAGTCCTATCTTCTCATTATATGGCCGAAGTACTGAAGTTTCAGCTTTTTTTTTTCACTAGCCTTCCAGTGAATAGCCAGAATTAGTTTCTTTAAGTATTGATTGATTTGATCTCCTTGCTGTCCAATAGACTAAGAATAGAGCTGAAAATCAATTCTTGGCATGTGTAGGATTTTCCATTCTAAGCCCCATTTTAGAGTGTGTGATTGTTGTTCTTAGAGCCTGCCCAGCTATTCCCTACATTGGTATCTAGGACACTTCCAATTTCTGACCTTGGGTGTTCCAAAAGATCTCTTTGCTATCCCTCCTTCTCCATCTTCTCCTCCCTCTCTTATTTTATCCATGGCTCCTTCAAGTCTTGTCATTCTATGTGGTCAAATCCCACTGCTAATGACAATTTCCTTTATCAGGACTGAAACAACTCCTCCCTCTATTCTAGTATATCCCAAAACTAACTTTCCAGTTTCTAAACCTCATCTGCTTCAGGATTCTGGAGTCAATATTTCCTCCTAACTCAGATATTCTAATTTCTATGTGTCTCCCCTGATCTAAGACTTTAGCTTCACTTTCCATTGAAAATCAGGAACTTCAGAATGAGGAACTGACCCTGGACAAGAATATCCTAGAGTCTAAACTCTCAGCCACCTCAAACATACCTCCTTGAGAGATAATTGTAAGCCTAGACATTCAGTGTTCTAAGGACCTTCCAAGTCTTGATATTTTTGATTCTAAGGCCATACTTTCCAGTGATCTATAAGGTTTTTAATTTTTATAATTTATTTGATGATTATTACAATGCACAGGACTAGTGTCCTGATTTTGAAACATAAGTCTTTTCCCTTATCAGTGCACAATTGATCACACTTTTTATTTTGTGTGTGGAAACAGACACTACTTTCATTAGAATTAATAGTAATACCAGTGGCAGTCTTTATCAAATAAGGAAGGGCATGATTTGTTTATTATCATTTATTTTTTATATTTATATTTATATATTTATTTATTTTTATTAAACAAATAATAGTTTATTATTATTATCATTTGTTTTAATATGCAGGTTTTTGGAGTTGTTGAGGGTTCTTTTTGGGGAGGGTGGAGTTAAAAATAGTATTTCATGGTATCCTTTTCCATTATGTTTAAAAATGTGAGTTTTTTTAAAAAAAATCTTAATATTAATTCAATCAGAATTAAAGACAGATCTCCTATGAAAAGTCTAAAATTGCCTTGTTTCTTAATTTCCTTAAAACTGGGCAGTGTTTTAGCCAAAAG
The DNA here is from genome assembly GCF_900497805.2 of Vombatus ursinus. Lineage (NCBI taxonomy): Eukaryota > Metazoa > Chordata > Mammalia > Diprotodontia > Vombatidae > Vombatus > Vombatus ursinus. The sequence goes on from NW_020954629.1 coordinate 41,533, forward strand.
TATATATGATCATCAGTCCTGTAATTAGTGCTATTTTCCATTCTATGGTCCCTTCTGAATCCCATGATTTATGTTCTCAGGACCCTCCCATGTTTGGTATAGGGAAGTTTTTAGGACACTCCAGGTCTTACCTTTTATGTTCTAAGAGCTCTCCTCTCTCTGATCTGGCTTCATCCAAGCGCTCCTCCTTCTCTACTTCTCTTCTCCAAGGCTACTCTCAGGCCTAACAGTCTGTGGACTAAAATCCCACTGTTCTGCTAAATTGCATTCTCAGCCTCTCAATATCTTCCACTTTTTTTTTTTGAGATAATCAGGGTTAAGTGACTTGTACAAGGTAACATAGATATTAAATGTCTGAGGCTGTATTTGAATTCAGGTCCTCCTGACTTCAGGGCCAGGGCTGTATCCACTGTGCCACATCTCCAACTTTCTGTTCCAGTTCTCTCCATACTGACAAATTTCAAATTTTACAGCCTAAAAAACCCCCAGATTCTAGATTGGAGAAGTCCCTTGGTGTCAGATGCTCTAGGTTGTAAGTACCCTTCCTGATCACATAATCTAGCTTCAATTCCAATTCTCTATTGGTCCATTCAGAGGCAGAATGTAACTCCCAGCTCAGATATTCTCTATCCATGTTATCAGCAACTTCCAACATTTCCCCATGAAGGGTACCTGGAAGCCTCAACTTTTAGTGTCCTAGGGACCATCCAAGATGTGATATTTTGGGTTCAGAAGTTCTAGGAACCATCCAGTATATATTTTGGGTTTTTATTAATTTGATTATGATTACAATGTACATGGGTCTTACCAATATGATTTCCAAATAGAAGGCATCTCTCCTATCAGCTCCTTATTCTTCTTACAATGTTTTCCTCTCAAAAATTTCTAGTCATTTATATTAATAGTAATCAAAACAACAGTCTTTACTAATAAATAGAGGGAACTGCATTTTTTTAGCTATGCAAGAATTTTGGTTTGTGAGGGGAGGAGGGTTTGCTAGCCAAAAAATTGACAGTAATCTCACTAAATACATTGAAAAATTTGTTTGAAGACAGGAGGGCTTTGTTTTTCTTTTCATTTCTCTTTTTTTTCTTATCTATCTCTGACGCCTAATAAAAATTAGACTAGAATAAATGAATGATCTCTTATGAAAAATCTACCTTCTTATTTTTTAAATTAAAGGAGACTAATCAAGCCCACTCACTATAGATATGAAAATAATTCCTTGCTATTTGTGAAATTCTTCACTCTGAGGCCCCATCCCCAGCAGATGATTTCTGTTCTCTGAGCCCCATCCCCCACCTATTGCATATTCTGTTTTCCAGGACACTGCAAGATCTGATCTGCTGCTAAAGGCTCTCTTTGCTCTGAGACACCCTCTTCTATGGGCACTGCTAGCTCTCTCATTTTTGTTTCCATGGCAACTCCCAAGCCTGACACTCGGTGTGCTCAAATCCTCCTGTTTCTGAAAATATCCCTTCCCAGACTCCGTACATCTCCCCCTCTCTTCTCTAGGCTGTCACAATTCTTGTCTAGCATATTCCACAGTCTCAGCCAGCTGATGATCCTGAATTCCAATTTCCTTCAAACTCATACATTCTGTGTGCCATGAGTCATCCCACAACCCATAGTTTCTCTAGGCTTTTCACTTAAAATCTGGGCCTTCAGAGGCTGGACTTATCCCCTAGTGAGCAAATTCTGCATTCTTATCTCTAGGACTCCTCCAAAATATGTCCTTGAAAGATATCAGGAGAAGCCCCAACATTCAGTGTACCAAGGAGCTTTCTAGAGCTGATATTTTGGATTATAAAGCTTTATCTTCCTATGGCCTGTAAGGATTTTTCTTTTTATTTCATTATTGTATAATTATTACAATTCACATACATCTTACCTATACACAAATTTCCCAAACTAACCTGAGTCTTTTTGAAGTCCTTAGCTTGCTACAATTTCCTTTTGTAGCCCAAACCAAACTCTGCATTCACTTTCTTTAGTGGTAATATCAGTAGCAGTTTTGACCAAAGGAAGACCTCAAAGGAATTGCATTTGTTTTGGTGTCAAAGTATTTTAAGTTGGTGGCATTTTTTTTTTTGGCTTGTCAAAAATACACAGTACTTTCACTTCTTTTTTTGCTGTGTAGATGTGAAATGGCGATTTGTTTCAAATAATGCATATTACACAATATTAATTAAATTGTAGGAAAAGATTGAAATCCTAGGTAAAAGCTCCCTCCTTTTTTAAAAAAATTCCCAATAACTGGCCAATATATTCGCTCACTTAGAAGATATGAAAATACATCTTTGCCTTTTATGTTATTTTCCATTCAAGGCCCCTACTAGAGTAGAATGTAATTCATGTTGTCAAAGAGCTTCCAGCTATCACAAAAGGTGGTTTGTAGTCCATATAAAGATCTAACCTTTTGTGTTCTAAAGTTTGCTTTGCTCTTATATGCCCACTCGAAACGGGGACATTCAATGTTGGGACTCATGTCTAGTTAGGAAATTCAGTATGCTAACTCTCTTTTTCCATTGAATGGAAACTGTGTTACTGACGTTCCAAGACATGACATTTTTGGGTCCAAAGAAACATCATCCTATGATCTATAATGTTGATTTTTTAAAAAAATTTAAAAAAAAATTTTTTTAAAGTTTCTTCAATGGTTTTTTATTTAATTGTACCTAATGACTTATAGATATCACAATCTGGAAATTTTATTTTTGTCTCTTATTAGGCTTCAGGAATTAACAACTAGCTTTCTTTTTGTTAAAAAATATTCTATATTCATTATCAATAGTAGTATCATTGGCAGTCTTTATCAAAGAAGGATCTTCATGGCATTTGTTTCATGGTACTGATATATTACCTTGTCTGTGGATTTCTTAACTAGCCAAAAAATTATCAGTCATTTCATTAAACCTTTTTGGATATGTGGTGGAAGACGTGAATTTTTTTGAGCTTCACAAGGGAGAGATATAAAGTAAATTGAAATAAATGATTGATATCCAGAAATTCCAAACTTTCCTCTTTTCTTTCTTTATGTGGAACTGGAAAATATTTTCCCACTAGGAATATATTTAAAATATTGCTTGAAATTAATGACATTTTGCATTTGAAGGCCCATTCCACAGCAGACATGTAGGTTCTCAAGAGCCCTCACAGCTAGGGCATGTGGAAAATTTGATGACCTTCCAATCCTGACCTATTTTGTTCTCTCTTGTATCAGATATTCTTTGTTCTAGAGGCTCTCCTCAATCTTTCATTCTATTCTCCAAGGCTCCCCCTAGATTTTACTTTGTCTGTTTTAAAATCCCATTTCTTCAGCTAATTTCCCTCACCAGCCTCTGAACATCTCCCAATCTCTGTTCTAGTCAGATCCCTGACATTTCAGTTTCTAGCCTCATTGTATATTTACATAGATTGTATATTTACATCAAATTGAAATAGTCTAGGTTCCAAGTTGAAGAATTGTTCAAGAGTTCTGGCTTCACAATCCATTCCTTATTGTTCCATTCTGAAGTGAGACTCATTGCCACGCTGGAAATTCCATTTTCTAAGCTCTAATCCAGCACCAGCTTGCCCACTTTAGTGGTATCTGGAAGTCCAGACATTCAATTTTCTAAGGACCTTCACAGATAGGATATTTTCATGTCTAAAGGAACACCCTCCTAATATCTGGTTGGTTTTTTCTTTGTTGTTGTTGTTGTTTTTTTGCTTAAATTTATTCTTTTATTTTAACAACCCACTTGAGTCTTACCTATATACTGATTTACTAACAGAAGTCTTCTCCCTTTATAAGTCCTTATTATATAACACTATACTGTAATGCCCCAAAATACTGAATTTTGATTATCACGAATACTACTATCAATAGACATCTTCAACAATGAAGCAATTGCAGAGGACTGCACTGGCTTTTCCTCAACAGATATTTGGGGTTTGTAATTTTTTTGGGATGCCCATTAAACTCATAGTATTTTTGTTAACCATTAAGACTCTGTGGCTAAGGATGGCAGATTTTTTTCTAGGCATCTCCAATGCATCCTAAAAATTGAATTCAAACTTTAATTTGATCTCCTAAGAACAATATACCTTCTTGTTTTTTAAATGACCTGCAACAGTTCAATATTTGAGCCAACTAAGAATACATCTGAGAATTCATCTTTGCCATTTTCTGACATTTTCCATTCTATGGCCCATTCAGTGCCAGTTATTTATGTTCTCAGAGAACACTTCACAATCAAATGTCATGATTTTCAGGACTTAACAAGATCTGCCCTTTGGAGTCTCAGGGCAATCTCTGCCCTGATATCCTTTCTTCAAAGTGCTCTCCTACCTCCTTCCATCTCTTCACCATGGCTACACCTGGCTATGACTAAAACCCTCCTGTTTCTGACAATGTCCATTCTCAGCCTGTGAACATCTCCCACTCTCCCACTTCTAGTCCCTCCCCACTCTGACATTATAGATTTTACAGTGTAATCAAGCTCAGGAGTGTGGATTTAAAGTTTCCATAAGGTTCACAAAGTCTTAGGTCCAGGTGCTCTCTATGATCTCATATTCTGACTTCACTATCCTCTCCATATTAGTACCTTCAGAAGCAGGATTTAACTCCTAGCTCAGATATTTTGAATCTCTGCTCTCATCTACTTCCAGCATTCCCACGTGAAAATTTCCTGGCAGCCTAGACTTTTAATGTTCTCGGAACTATTCAAGATATGACATTTTTGGTTCTAAAGTCACATCATGCTAAATTGGGACAAGTTTTTAATTTTTATTTTTTATTACTTGGATTATTCTCACAATGTACATGAGACATACAAATATGATTTCAAAACAGAAGTTTACCCCCCAATAAGCTCTCTAAACTTAACATCTTTTCTTTTTGTCAAAATTTTCTTCATAGTCTTATTTATTAAGAGTAATGGAAACAGCAATTTTTACTAAAGAAAGAAATACATGGAACTGCATTCATTTAGGTGTGCAGGTGTTGTGGTTTTTTTTTTTTTGTAGCCTAGACAAAAAATTGACAGCAATCTCACCAACCACTTTTGGTAGTGTGGTTGAAAATGGAAGGATTTGTTGTTGTTGTTTTGTTTTAGCTTTTTGTTTGTTTTTCTTATATATCACTGATACTAAATAAAAATTATGTTGGAATAAGTGAATGATCTTCTGTGAACAATATCTACCTTCTTTGTTAAATTAGCAAATAAAATGCCCTATATTTGAGCCCACACAGTCTATATATGAAAATAAATCCTCATGAGTTGTGATATTTTCCACTGGGAGGCCCCTTCCCCTGCAGATGATTTCCATTCTCTGAACCCCGACTACTCCCTATAGCAAATCCTGTTTTCCAGCACACTGTAAGATCTGATGTTTTCTGCCTTAATTAAAGGCTCTCTTTGCTCTGAGCTCCCCTGATCTATGGGCATTGATAGCTCTCTCATTTTTGTTTCCATGGCAACTCTCAGGCCTGACACTCTGTGTGCTCAAATCCTCCTGTTTCTGAATATGTCCTTTCCCAGTCCCCATACTTCTCCCCCTCTCCCTTCTCTAGACTGTCACAATTCTGGTCTAGCAGATTCAACAGTCTCAGCTAGCTGATGATCCTGAAGTCCAAATTTTTTTCAAGCTCATACATCCTATCTTCCATGAGCCATGCCACATTTCATAGTTTCTGGAAGCTTTTCACTCAAAGTTTGGACCTTCAGGGGCAGGACTTATCTCCTACTTAGGGAATTCCATATTCTTAGCTCCAGGCCCCCAGATCTTTGAAAAGGAAGCCCTGAGAGTCAATGTAGGAAGGCTGATATTTTGGATTCTAAGGCTGTATACTCATATGATCTACAAGAATTTTTCTTTTTCTTTTCTTTTTTTAAAATTAGGTTAGTATTACATGAATCTTTTTTTTTTTTTTTTTTGGTGAGGCAAGTGGGGTTAAGTGACTTGCCTAGGGTCATATAGCTAGTAAATGTCATGTGTCTCAGGGCAGATTTGAACTCATGTCCTCCAGGCTCCTTCTGATGGGGTATGGGCCCAAGCTGAAGCCTTTGCCCCTTGCCCCAAAAAGAATTTGGCTCCCATTTGTCTACAAGCCCCAGAAAACCCTTAAACTTTTATTGACCTCACTCTGGTCTCAAAGGGTTACCTGAAGCTATTCCTTATGGCTTTTTCTTAAGGACTCTCCTTATCTCCCTTTGAAAGCCCTAGTCCTACCTTTTGATCTTATTCAGATGCCTTTCAAACTTCTTCCTTCCAGTTCCCTTCATAATCTATTCTTATTCAACCTTCAGGACATTTCATTATCTATTCCAAGACCCCATTCAAATCTCTTCTTTCTAGTTTCCTTCATTATCTATTCCTATTGTGTATCCAATCTAGCAGACATTCCAATTGGAATTCTCTCTAAGTCACCTCTGAAGAGGGTCTTAAGGGACCCTCTTCCCAGCCCGTCTTCTGGTCACTCAAAATTACTTGAGTGTATATAAGATCCATCCTGGCCCCCATTTAAAGTTAGGTCACCTGTCCTATATGGTTTATCTCTAATAAACTTTTTCTCTGGCTGAAAGAAGATGTGGGTTGAATTCTTTCAGGCAGGGCCTGTGATCTTGTGTCATGATCTCGGGGTCCCAGCACCCCTAAACCTCTAGACCTCATCATAAAAAAAGTTTAAGGGTTTTCTGGGCCTGTAGACAAATGGAAGCCAAATTCTTTTTGGGGCAAGGGGCAAAGGTCTTGGCTTGGGCCCATACCCCATCATTCCCCCCTCAAACAAATAGGACCCAAATTCTTTTGGGGCAAGGGGCGAAGGTCTCAGCTTCTGAAACTGCTTCCTGCTGGCAAGGGGTGTAGAGCTGTCTCTGCCTAGCTGGGTCCCATTCAATGGGTCAGACTTCAGACCCCGGCTGATGCCAGGTTCATTGGGCTAGAGACCTCAGACTAGGTTGGAGGTTGGTATACAGCCTGAACAGTCATCTGTAAGTTGATGACTCCAACCCTAGAAGAAAGGAACCTGGCAAGAATATTTAGTAAACATGGACCAAACAAGCACAAGAGAAATATAAGTAGGGGAATAAGAATAGGGCCCAGTATAGAAAGAAGCCAGGACTCCCATGAAAAAGATGATTTTGGGGCACTGAGGATATTTTGGATATCTTGCATTCACTTAGCCTTTTCTAGAATATGTTCAGTGCAGATCTCTACCTGCCCAGAATTGTTGATGGACATGCAACAGGATGTGTTTGCTAGAGCACATATAGCTCCACTGGAGGCAAGCAGGTAGTCTAGGGCTATTCTATTATCTAGAATCACTTTTGCTAAGGAATCCAGAGATTGCTGGATTTCCCGGAGAACATAAGCTGTCCCATTTGTCAACTGGTGAATAGTCTCTGTAAGGTTAGAGAGAATATGTTCATGCTATAAGTGACCGTATCAAGGCATAAGATACTCTGCTCCCTTTTTAAGAGACCAGAGGACATTTCTCCAAAATCCACACTTTGCCCTTAAGTTAGAGATTGTGGGCTGTGTGGCATTGAAAATGGAGAAAGAGGGTGCTAAAAATCTGAGGGTGCACACCCCAAAGTCCTTGTAGGCTGTCAAACATTGAGTAACCAAGACAGTAGTTCTGGGGTCTTACCATGTGTTGGCATTTTGTTTCACCTGTTCCCCAAAATTCTTGTCACTAGTAGTATCTGCACAGGTAGTGCAGGTCAAAAGATCAGCAGAAACTCTTATAAGCCCTCCCTCCACAGGGGTGTTAACTTGTCCAGTGGCCTTGGAGCTTGTCTCCCAAGTAAGGGAATATTCCCCTGCGGAGAATAAAGGTGTTGATTTAGAGAGAGTGGCCCATAGAGAAGTGGCAAGCATAAATGGGGTGGCATAAACTTCTGAGAAAGTTGTATTGGGAAGGAGGGCTTTTGCAAAGAAGGCACAATGGTGGGAGATGAGAGTTACAGTGTGGCTGTGAGTGGTCAAATGAGTTTTCCAGTTTAACTAGGGAGCTATCTTCCCACTTTTGGAGGCCAAGTGTAAATTGAGAGACTTCCTCAATTAGAATGACTGTAGCAGCCACTGCCTGGAGGCCTGCAGGCATCCAGCAACTACAGAGTCTAATTGTTTTGAAAAATGAGCAATGTTACTAGGGTCAGGTCTTAAGGACAGGGTTAGGGGCATGGTGGTCTATTTAGATTTTAAAAACACAAAAACTTTAGCTTGTTCGGGCCCCACTCTAGGGTGAGTGAGTCAGGGCCCAGAGGAGCATCATAAAAGGGCTTACCAATAAAACTATTATTAGGGATCCAGAGTCTACAAAATCCAGCCATGCCTAGAAAAGTTCAAAGTTGTTTCTTAGTGCCTGGGAAAGGGATTTTATGGCCCAGATACTTTACAGACAGGCATGCTATCTGGACTTTGTTCAAAGAGACCCTATTGCCTTGAGTTCCCAAGGAATTAATTTCTTTATTAATTAAGCTTAAGCACTCCTGAGGAAGTGGACAAAAAGCCTCCTGGTTGGGGCTACAAATATGGCTATGGGAAAATATTTTAGGGTCTCGGAGGTGAACAACAGCTGGAGTGGCAAGAGTAGCTCGCCCAGGAGTTCCCTGATCCCAAATGTGTGGGACAACGGCCACACTAGAATTAAAAGTTGGGAGGCTGAGTCAGAGATCAGAAAAGGTTTTATTCTTTCTCATGAGAAAGGGCACAGCCCTTGTTGCTCAAGCAGGGACAACCAGGGAGTTCAAAGTCTGTTAGTGGGGAGCAAAGTTTTATAGTCCTAATGCGATACCCCCTCCTCATTTCTGAACCCTTCTTCCCATTGGCTGGGTTTCAGGGTGCACAATCTAAACGTGGCTTTCTAAGACCCTTATTTGGAAATATTTGCCTAGAGACAAAGAATCAGGAGGACTTTTGATGACCATTTAGAAGATCTGCCTAAAGACAGATAAGCAGGAAGCCTCTGGAGGTCAGGCTAGCAGTCTTTCACAATGTTTATCTTGCTAGAGGAGGTCAGCTCTGGCTTCTTTGGGAATACAGAGGGAATTTATGAGTTTTAGTACTGAGGAAACTTCATCCATCTCACTTACAAACTGTCTTCCACACTTCTGGGGGAACATGAGGAGGTCTGGCACACAGAGGGAAAAGGGAGATGGGAGGCTTAACTAGAGAAAATTGGCTCCCCAACTTCACCATCAGGTCCCTTTCCAACAAGAGAGCAGGGCAAGAGAAGAGCATAAGGAAAGAGTGTTTAAACAACAGATTCTCAAATAGACAGGGGAAGGGGTATGTCTGGAGACATCCCTTAGTTTTTCCTTCAATGCCCATGACCGGATGGGTCAAGGGGCAAATAGGGCCAGAGTCATTGGTTAAAACAAAGAACATAGCCATGATAAAGTGGGTAACCTTACCTTCTGCCTCAATTTCTGCCCAGGGCTTGGTGAGAGAGATGGAGATAGTGGGAGTGTTGCCAGGACCCAGGCTTCCATGTCCTCCCCAGTCTTGAGAAGACTGGAGGACAGGGTACTGGGGGGCTGCTCTATCACTTTTCCTACCTCGGGGACAATCCTTCTTCCAATGTCCCTCCTGGTCACATCTTGGGCAGGTGTCGGTCCCAGGGGTTTCCTCTAAGGGGGTAGAACACCCCCTTGCACTCCTTGGACCAGTGACCCTCCTGGTGGCATCAAAAGCAGGTTTTCCCACTGCCCAAGTTGCTAGGAACACCCTTGGGTCTTTTCCTGACAGTGGCAGCAGCCAGGAATCAAAGCATGTTCTTTGTCTCTAGCCCTCTTCCTGTGTTCTTTCTCCTCTGCTGCAACTAGGTCTCTGTTGTTAAAGACTTCAAAGGCCTGAGGTGTTTGGGGTCCCATTGCCAATTTCTGCAGTTTCCTCCTAATATCTGGGGCAGACTGAGTAATGAAATACATGCTAAGGACTGCTGCCCCTTTGGTAGAATCAGGATCTAAATTCTTATACTTTTTAATGACTTCTACTAACCTATCTTGGAAAAGCGCAGGGTTTTCCTTTCCTCCCAGAGTAATTCTCTTAATCTTCTGAAAGTTTACTTGCTTTCTGATTGGAATGTCTGAGTGATTGAATAGACAATGGGAATAGATAATGAAGGGAACTAGAAAGAAGAGATTTGAATGGGGTCTTGGAATAGATAATGAAATGTCCTGAAGGTTGAATAAGAATAGATTATGAAGGGAACTGGAAGGAAGAAGTTTGAAAGGCTTCTGAATAAGATCAATAGGTAGGACTAGGGCTTTCAAAGGGAGATAAGGAGAGTCCATAAGGAAAAGCCATAAGGACCTTTGAGACCAGAGTGAGGTCAATAAAAGTTTAAGGGTTTTCTGGGGCTTGTAGACAAATGGGAGCCAAATTCTTTTTGGGGCAAGGGGCAAAGGCTTCAGCTTGGGCCCATACCCCATCACTGGTGTCCAGGTTTTATGGATTTTGATTTTTTTTGTTAGCCAAAAAATACGTGGTAATCTCACCAAAACTTTTTGGGAGTTTATTTCAACATGTGGGTTTTTTGTTTTTGTTTTTGATTTTGTTATTCTTTTTATTTCCATTATGCATCATCAATAAATAATATAATTTGTGTTAGAATAAATGATCTCACATGAAGAATCTGCCTTCACCTTATATTTTAAATTAATTATAGATGGCTAATATTTGGGCCCACCAAGTATATGTATTGTTCTTCAGTTGATCCATGGAGTCCAACTCTTCCTGACCCCATGTTCCATAGCATGCCAGGCCCTTCCCTTCTATCTTCAACTCTTGATCAAAGTCTGTCCAAGTTATGTTTGTTGGTTCCGTGACACTATCTGTCCATCTCTTCATCTGCCAACTGCTTTTGCTTTTGCCTTCAATCTTTCCCACTATCAGGGTCTTTAGCAGTAAGTCTCATCTTCTCATTATGTTGCCAAACTACTCAGGCTTTAGCTTTAGTATTTGGCCTTCCAGTAAATAGCCTGAATTAACTAATTTCAGTATTGACTGCTTTGATTTCCTTGCTATCTAATGGATTGAGTAGAAATGAAAACCAATACTTGGCATGGGTAAAATTTTCCACTCTAAGGCCAATTCCAGAGCAGAAGATTGATGTTCTTGGAGGCCTTCCAGTTATCACATACAATGGTTTCTAGGTTACTCCAAGTTCTGACCTTTGGTATTCTAAGAGATCTCTTCTCTCTGATATCCCTCCTTCTCCATCTTCTCCTACCTCTCTCATTCTCTTCTCCATGACTCCTCCAAGATCTCTCATTCTGTGTGCTCAAATCCCACTGCTTCTGTCCATTTCCTTAATCACTTGTAGAACAACTCCTTCTCTCTCTCTCTCTTCTAGGATAGCCCAACACTGACTTTTGGCTTTTACACCTCATGTGCTTCAGGATTCTGGAGTCAATAGTTCCTTCTGGCTCAGATATTCTAAGTTCTATGTGTCTTCCCAGATATAAGACTTTGGTTTCACTTTCCATTCAAAATCGACACCTTCAGAAGGGGGAATTGACCTTGAGCAAGAAAATTCTATAGTCTAAGTTCTCAGCCACCTCCAACATAGCTCCTTGAAATATTAGTGGAAAACCAAATATTTAGTATTCTAAGTATCTTCCAAGTCCTGACATTTTGGGTTCTAAGGTTACAGCCTCTATTAATCTATAAGATTTTTTAATTTAAAAAAAATTGATATCATCCTTATTATAATGCACAGGAGCATTACTAAAATCCTGATTTTGAAAAATGAGTTTTGTTCCTTATCAGTGCTCATTACGTATCATACCTTGTTTTTTTGTGAAAAAAGACACTACATTCATTTGAATGACTAGTAATATGAATAGCAGTCTTTACTGAAAAATGAAGGATGTGGAATTAATATGTTTTTTTGATGTGCAAGTTTTTAAGGTTGTTCAAGGTTTTTTTTAGGGTTAAGTGACTTGCCCAGGATCACATAGCTAGTAAGTGTCAAGTGTTTGGTCTGAGGCTGGATTTGAACTCAGGTCCTCCTGACTTTAGGGCCAGTGCTCTATCCACTGTGCCACCTAGCTGACCCACCAATATGATGATTTTAAAGTAGACGTAATCTCCCTTGTAAACTCTTGAGTCTTCACATGATGTTTTCATGTCAAAATTTCTCGATAGTCATTTCTATTAATAGTAATAGAACAGTCTTTACTAAAGAAAGAAATACATGGAACTGCATTTGCTTAGCTGTGCAGGGGTTTTGGTTTTGGTGTGGGGTGTTGGCTAGTCAAAAAATTGACAGTATTCTTACTAAATTCTTTGAAAATTCTGATTGAAGATTAGAAGGGCTTTTTGTATTTTTTTCTTTTAGTTTCTTTATTTGTATTTCTTATCCATCACTGATGCTTAATAAAAATTATACTGGAATAAGTGAATGATTGCCTATGAAAAATCTACTTTCTTTTTTAAATTAGTAAAAAATGGCCAATATTTGGACCCACACAGTATATACATGAAAATAAATGCTTGTGAGTTGTGATATTTTCTACTGAGTGGCCCCATCCCCCAGCAGACTATTTCTGTTCTCTGAACCCTCCTATCTATAGCATATCCTGATTTCTAGGACATTGCAAGATCTGATTTTTTTCTGGCCTAAGGTATCTCTTTGCTCTGATGTCCCTTCTAATATGTGTATTATTATCTAATTACATCTAATTATCTACTATTATATAATATGCGTAATAAGGTATCTCTTTTCCCTGAGGTCCCTTCTAATATGTGTGGGCTAGCGCTTTTCGTCTCCATGGCAACTCCCAGGTCTGCAACTCTGTGTGCTCAATACTCCTATTTCTGAAAATGTCCCTTCCCAGACACCGTATATCTCCCCATTTCTCTTCTCTAGGCCCTCATAATTCTGGCCTTCCAGATTCTGTAGTGTCATCCAGCTGATAATCCTAACTTTCAAATTTGCTTCAAGCTCATACATTCTGTGTCTGAGGAGCCATCCCACATCTCACTAAGCTCCTCTCTCAAAATTTGGACATTTAGTGTAGCAGGACTTATCTCCTAGCTCGGAAATTCTATATTCTAAACTCCAAGACCAATCCAACATGTGTTTGAAAGATCCCAGGAAGCCCCAATATTTGGTGTTCTAAGGGGTTACCAAGAACTGATAATTTGGATTCTAAGGCCACACCCTCCTATGTTCTATAAGGATTTTTCTTTTCATTTTTTATTGAATATTATGACAAACATGGATTTTACCTATATTCATATTTCTAAAACTAATTCATGTCTCTTCTAAGTCCTTAGCATTCTATGCCTTCATTTTTGGTCCAAACCCAGTTATTATTCATTTTCGTTCATAGTACTATCAATAGCAGCCTTGGCCAAAGTAGGACCTACAGGGAAATACATTTGGTTTGATGTCCAAGGGTTTTCAGTGTGGGAGAGTTTTTTTGCTTTGCCAAAAAATAGACAGTACTTTCAATAGACTCTTTAGCTGTGTAGCTGTGAATGGGTGAATTGTTTCAAAGCACTCCTACTATGGAATATAAGTTAAATTGCAAGAAGAGACTGCTCTCCTAGGCACAATCTCATTCTTCTTATTTTTGAAATTTCCTAGAACTGGCCAATATGTTGGCCCACTTAAAATATATATGAGAATAAATCCTTGCCATTTATGATATTTTGCATGTTAAGGGCCTTACCAGAGCAGATTCTGATTCATGTTCTCAAAAAGCTACCAACTATCATGGAGAGGGGTTTGTAGTCCATTCAAAAGTCTGACCTTTTGTGTTCTAAGCTTTTGCTTTGCTCCCATATCCCCACTCCAATGTAGGACATTCAGAGTTGGGTCTTATGCCCAGCTAGGAAATTGGGTTTGCCAATTCTCAGCCACCTCCAACAATCTCCATTGAATGAGATCTGAAAGCCCGGGTATTCAGTGTGCTAAGGACGTTCAAAGATATGACATTTTTGGTTCCAAAGAAACATCATCTTTTAAAAATATTTTAAGGGAATTTTATTATACTGTACCTAATAATTTAGAGATACCGTGACATGGAAACATTTGTTCTGTCTCTTGTGAGGCTTCGGAATTAATATCTACATTTTATTTGTGGTGTTGTTCAAAAGTACTCTATATTCATTCTGAATAATAATTATATCAACGTTAGGTTTTATCAAAGAAGCATCTTCATCAAATTGCATTTGTTTCTTGGAGCTTGTATATTACATTTTTGAGTATTTTTCACCAAAATATTATCAGTACTTTCACCAAACCATTTTGCTTGTGTAGTGGGAGAACTGAAATATATACATACATACATACATACACACACTCATATGTGTGTGTGTGTGTGTATTTGAGCTTTAGAAGGTTATAATATAAAGTAAACTGAAATAAATGACAGATCTCATCTAGAAATTCTAAATTCTCCTTTCTTTAGGTACCTTGAACTAGAAATTTTTTTTCATACTAAGATGTATTTAAAGTAATGCTTGAAATGATGACATTTTGCATTTGAAGGCCCATTCCACAGCAGATTCTGTATGTTTTCAGAGCTTTCACAGCTATGACATAAGGAAAATTGGAGGACACTCCAATCCTGACCTTTGGTGTTCTGTCCTGAATATATACATCCCTTCTTCTAGAGGATCTCCTCAATCTCCTTCTTTTCTCCATGGCTTCTCCCAAACCTGAAAGTTTCTCTTCTCCAATCCCATTTCTTCAGAGAATTTTCCTCTTTAGCCTCTGAACATCTCCCATTATCTAAGGACTAGTCCTGGTCTGTTTTTTTATTTTCTTTGTTTGTTTTTCTTAGATAACACTGATGCCCAATAGGTATTATATTGGAATCAAAAAATGATGTGTAAAAAAATTGCTCTTCTGACTCATTCAGGTCAAGATTCCAGGATTGTCTAATGCAAGATTATAATCACAATCTATTCAGGATTGTATATTTCCATTAAGGTCAGATCTGGCTTCACAATCCATTCCTAATTGTTCTATTCAAGGGTAGAACTTACTTCCATGCTGGGAAATATTGTGTTCTAAGCTCCAGCCTACCATCAACTTGTCTACTTTCAGAATACCTGTAAGCCCAGGCATTCAGTTTTCTAAGGACCTTCACAGAAAGGAGATTCTTGTATCTAAAGGAGCATCCTCCTAAGATCTGTTGGTTTTTTTTTTTTTTGCTCAAGTTCCTTTTATTGTTTTGTATGAACAGCACACATTTGAGTCTTACCCATAGACTGATTCCACATGGTAGTCTTCTACTTTTCAAAGTCCATGTTACATAATACCATGTTTTAATGGCCCAAACTATTGAATATTCCGTATCATTTATACTGCTACCAATAGGTATCTATCTCAATGAAGCAATTGAAGAGGATTGCACTGGTTTTTCCTCTAGAGATATTTTGGTTTTGTGGATTCTCTAGGTGGCCCGTAAAATCGATAGTATTTTCATCTTAACTTTCGAGCTCTGTGGCTAAGGATGCCAGATTTTTTAATGTTTTGCATCACCAATGCATTCTAAAAATTAAACTCAAATTTATGTTTGATCTCATCAGATTAATCTACTTTGTTCTTCTTTTTTCAATGATCTACAACAGGTCAATATTTGGGCCAAGTAAGAATCTATCTGAGACTACATCTTTGGCATTTTCCATTCTAAGGCCCATTCATGGCCAATCATTTTTTTTTTTTTCTCAGAGAAAGCCCAGTAATCAAACATGGTGATTTTCAGGACATTCCAAGATCTGCCCTTTGGGGTTTCAGGGCACTCTCTTCTCTGATATCCCTTCTTCAAAGCTCTCTCCTCCTTCCTTCTTTCTCCTCCCTATGGCTACACCAGGGTATGTGCTTAAACCCACCTGTTTCTGACACTTTCCATTCTCAGCTCCTGAACATCTCCCTTTTTTGAGTTGGGGGTTGGGCATGGGGGAGAAGTGGGTTGATTAGTCAAAAAACTGACAGTAATCTCACTAAATTCTTTGAAAAGTCTGGTTGAAGATTGAAGGGCTTTTTGGTTTATTTAGGTTTTAGTTTCTTTATTTCTGTTCTTATCCATCTCTGATGCCCAATAAAAATTATATTGGAATAAGTGAAAGATCTCATGTGAAAAATCTACCTTTTTGTTGTTTAAATTTGAGGCCCCTTCCCCAGCAGATGATTTCTCTGAATCTCCCTCATACCTCACCTGTAGCATATCATGTTTTCCAGGACACTGCAGGACCTTTGCTACCCTAAGGGCTCTCTTTGCCCTGAGATCCTCTCCACTATAGTCACTGCTAGCTTTCTCATTTTTGTTTCCATGGCAACTCCCAGGCCTGGCACTCTGTGTGCTCAAATCCTTCTGTTCCTAAAAATGTCCCTTCCCAGACCCCATACATCTCCCCCTCTCTCTTCTCTAGTCTGTCACTGTTCTGGCCTTGCAAATTCTGCATTCTCATCCAGCTGATGATCTGAATTGCAAATTTTCTTTGAACTCATAGTTCTGATTTGCTGTGAGCCATCCCACATCCCATAGTCTCTCTAAGCTTTTCACTCCAAATCTGGACTTTCAGAGGCAGGATGTTTTGGATTCCAAAGCCAGACCCTCCTATGATCCATGTTAGTGGAAGCCTGGACATTCATTGTTCTAAGGACCTTTCATGTCCTGACATTTTAGGTTCTGAGGCTCTACCCATCAGTGATCTCTAAGGACTTTTAGTTCTTTAAAAATGATATAATTATTATTAGAATGCCCAGGAGCATTACTAATATCCTGATTTGGAAACATTAGTCTTGTCCCTTACACCTTTTTTTTTAAGACCCTATATTCATAAGAATGAATAATATCAATAGTAGTCTTTATCAAAGAAGGACGGGCATGGCATTTGATTTATTTTGATGTGCAAGTTTTTTGGTTGTTGAGGGTTTTGTTGGAGAAGAGGGCTAGTCAAAAAATAGTACTTTCATGATATCCTTTTGCAATATGTTTAAAGATGTGAAATTTCCTTTTAAGCATAATTTAAATTTAATTGAAATAAAAGACAAATCTCCTATGAAAAATCTAAAATTACCTTGTTTCTTAATTTCCTTCATACTGGCCAATATTTTAGCCAAGAGTATATATGATCATAAATCCTGAAATTAATGATATTTCCCATTCTTAGGCCTCTTTCAGACCTCATGATTTATGTTCTCAAAACCCTCCTGTGTTTGGTATATGGAAGATTTTAGGGCACTCCAAGTGTGACCTTTTATGTTCTAAGATTTCTCCTCCATCTCCCTCCCCTCTTTTTTTTTTTTTTTTTTTACGGGCAGACTTAAGTGACTTGGTCAGGGTCACACACCTAGTAATGCAGTATTTGAACTCAGGTCCTACTGACTCCAGGACCAGTGCATCTTCCACCATCTCTGTTCTAGCGTCTCTCAGTATTGACAATTCCAAATTTTGCAGCCTAAAAAAGGCCCAGATTCTGGATTAGAAATATCTATCAGTGTCAGATGTTCTAGGTTCTAAGTACCCTACCTGATCTCATATTCTGGCTTCAGTTTCCACTCCCTCTTGTTACATTCAGAGTCAGGATTGAACTCCTAGGTCAGACATTCTGTATCCCTGTGATCAACAACTTCCAATATTCCTACATGAAGGGTACTTGGAAGCCTCAACTTTGAGTGTTCCAGGGACCATCTAAGAAATGACAATTTTGGTTCTAAAGCCATATTATGCTAAATTGGGTCAGGGTATTATTTTTTAGTAATTCAATTATGATTATAATGTACATGTGTCTTACCAATATGATGATTTCAAAGTAGAAGTTGTCTTTCTTAGAAGTTCTGTATACTCCATATGATATTTTCCTGTCAAAAAATTCTTGAAAGTTATTTTTTATTAATACCCATAGAAATGGCAATCTTTACTAAAGAAATAAATAGATGGAACTGAATTTGTTTAGCTGTGCAGGGGTTTTGGTTTGGGGAGGGAGGGCTGTCTTGCAAAAAATTGACAGTAATCTCACTAAATTCTTTGAGAAGTCTGGCTGATGAAAGAATGGCTTTTTGGTTTGTTTTGGTTTGGTTTTAGTTTCCTTATTTCCTTTATTATCCATCACTGATGCTTAATAAGAATTATATCAGAATAAGTGAATATTGTACTATAAAAAAATCTATCTTCTGATTTTTTAAATGAGTAAAAAATGGCTAATATTTTGGCCCATGAAGTATATTTATATGAAAGCAAATCCTTATGCCTTGTGATATTTTCCACTGGGAGGCCCCTTCCCCAGCAGATGATTTCTGTTCTCTGACCTCCCTTCCCCCACACCTATAGCATATCCTGTTTTCCAAGACACTTTGAGATCTGATCTTTTCTGGCCTAAGGTATCTTTTTGCTCTGAGATTCCATCTCCTCTGGGCACTGCTAGAGCTCTCATTTTCGTTTCCATGGCAACTCCCCGGCCTGACACTGTGTGTTTAAAAGCACCTTTTTCTGAAAATGTTCCTTCCAAGACCCCATATATTTCCCCCTCTCTCTTCTCTAGGCCCTCAGGATTCTGCCTTTTCATATTCCACAATCTCAGCCAGCTGATGATCCTGAATTTCAAATTTCCTTCAAACTCATAGTTTCTATGTGCCATCAACCATCCCACATCTCGTAGAGTCTCTAAGAATTTCATTAAAAATCTAGGCCTTCAGTGGCAGGACTTATCCCTACCTAGAAAATTCTGCGTTCTCAGCTCCATGACCCAGTAATATATGTCCTTGAAAGGTCCTGGGAAACCCTGATAGTCAATGTTCCAAGGGGCTGATATTTTAGTTTCTAAGCTTGGACCTTCCAATGATCCATAAGTTTTTTGTTTTACTTTTCATTGGCTAATTATTGCAATGAACATGAATCTTACCACATAAAAAATTTGGAAACTAACCAGGGTATCGTCTCCATCTTTATCAAGTACACATCACTTAACTGTCTCTGGAACATATTTTTCCCACTAAGACTATATAAAGTAATCCTAGAAATTTAAGACATTTAGCATTTGAAGGCCCATTCCACAGCAGATCCTGTAGGTACTCAGAGCCTTCACAGCTATGGCACATGGATAATTGGAGGACATTCCAGTCCTGACTTTTGGTGTTCTCTGCTGAATCCCTTCTCCTAGAGGCTCTTCTCAATCTCTCCTTCTCTATGGTTCCTCCCATACCTGAAAGTACCTTTTCTGCAATCCCATTTTTTCCCTCTTTAACCTTTGAATATTGTTGAAATCTCAGTACTTTTTTTTTTTTTGCTTTTTGGTGAGGCAATTGGGGTTAAGTGACTTGCCCAGGGTCACACATCTAGTAAGTGTCATGTGTCTGAGACTGGATTTGAACATGTCCTCCTGACTCCAAGGCCAGAGCTCTATCCACTGTGCCACCTAGCTGCCCCTCAGTACTAGTTCTAGTTTGGTTTTGAGTTCTTTTGTTTATTTTTCTTAGATAGCACCAAAGCCCAATAGACATTCTATTAGAATCAAGAAATGATGTTAAAAAAAATCGACCTTTTGACTCATCCAGCACAGGAATGTTTAGTTCAAGATTAAAGTCACAATCTATTCTGGATTGTATATTTCCATCAAACTCAGATATTTTAGGTTCCAAGTCAAAGACCTGTACAAGAATTCTGACTTCACAATCCATTCCTAATTGTTCTATTCAAAGGTAGGACTTAGCTCCATACTGGAAATATTGTGTTCTAAGCTCTAACCTACCATCAATTTGCCCACTTTCAGGATATTTGGAAGCTCAAACATTTAGTTTTCTAAGGACCTTGATAGATTGGAAATGCTCGTATCTAAAGGCACACCTTCCTAAGATCCATTTGTGTTTTTTTCTTATGTATCTTTTATTGTTGTATTTGAACAACACACTTGAGTCTTACCCATAGACTGATTTCCACACAGTATTCTTCTCCTTTTCAAAGTCCATATGTTTTAATGATCCAAACTACTTAATATTTAGTGTCAATACTACTACAATAGGTATCTTTCTCAATGAAGCAATTGCAGAAAATTGCACTCATTTTTCTTCTACAGATATTCTAGTTTTGTGGGATTTTTTTGATGGTTATAAAATAGAGAGTATTTTCATCATTCCCTTGAGGCTCTGTGGTTGAAGGTGTGAGATCTATTTATTTTTTGCATCACCAATGCATCCTCAAAATTAAATTTGCATTTATGTTTTATCTCATCAAAATAATCTACCTTGGTCGAGTTTTTTGAATCGCCTATAGCAGGTCAATGTTTGGACCAAGAAAAAATATACTTCTTTGACATTTATGATATTTTCCATTCATAGGCCCATACAGAGCTAATCATTTATGTTCTCAGAGAACATCTTGCAATCAACCAAGGTGATTTTCAGGACTTACAGGATCTGCCCTTTGGAGTCTTAGGGAACCTTCTGCTCTGATATCTCTTTTTCAAAGTGCCCTCCTACCTCCTTCCTTCTCTTGACCATGGCTACACTATTCCACGTGCTTAAAACCTCCTTTTTCTTACAATGTCCATACTCAGCCCCTGAACATCTCCCACTCTCTCACTTCTAGTCCGTCTAAACACTGGCATTATAGATTCCACACTTGAATTAAGTTCAAGATTATGGATTCAAAGTTTCCATCAAGTGCACAAAGTTGCCTTCCATGATCACGTATTCTGGCTTCATTTTCCACTCCCCATTGGTACATTAAAAGGCAGGATTTAACTGCCAGGTTGGATATACTCTATCTCCACTACTTCCAATATTCCCACGTGAAAGGTTCCTAGACATTTAGGGTCCTAGGGACCATGAGAGATATAAAATTATTGCTTCTAAAGCCATGTCATGTTATTTTAGACAAGGTATTGTTTAAATTTTTTTATTAATTTGATTATTCCTACAAGGTACATAGGTCATACTGATATGATGATTTCCAAATAGATGTTTTCCCCCTAATAAGCTCTCTATGCTTAAGACCATTTTCTCTTGTTAAAAATTTCTTGATAGTCATTTTTATTAATAGTAATAGAAATAACAGTCTTTACTAAAGAGACAGATACATACATCTCCACTTCTCATGTCTAGGTTTTTTGGGAATTGGCTTTTTTTTGTTGTTGTTGTTTAGCCAAAAATATATAATAATCTCACCAAAACATTTTGGTGGTTTATTTCAATACGTGTGAGGTTTTTGTTTCTGTTGCTGTTTGTTTGTTTGTTTGTTTTTTAATTTTTTCTCGCATTACTATAATGTATCAAGAATGCATACGATAATTTCTATTTGGAATCATTGAATGAGCTCAGATGAAAAATGTACCTTCTTGTTGTTTAATTTAAGTGCAGATGGCCAATATTTGGGCACACTAAGAGTATTTGCTGTTCAGTCATTCAGTCGTGTCCAGCTCTTCGTGTTGCATTTAACCATATCATATTGGACCTTTCCCTTCCATCCTCCACTCTTCCTCAAAGTCTGTCCACATTATGTTCATTGTTTCCATGACACTATCAAACCATCTCTTCCTCTGCTATTTCATTTTGTTCTTGCCTTCATTCATTTCCAATACCAGAGGATTTACCAATGAGGCCCATCTTCTCATTGTGGGGCCAAAGTATTCAATCATTATCTTCAGTATTTGACTTTCCAGTGAATAGCCTGAATTAATTTCTTTCAGTATTGACTGATTGGATCTCCTTTCTATCCAATTGACTAAGACTAGAGATGAAAATCAATCCTTGACATGAGTGAGATTTTCTACTGTCAGACCCATTCCAGAGCATATGATTGATGTTTTTAAAGCCCTATCAGTTCTCCCCTACAGTGGTTTTTAGGACACTCTAAGTTCTGACCTTTGGTGTACTAAGAGATCTCTTCTCTCTCTAATATCCCTCCTTTTCCTTGTTCCCTGTCCTCTCTCATTCTTTTCTCCTTGGCTCCTCCAAGTCGAGTCATTCTGTGTGGTCAAATCCCACTGTTTCTGACCACTTCTTTTATGAGCCCTGGAACCATCCTTCTCTCTTTGTTCTAATAAGTCCCAATCTGAATATCTGGCTTCTGCACATCATCTGCTTCAGGATTCTGGGGTATATATTTGCTTCCAGCTCTGAAATACTAAGTTCTATGTGTCTTTGATCTAATGCTTCGGTTTCACTTTCCATTCAAAATTGAGACTTCCAGAAGGAGGAATTGACCCTGAGCGAGAAAATTCTAAAGTCTAAGCTCTCAGTCACCTCCAGTATACCTCCTTGAAAGATAATTGGAAGTCCAGAAATTTAGTGTTCTAAGGACCTTTCAAATTCTAACATTTTGGGTTCTTAGGCCACACCCTCTAATAATTTATTAGAATTTCTAAGTTTTCAAAATTGATATCATGATTATAACAGTGCACAGGAGCATTACAAATATCTTGATTTGGAAACACAAATCTTGTCCCTTATAAGTCCTCATTACATCATCACTTTTTTTTTTTGTGGAAAAGACCCTACATTCATAAAATGAATAGTAATAACAATAAGAATGTTTCCCAAACACGGAAGGAAGGACACATAATTGCGTTTGTTTTGATATGCAGATTTTTATAGTTGTTCGTGATGTTTTTTTAGGGGTGGTGGGGATAGGCACAAAATAGCCAGTGCTTTCATGATATCTTTTTGCATTATATTTAAATGTGAGATTTTTAAAAGCATAATATAAATTCAATTAGAATAAAAGACTGATCTCCTATGAAAAATCTGAAATTATCCTGTTTCTTAATTTCATTCAAACTGGCCAATATATTAGTCAAGAGTATATATGATCATAAATCTTAGAATTAATGATATTTTCTATCCTAAGGCTCCTTTCAGACCATATGACTGCTGTTCTCAGGACCCTCCAACGTCTGGTATATGGAAGTTTTTGGGACTCTCCAGGTCTGATTTTTTATGTTCTATGAACTCTCCTTATTCTTAGAGTATTTCTTTCAAGTATTCTTCCTTCTCTCATTCTCTTTTCCATGGCTACTCTCAGGTCTGACATTCTGTATACTAAAACCCCACCTTTTGATAAATTACATTCTCAGTCTCTGAACATCTTTCACTTTTTTTGGCGGCAGGCATGGTTAAGTGACTTGCCCAGGATCACACAACTAGTAAATGTCTGAGCCTGAATTTGAACTCAGAGGACCTATCTCCTGTGCAACATCTCCCACTTTCTGTGGTCTAGTTTCTCTCAATACTAACACTCCAAATTGTACAGCCTAAAAAGCCCCAGATTCTGGATGAGAAATGTCCATCAGTGTCAGATATTCTACGTTCCAAGTGCCCTCCCTCAATTTCCCCACCCTATTGGTACATTCAGAGGCAGAATTTTACTCCTAACTCCAGTATTCTGTATCCATATTATCAACAACTTCCAACATTCCCCCATGAAGGGTGCCTGGAAGCCTCAACCTTTAGTGGTCTAGGAACCATCTAAGACATGACATTTTGGATTCTAAAGTCTTATCATGCTTAGTTGGGTCAAGGTACTATTTTTATTTTTTGTTAATTTGATTGTGATTCTGATGTACATGGGTCTTACCAATATGATGATTTCAAAATAGAAGTTGCCTTTCTGAATAGCTCTTTACACTTCACACAGTATTTTCCTGTGAAAAATATTCTCAATAGTTATTTTTATCAATGGTAATAAAAACAATAGTCTTTACTAAAGAAGGAAATACATGGAACTGCATTTGTTTAGCTATACAGATGTTGAGGTTTTGAGGAGTGGGGAGCTTTGGCTGGCAAGAAAATTGACCGTAGTCTGACTAAATTCTTTGAAAAACCTGTTTGAAGGTAGGAGGGCTTTTTGATTTTGTTTTCTTTTAGTTTCTTTATTTGTTTTTCCTATCTATCACCGATGCCCAATAAAAATTATATTGGAATAAGTGAATGATCCCCTACCAAAAAAAAAAAACAAAAACAAACTACCTTCTTTTTTTAAATGAGTAAAAAATGGCCACTATTAGGACCACAGACATTATATATAGGAAAAAAATCTTTGTGAATTGTGAGATTTTCCACTGGGAGGCCCTTTCCCCAGAAGATGATTTCTGTTCTCTGAACCCCAACTACCCCCTATAGCAAATCCTATTTTCCAGGACACTGCAAGAGCTGACCTTTGCTACCCTAAGGGCTCTCTTTGCTCTGAGTCCCCCTCTTCTATGGGCACTGCTAGATCTCTCATTTATTTCTCCATGGCTGCTCCCAGACCTGACACTCTGTGTGCTCAAATTCTCCTGTTTCTGAAAATGTCCATTCCCTGACTCCGTACATCCCTCCTTCTCTCTTCCCTAGTCCCTCACAATTCAGACCTTGCAGATTCTGCAGTCTCATCCAGCTGTTGATGCTGAATTCCAAATTTCCTTCAAGCTCATACATTCTATGTTCCATGAGCCATCCCCCATCTGATACTGGTTCTCAGCTTTTCACTTAAAAGCTAGACTCTCAGAGGCCAAGCTTATCCCCTAATTAGGAAATTCTGTATTCTAAAATCCAGGACCTCTCCCACATGTGTCCTTGGAAAGACCTAGGAAGCCCCAATATTCAGTTTTCCAAGGGACTAGGAAGACAATATATTTTGAATTCTAAGGCAATAACCTCCTATGATCTATTAGGATTTTTCTTTATATTTTTATTGGATAATTATGACATTGCACTTGCATCTTACCGATCTAAAATTTTCTGAAACTAACCCTTATCTCTTCATAGTCCTTAACATGGTATACCTTCATGCAAACTTACTCTGCATTCATTTTCATTTATAGTGATGTACATAGCAGTCTTAGACAAAGTAGGACCTACAGGTAATTACATTTGTTCTAGTGTCCAAGCGTTTTTAGTTTCAGGGCTTTTTTTTTTTGACTTGCCAAAAAATCAACAGCACTTTCTCTTCACTCTTTTAGTTGAGTAGTTGTGAAAAAGGAAATTTGTTTCAAAGAATTGCTATGGCAGAATATAAATTGAATTGGGAGAAAGAGTTGATTTGTCTAGGCAAAATCTCCTTCCTTGTTTTTGAAATTCCCTAGAAGTGGACCATACTTGGGGTCACTTAGAATATACATGAAAATAAACCTCTGCCATTTATAATATTTTCAATTCTAAGGTCCCTACCAAGACAGATTCTGTTTCATGTTCTCAGAGGGCTTCCATCTCTCACCTTTTGTGTTCTAAGGTTTTTTTTTTCCTTTATCTCATAGCCTTACTCCAAACTGAGACATTCAAAGTTGGGACTTAGGCCTAGCTAGGAAATTCAGTAAACTAACTCTCAATAGCCCTTGAATGGAAACTGACAGTCTAGGCATTCAGTGTGCTAAGGATATTCTAAGACACTATATTTTTGGTTCCAAAAAATGCCATCCTATGTTTTATAAAGTTGATTTTAAAAAGTTTCTAATGGATTTTTTATTAAACTGTACCTAATAACTTACAGATACCATGATCTGGAAACATTAGTTCTGTTATTAATAAGGCTTTAGTAATTAAAACCTAGGTATTTTTGTTCAAAAATATTCTATATTCATTATCAATAGTAATCATATCAATGGCAGTCTTTATCAAAGAAGCATTTTTATAGAATTGAATTTATTTTGTGCTACTTTTATATCACCTTGTTTGGGAATTTATCAGCCAAAAAAATTATCAATCATTTGATCAAACTTTTTTGGATATGAGGTGGAAGATGTGAATTTTTTTAGTTTCCCAATTTTATAATATAAAGTAAATTGAAATAAATGATTGATTTCATCCAGAAATTTGAATTCTTCACTTTTCTTTATTTACCTAGGACTGGAAAATATTTTTCCCACTAAGAGTATATTTAAAATAATCCTTGAAATTTAGGATATTTTGCATTTGAAGTCCCATTCCACAGTAGAAGATGTAGGTTCATAGAGCCCTTACAGCTGTTGCATAGGGAAAATTGGAGGACACGCAAGTCCTGATGTTTGGTGTTCTGTCCTGGATATCAGTATCCTTTCTTCTAGAGGCTCTCATCAATGTCTTCTCCTCTTCTCCATGGCTCCTTCCAGATTTTAAAGTGTTTCTTCTCCAGTCTCATTTCTTCAGAGAATTTTCCACTTTAGCCTCTGGGCATCTACCATTCTCTGTGTTAATTCTGGTTTGGTTTTAGTTTCTTGGTTTTTCTTAGATATACCTGATGGCCAATAGGCATTATACTAGAATCAAGAAATGATGTACCAAAAAATCGCCCTTCTGACTCATCCAGCTCAAGATTCCAGGATCGTCTAGTTCAGGATTATAGTCACAATCTATTTAGGATTGTATATTTCCATTAAGCTCAGAAATTCTAGGTTCCAAGTCAAAGAACTATTCAAGAATTCTGGCTTCACAATCCATTCCTAATTCTTCTATGCAAAGGTGGGACTTACCCATGCTGGAAAATACTGTGTTTTAAATTCTACCTTATCACCAACTTGCCCACTTTCAGGATACCTAGAAACCCAGATATTCAGTTTTCTAAAGACTTTCACAGAGAGGAGATCTGTATATCTAAAAGAACAACCTCCTAAGATCTTTTTGGGGTTTTTCTTAAATTTCTTTTGTTGTTTTATTTGAACAACACACTTGAGTCTTACCCATAGGCTATTTGTTGACATTACCCATAGACTGATTTCCAAACAGTAGTCTTCTCCTTTTCAAAGTCCATGTCACATAACAACATGTTTTAATGGCCTAAACTACTGAACATTCAGTGTCCATAATATTACTACCAATAGCTGTTTTTCTCAAGGAAGCAATTATAGAGGATTGCACAGGTTTTTGTTCTCTAGATATTTGGGTTTTGCAGGTTTTGTGGGTTCTTCTGAGTGGCTATAAAATAGAGAGTATTTTCACCATGCCCTTGAGGCTCTGTGGTTAAGGATGTCAGATCTGTTTATTTTTGGCATCTCCATTGCATCCTCAAAATGAAACTTGAATTTATTTTTGATCTTATCAGAATAATCTGATTTTATTGAAGATAATAATCTGCTTTTATTTTTTCAATGACCTACACAAGGTCAATATTTAGCCAAGTAAGAATATATCTGAGAACACATCTTTGGCATTTATGATATTTTTTCCATTCTAAGGCCCTTTCAGAACTACTCATTTATATTCTCAGAGATCACCTAGCAATCAAACACGATGATTTTCAGGACATGTAAAGAGCTATCCTTTGGTGTCTCAGGACACTCTGCTCTGATATCCCTTTGTCAAAGTGCTCTCCAAAGTGCATCACCATATGTGCTAAAACCCTCCTGTTTCTTCCATTCTCAGTCCTTGAACATCTCCCTCTCTCCCCCTTCTAGTCCCTCTGAACAGTGACATTAGAGATTCCACAGCCTAGTCAAGCTCAGCTTTCTGGATTCAAAGGTTCCCTTAAGCAAATAGTTTGGGTTCCAATGCCCTCCATGGTCACTCATTCTGTCTTCACTTTCCGTTCCCCATTGGGACATTCAGAGACAGTTTTTAACTCTTAACTAAGAAAATCTCTATCTCTTCTCTCAAGTACTTCCAACTCTCCCACATGAAATGTATCTATAAGTCTAAATCTTTAGTGTTCTAGGGAAAATTGAGGACATGATACTTTTGTTTCTAAAGCCACATCATGATAACTTGTGTCAAGTTCTTATTTTTCATTTTATTAATTATATTATTATTACAATGTACATGAGTTTTACCAATAGGATGACTTCCAAATAGAAGTCTTCTTCCTAAAAAGCTTTCTATACTGAACCTCTGCCCTTTTTCTCCAAAATTTCTAAAGACCTATTTTTATTAAAAGTCATAGAAATAGCAGTCTTTATCAAATGAAGTAATACATATAACTGTACTTTTCTGGTGTCTAGGTTTTGTTTTTTGTTTTTTGTTTTTTATTTTGTTTTGTTTTATTTTTTTCTAGGCAAAAATACACAGTAATCTCACCAAAAAACTTTTGGCAGTGTATTTCAAGATGTGTGAATTTTTTGTTTAAGTGTTTTTTTAATCTTTTACTTTTCATTTTATTAAGTACCATCAATACATAATATAATTTATATTGGAATAGATGAATGATCTCCCATGAAAAATCTACCTTCTTGCTTTTTCTGGCTTGTGACCAGTGAGCAGCCATGAGCTGTGCGGGAGGTCCTGCATGGAACCCAGCGCAAATGCAGAAAGTTTTTGGAAACTGTGGAGCTGCAGATCAGTCTAAAGAACTATGATCCCCAAAAGGACAAACATTTCTCTGACACCGCCAGGCTCAAATCCGCACCCCGGCCTAAATTTTCTGTGTGTGTCCTGGGAGACCAGCAGCACTGTGATGTGGCCAAGGCTGTGAAAATCCCTCACATGGATATTGAGGCCCTGAAGAAATTGAGTAAGAACAAGAAATTGGTCAAGAAGCTGGCTAAAAAGTATGATGCCTTTTTGGCCTCCGAGTCCTTGATCAAGCAAATCCCTCGAATCCTGGGCCCTGTTTTGAACAGAGCCGGCAAGTTTCCATCTCTGCTCACCCACAATGAGAATATGGTGACAAAGGTTGATGAGGTTAAATCTACTATCAAGTTCCAGATGAAGAAGGTGCTGTGTCTGGCGGTGGCTGTTGGCCATGTGAAGATGACAGATGATGAACTTGTCTACAATATCCATTTGGCTGTTAATTTCCTGGTTTCTCTGTTGAAGAAAAACTGGCAAAATGTGAGGGCATTGTATATCAAGAGCACCATGGGCGAGCCCCAGCAGCTGTATTAAATCAACATGGTGTTAATAAATGGCAGAAGCTTCTAAAAAAAAAGAAAAATCTACCTTCTTATTTTTAAAATTAATAAGAAGGTCTACCATTTGGGACCACTAAGAATATTTGTTGTTGTTTAGTCATTAAGTAGTGTCCAACTCTTCATGACCCCATGTTCCATAGATGCCAGGCCCTTTACTTCTATCGGCCACTCACTCAAAGTCTGTCCAAATTATATTCATTGTTTCCATGACACTATCAATCTATCTCTTATTCTGACATTTGCTTTTGCTTTTGCCTTCAATCTTTTCCAATATCAGGGTCTTTACCAGTGAATCACATTTTCTTGTTATGTGACCAAAGTCTTAAAGCTTCAATTTCAGCATTTGGCCTTTCAGTGAATAGCCTGAATTAATACCTTTCAGGATTGACTGATTTGATCTCCTTTCTGTTCAGTGAACTAAGACTAGAGATGAAAATCAATCCTTGGTGTGGGTGAGATTTTCCACTCTAAGACCCATTTCAGAGCAAATGATTGATGTTCTTAGAACCCCCTTTCTCTTCCCCACCCCCCACTGCAATCCCATACAGGGGTTTCTAGGACACTCCAAGTTCTGACCTTTGGTGTTCTAAGAGATCTCTTCTTTCTCTAATATCCCTCCTTTTCCATATTCTCCTCTTTCATTCTCTTCTACATGGCTCCTCCAAGTCCTGTCATTCTGTGTGGTCAAATCCCACTGCTTCTGACTATTTCCTTTATCAGCCCCGGAATAACTCCTCTTTCCATTCTAGTAAGTTCTAATACTAACTTTCTGGCTTCTACACCTCATATGCTTTGGGATTCTGGAGTCAATATGTCCTTCTGGCTCAGATATTCTACGTTCTACATGTCTTTCCTGATCTAATCCTTTGGCTTCATTTTCCATTCACAATCAGGACTACAGAAAGAGGAACTTGAGTTTGCATTTGAACTCAGATCCTCCTCACTCTATGGCAGGTACTCGATCTCCTGTGCCACATCCCCCACTTTTCTCTGTTCTAGTGACTCTCAATACTGACATTCCAAATTTTACAGTTTAAAAAGGCCCCAGATTCTGGATTAGAAATGTCCATCAGGGTCAGATGTTCTAGGTTCTAAGTGTCCTGCCTGTTTACATATTCTGGCTTCATTTCCCACTCCATATTGGTCAATTCAGATGCGAGATATAACCCTGAGCTGAGACATTCTGTATCCATGTTATCAATAAACATTGCCATGGGAAGGCTACCTGGATGCCTCAACCTTTAGTGTTAAAGCAACCATCTAAGATGAGGCATTTTTGGTTGTAAAGCCATATTATGCTAAATCGTGTCAACATATTCTTTTTAAATAATTCTATTATCATTAAAATGTACATATATCTTACCAGTATGATGATTTTGAAATAGAAGATGTCTTTCTTATAGAGTCTTTATGTTTCACATGATGTTTTCCTGTCAAAAATTTCTAGATAGGCATTTTCATTAGTAGTAATAGAAACAACAGTTTTAGTAAAGAAAGAAATCCATGAAACTGTATTTGTTTATCTGTGCAGGGGTTATGGTTTTCAGGAGGGGCTAGCCATAAAATCGACAGTAATCTCACTAAATTCTTTGAAAAGGCAGGTTGAAGATGGAATGACTTTTTGGTTTTGTTTTCTGTTAGATTTTCTGTTTGTTTTTCTTATATATCACAGATACCTAATAAAAATCATATTAGAATAAGTAAAAAAATCTAATTTCTTGTTTTTTAAATTAGCAAAAAAAAAAAAGGTCAATATTAGGGCCCACACTGTATGTCTGTGAAAATAAATCCTTGTGAGTTGTGATATTTTCCACTAGGAGGACCCCTTGCCTAGCAGATGATTTCTGTTCCCTGAAACCCACCCCCCCTTCCCCCACCTATAGCATATCCTGTTTTCCAGGACACTGCAACATCTGATATTTTCTTCATTAAGGGCTGTCTTTGCTCTGAGCTCCCCTCTTCTGTGAACACTGCCACTCTCTCATTTTCGTTTCCATGGCAACTCGCAGGCCTGATACTCTGTTTGCTCAAATCCTCCTGTTTCTGAAAATGTCCATTCCCAGACACCGTATATTTCCCCCTTTCTCTTCTCTAGGCCTACACAATTCTGGCCTTCCAGATTTTGCTGTCTCATCCAGCTGATGATGCTGGATTCCAAATTTCCTTCAAACTCGTGCTTACAATGTTCCCTGAGCCAGCCCACATCTCCTAGATTCTCTAAGCTTTTCACTCAAAATCTGGACCTTCAGAGGCAGGACCGATCCCACAGCTAGGAAATTTTGTATTCTCAGCTCCAGGACCCCAGCAACACAGATCCTTTCAATATCCCAGGAACCCATGATGTTCAGTGTTCGAGGGGTTACAGGAGCTTATATTTTGGATTCTAAGGCAATACCTTCATATGTTCCAAAAGGATTTGGTTTTTATTTTGTTATTAGATCATTATTACTATGCATATAAATTTTGCCACATAAAAACTTACAAAATTAATTATTATTTCTTTTAATTCCTTAGCATGCTACACATTATTTAACTGCAACTAGAAAATATTTTTCCTTATGAGAATATATTTAAAATAATGCTTGGAATTGATGACATTTTGCATTTGAAAGCCCATTCCACAACAGATGATATAGGACCTCAGACCCCTCACTGTTAGGACATAGAGAAATTGGAGGGCACTCCAGTCCTGACCTTTGGTGTTCTCTCCTGGATTAGGCTCTCTCCTCAATCTCTCATTCTCTTTTCCAAGGCTCCTCCCAGACTGGCTTTGTCTGTTCTAAAATCCCATTTCTTCAGACAGTTTCCCTCAGTAGCCTTTGAAAGTCTCTCTCTCTCTTCTAGCTGACATTCCTGTTTCTACAGCCTCATCTAACTCAGGATTCTAGACTGTATGTTTCAGGATCATATTCAGGAAAGACTCAGGATTGTATACTTCCATCAAGCTCAGATATTTCAGGTTTCAAGTAGTGGATGTATTCAAGAATTCTGGCTCCATAATCCATTCCTAATTGTTCCATTCAGAGGGACTTAATTCTATGCTTGGACCTTCTGGATGCTAAGCCCCAGCCAATCACCAACTACCCACTTTAATATTACCTGGAATCCAGACATTCTAGTTTTTAAGGACCTTCAAATATAGGAGCTTCTCATGTCTAAAAGAGTACCCTCCTAAAACCTCTAAAGGTTTGGGGCTTTCTCTGCTTCAGTTTATTTTAGTCTTTTATTTTACCAATGTACTTAAGTCTTTGATATATAATGACTTCAAACATAAATTGTCTCCCCTTATAAGACCTTATTACATAATGTTATTTTAAAGGCCAAAAACTACGAAATACTCATTATCACGAATAATAATATCAACTGATATCTTTATCAATAAAGGAACTGAAGAGGGTTGTATTGAATATAGTGTACATATTGTTAGGATTTTTGGGGTGTTTTTGAGTGGTGATAAAATGGATAGTATTTTCACCATACCTTTTTGGCTCTGTTTAAGGAGACCAGATCTGTCTAGTTTTGGCCATACCAATGTATCCTTAAAATTAAATTAAATTTTATGCTTGATCTCATCAGAACAATCTACCTGGTTCTTGTTTTTTAAATGACCTGCAACAAGTCAAGATATGGGCCAACTAAAAATATATCTAAGAATACTTCTTTGGCAATTATGATCTTTTCCATTGTAAGGCCCATTCAGAGCTCATCCTGTCTTTTCTCAGAGATTGCATAGGAATCAAACATGGTGGTTTTCAGGACATGCCAAGATCTGCCCTTTGGAGTCTCAGGGCACTCTCTGCTCTGCTATCTCTTCTTTGGGGGGCTCTCCTCCCTCCTGCCTTCTCTTAAACCAGGCTTCACCATGCTACGTGTTAAAACCCTCCTGTTTCTGAAAATTTCTATTCTCAACTCCTGAACATCTCTCATTGTTCCTCTTCTAGTCCTTCTGAACAGTGGCATCTTTGCTTTCCCAGCCAAATCAAGGTCAGGATTCTGGATTCAAAAGTTTCCTCAAGCCCACATAGTCTGATTTCCAGTGACCCTCTGTGACCATCTATTCTGACTTTACTTTCTACTCCTCATTGTTATATTCAGAGGTAGTTTTTAACTCCCTGGTCAGAAATTCTGTATCTCTGCTCTCAACTACTTTCACAAATCCCACATGAAAGGTACCTGGAAGCTTAAACCTTTAGTATTCTAAGAAACATCAAAGGCATGGCATTTTTGGTTTTAAAGCCATATCATGACAAATTCTTTCAAGTTCTTATTTTTAATTTTGTTAATTGGTTTATTATTACAATTGCATTGGTTTTACTATTATGATGACTTTCAAATAGAAATCTTCTTCCTAAAAAGCTCTCTGTACTGTAGATCTGCTTTTTTTGTCCCAAACTGCTCAAAATTCATTTTTCTTAATAGTAATGGAAATTTCAGACTTAACTAAAGAAAGGAATAAATGTTACTGCACTTATTCTAGTATTCGGGTCTTGTGGAATTTTTGGTTTTGTTTTGTTTTGTTTTTGGTTAGCAAAAAAAATAGTTATCTCGCCAAAATCTTTTGCAATTTATTTCAATATTTGTGGTGGTTTTTTAAAAGTTTTACTTTTTTCTTTTTGTTTCTGTTACACATCACTATTGCTTAATATAATTTATATCGAAATAAATGAATGATCTCACATGAAAAAAATCTACCTTCTCATTTTTTAAATTAATTAGACATGACCAATATTTGGGCCCACTAAGAATATTTGTTGCTGTTCAGTCATTCAGTTGTTTCTTACTCTTCGTGACCATAGCATGCCAGGCCCTTCCCTGGTAAGTCCCAACACTGACTTTTTGGCTTATATACCTCATCTGTTTCATGATTCTAGAGTCAATGTTTCCTTCTAGCTCAGACAATCTAAGTTCTATGTGTCTTCCCTGATCTAATCCTTTGATTTCAATTTCTATTCAAAATCCTGATCTCCAGATGAAGAAATTGACCACGAACAAGACAATTTTAGTGTCTAAGCTCTCAGCAACCTCCAACATAGCTCCTTGAAATATAAGTTGAAGCTCAGATATTCAGTGTTCTAAGGACCTTTGAAGTCCTGACATTTTTGGTTCTAAGACTATACCATCTATTGAATTATAATTTAATTTTTAAAAAATTGGTAGGTATCATGATTATTAAAATGTACTGGGGCATTAATAATATTCTGATTTTGAAAAGTAAGTCTTGTTCCTTATCAGTTCTCATCATAACATACCTTGTTTTGTGGAAAATTTATTAGAATCAATAGTAATATCAGTAGCAGTCTTTACCAAAGAAGGAAGGGCATGGAAAAGTATTTGTTTTGATGTGCAGGCTTTTAGGGTTGTTGAGGGTTTTTTGTGGGAAGTGCTAGTCAGAAAATAGGCAGTGCTTCCATGATATTCTTTTGCAATATGTTGGAAGATGGGGGATTTTCTTTTAAACATAATTTAAATCAAAATAAAAGACTCATCTCCTATGAAAAATCTAAAATAGCCTTGGTTCTTAATTTCTTTCCTACTGTCAATATTTTAGCCAAGAATTAATATGATCATCAATCTTGGAATTAATGATATTTCCCATTCTAAGGCCACTTTTAGACCACATGATTGATGTTCTCAGGAACCTCCAACGTCTGGTATATGGAAGTTTGTAGGACACTCTAGGTCTTACCTCTTGTGTTCTAAGTGTTCTTCTTGCTCTGATCTAGCTTCTTCCAAGTGCTCCTACTTCTCTCATTCTCTTCCCCAAGGCTGCTCTCAGGCCTGACTTTCTGTGGACTAAAATACCACTGTTGTGATCAATTGTATTCTCAGCCTCTCAATATCTTTCACTTTTTTTGGAGGGCAGGGGCAATCAGCTGGTAAGTGGGTAAGACTGCATTTGAATTCAGGTCCGCCTGACTTGAGGGCTTCTGGTATATCCTCTGCATCATATCCCCTACTTTCTGTGTTATAATGTCTCTCCATACTGACATTCCAAATTTGACAGCCTAAAAAAGCCCCATATTCTGGATTAGAAATAACCATCAGCTTCTCATATTCAAAATTCTAAGTGCCTTCACTGATCCCGTATTCTGACTACATTAAGAGGCAGGCTTTAATTCCTAGCTCAGACATTCTGTATCCATGTTATCTACAACTTCCAACATTCTCCCATGAAGGGAACCTGGAAACCTCAACCTTTAGTGGTCTAGGAACCATCTAAGACATGACATTTTGGGTTCTAAAGCCATATTATGCTAAGTTGGGTCAAGGTATTATTTTCTCTTAATTCAGTGAGGATTACAATGTATATGGGTCTTACCGATATGCTGATTTCTTTTTTTTTATTAATTTATTTTAAACTTGAATACACAATAAGAAAAGAAAAAGAGATACATTATAAACTTAAATAGAAAAGAGAAAAGCATTGCCATGTGCACGGAAGAAAGTAAGAGAACATTCAAAATATATAGCAATAAATTTCCATTTCAACAAAGCCTATATAATAAATACTACACATTGTGTT
Source organism: Vombatus ursinus (assembly GCF_900497805.2). Taxonomy (NCBI): domain Eukaryota; kingdom Metazoa; phylum Chordata; class Mammalia; order Diprotodontia; family Vombatidae; genus Vombatus; species Vombatus ursinus. Next base: position 76,802 of record NW_020954629.1, read on the forward strand.
CCAAACTGTCCATCTTTTCTTTGCTTCCTTATAATGTTTCTTTTGTTCTCTGCTGTGCACTTTTTACTTTGCTCTTTTTTCCCCCTTCCTACCCTTACCTCCTTCAAGAAGGTTAAGTGCAGAGATATGTGTGTATGTATGTATGCATGTATATATATACACATCACACACACATGTATATATACACACAGCACACATATGTGTGTACATATACACATAATATGCAATATATACATATATACATGCCAACACATATACATACATATATGCATACATACATATACTTACATACACATACATAATACTTAGATATCTATAATCATAATTATGTATAGATATATACATCTATGTAAGACTGTACTATATTTGTATGTCCTCTGTTTCTCTGAGGGTGGATAACCTCTTCCTTCATAGGTCCAAGTCTTTCCATATTTTTCTAAAACCACCAACTCATCATTTACTATACCACAGCAATATTTGAACTTGTACTATCTGGATATTTTAAATAGTCTAAAACAATATTGATTAATGTGGCTCACATATAGTGTGGTTTTTCTATTTTTCTCTCTTGATTAAATCTATTACTACATCTCATTTTTTCCATCATAAATTCTACTCCTGATATTTATTTTATATTTGTGTATATAACATGATGATTTTAAAATAGAAATCACCTCCCTTATAAACTCTTGAGACTTCAAATCATATTTTCTTGTCAAAAATTTCTTGATAGTCATTTGTTTTAATTGTAGTAGAAACAAGTCTTTACCAAAGTAAGAAATACATGGAACCACATTTATTTAGGTGTGCAGGGGTTTTGAATTTGGAGGGGGTGAGGTTGGCTAACTGAAAAATTGACAGTAATCTCACTAAATTTTTTGAAAAGTCTGGTTGAAGATAGAAAAACTTTTTGGTTGTGATTTATTTTAGTTTCTTTCTTTGTTTTTCTTCTCCATTTTGATGCCCAATAAAAATTATAATAGAATAAATGAATGATTTCCTATACAAAATCTATCTTCATTTTTAAATGAATAAAAAATGGCCAATATTTGGGCCAACACAGTGTGTATATATATATATATGTATATGTATATGTATATATAGATAGTGTATATACATAGTGCATATATACTGTATATATATACGGTGTGCATATATATACTGTGTGTATATATATAGATATACTGTGTATATATATTCTATATATACTATGTATATATATTCACATATATATACTGTATATATATATTCATATACACATATATGAAAATGAATCTTTGTGAATTATGAGATTTTCTCCTGGGAGGCCCATTCCCCAGCAGATGATTTCTGTTCTCTGAACCCCTCCTCCACACCTATAACATATCCTGTTTCCAGGACACTGCAGCATCTGACCTTTTCTGCCTTAATTAAGGGCTCTCTTTGCTCTGAGCCCCCCTCTTTTATTGGCAGTGCTAGCTCTCTCATTTTCGTTTCCTTGGCAACTCCCAGGTCTGACACTCTCTTTGCTCAAATCTTCCTGTTTCTGAAAATGTTCATTCCTAGACCCCGTACATTTCCTCTGTAGGGAGCGCTAGGCCCCCAGAATTCTGACCTTCCAGATTCTGCAGTCTCATGCAGCTGATGATGATGAATTCCAAATTTCCTTCAAACTTGTACTTACAATTTTCCAGGAGCCATCCCACAAGTTTGTCACTCCAGATTTGGACCTAGAGAGGCAGGGCCTATCTCATCTCATCTCATCTCATCTCATCTCATCTCATCTCATCTCAT
>NW_020954629.1:78584-136553 GCF_900497805.2 Vombatus ursinus
CTCATCTCATCTCATCTCATCTCATCTCATCTCATCTCATCTCATCTTATCTTATCTTATCTTATCTTATCTTATCTTATCTCATCGGGAATTCTGTATCTCAGCTGCAGGACCCCAGCAACATATATCTTGGAAAGATCTTGGGAAGACCCGGTAATAAATGTTAAAAGGGCTACCAAGAGCTGATATTTTGGATTCTAAGCCAGTTCCTTCCTATGTTCAAAAAGGATTTTACTTTTTATTTTGTTACTGCATCATTATTACAATGCACATCAATCTTACCACGTACAAAATTTCAAAACTAATCACTATCTCTTCTAATTCCTTAGCATGCTACATATTATTTACCTATAACCAGAAAAATATTTTTGTCCACTCAGAATATATTTAAAGTAAGGTGTGAAATTGATGACATTTTGCATTTTAAGGTCCATTTTACAGCAGATCCTGTAGATTCTGAGAGCCCTCATAGTTATGGCCTATGGAAAATTTGAGGACACTCCAGATCTGACCTTTGGTGTTCTCTCCTGGATCAGATATCCCTTCTTCTAAAGTCCCTCCTCAAGCTCTCATTCTCTTCTCCAAGGTTCCTCCCAGACCTGACATTCTCTGTTCTAAAATCCCATTTCTTCAGACATTTCCCTCCTCAAGCTCTGAACATCTCCTACTCTCTCTCTCTCTCTCTCTCTCTCTCTCTCTCTCTCTCTCTCTCTCTCTCTCTCTCTCTCTCTTCTAGTCAGTCCCCAAACTCACATTCCCATTTCTGCAGCCTCATCCAGTTCAGGATTCTAGATTGTATATTTATATGAAGCTCAGATATTCTAGGTTCCACATCAAAGAACTGTTCAAGAAATCTGGCTTCATTATCAATTACTCATTGTTCCACTCAGAGGTGGGACTTAATATCATATGGGGAAATTATGTCTTTTCAGTTCTTGCCCACCATCAATTTGACCACTTTAATTTTACCTGGAAGCACAGGTATTTATGTCTCTATGAACCTACAGACTTATGAGATTCTCATATCTAAAGGAACACCCTTCTGTGATCTGTTTGTGCTTATTTGCTTACATTTCTTTTATTATTTTATTTTAACAACATACTGGAGTCTTGCCCATATACTGATTTCCAAACACAAGTCTTTTCCCTTTATCCATAACTCCGTGTTGTAATAACACTAAATACTCATTCATTATCACAAATACTACTATCAATAGCTGTCCTTATCAATGAAGAAATTGTAGAAGATTGCACTGTTGTTATTTTTTTTTGTACAGATATTTGGAGAGTAGAGTGTTAATTTATGTGGCCATAAAATTGATAGTATTTTCACCTTATTCATAACTTTAAGAATGTCAGATTTTTAAATTTTTCTATTACCAATGTAAGAAAAATCTGTGTTCTTCATGTTCTTTAAATGACCTACAGCTGTTTCACATCTGGGCCAACTACGAATATATCTGAGAATACATCCTTACTATTTATGATATTTACCATCCCAAGAGCTAATCATTTTTGTTCTCAGAGAACACCTTGCATTCAAACATGGTGATTTTTAGGACTTATAAAATCTGCCTTTTGGAATCTCAGGGCACTGTCTACTCTGATATCTCTTTTGCAAGGTGTTCTGCCTCCTTCCTTCTCTTCACTGTGGCTATACCAGGCTCTGTGCTAAAACCCTCCTGTTTCTGACATTTTCCATTCTCAGACCTTGAACATCTCCCACTCTCCCACTTCTAGTCCGTCTTAACACTGACATTATAGATTCTACATATGAATCAAACTCAGAATTCTAGATCAAAAGTTTCTGTTAAGTACACAAAGTCTTGGGTCCAGGTGCCCTTCATGATGACATATTCTGACTTCACTTTCTATTCCCCATTGGTACATTCAGAGGCAGAATTTAATGTTAGCTTAGACATTTTGTATCTCTTCTCTTCACTACTTCCAACATTCCCACATGAAAGGTTCCTGGAAGTCAAAACATTTAGGGTTCTGGAACCATCAACAATAAGACATTTTTGATTCTAAAGCCATATCATGCTACATTGGGACAAGTTATTATTTTGATTTTTTATTAATTCGGTTATTCTCACAATATACATGGATCATACCAATATGATGATTAATAGTAATAGAAATGCCAGTCTTGACTAAACAAACAAATGCAACTACATACAACTACACTTGTTCTCATATCCAGGTTTTGTGGCATTAGGGTCTTTTTTTTTGTCTTGCCAAAAAAAAATGATAATCTCCCCAATACTTTCTGGCAGTTTATTTCAATATGTGTGGGTTTTTTGTTTATGTGCTTGTTTATTTTTTACTTTTTGTTTCTATAATGCATCATTGCTGCATATTATAATTTATATTGAAATTATTGAATGCTCTCAGATGGAAAATGTACCTTCTTCTAATTGTTTAAAAAGGGAATAACGTACACATTTAGTAGGGCATAGAAATCCATCTTATGCTATGGAGAAGTAGGGAAGTAAAAGGGGGGCAGATTGAGGGAGGCAGTGGTCAGAAGCAAAACACTGATGAGGAAGGAAAAGGTGAAAGGAGAGAGAAAAGTATAAACTGGGGGCAAAATAGGATGGAGAGAAAGACACAGTTAGTAATCATAACTGTGAATGTGAATGGGATCTCCTATAAAACGGAAGTGGATAGCAGACCATGATCCTACAATATGTTGTTTACAAGAAAAACATTTGAAGCAGAGAGATACACACAGAGTAAACATAAAAGATTGAGGCATATGTTCTGCTTCAACTGAAGTAAAAAAAAAAAAAGCAAGGGTGGCAATCAATCTCAGACAACGCAAAAGCAAAAATAGATCTAATTAAAAGAGTTAAGGAAGGAAACTGAATCTTGCTGAAAAGTACCATAGACAATGAAGGAATATCAATAATAAACATGTGCACCAAATAATATAGCATCCATATTCTTAGAGGAGAATTTAAGCAAGATACAGGAAGAAATAGACAGCAAAATTATACTAATGGGGGATCTTAACCTCCCCCTCTCAAAACTAAATAAATCTAATGATAAAATAAATAAGAAAGAAGTTAAGGAGGTGGAAATAATTTCGGAAAAGTTAGATATAATAGACCCCTGGAGTAGTTAGATAGACCTCTGGAGTAAAGAGAATGGGGATAGAAAGGAATATACCTTTTTCTCAGTGGTAATTAGACTAGTCAATGAGGAAACAAAACTTTCAGTCTATGCTGATGATATGGTGGTATACTTAGAGAATCCTAGAGAATCAACTAAAAACTAAGTGAAATAATTAACAACTTTAATAAACTTGCAGGATATAAAATAAACCCATATAAATCATTGGCATTTCTATATATTACTAACAAAGCCCAGTAGCAAGAGATAGAAAGAGAAATTTCATTTAAAATAACTGTAGACAATATAAAATATTTGGGAGTCTACCTGACGAGACAAACCCAGGAACTACATGAACACAAATTACAAAATACTTTTCACACAAATAAAGTCAGATCTAAATAATTGAAAAAAATATCACTTGCTCATGGGTAGGCTGAGCTAATATAATAAAAATGGCTATTCTAAATTATATTCTAAATACCTAAGTTAATTTAATTATTCAGTGCCCTACCAATTGAACTACCAAAAATATTTTTAGAGCCAGAAAAATTAATAATAAAATTAATCTGGAAAAACAAAAAGTCTTCAAGAATACCAAGGGAAATATGGCACTGAATAATTAAATTAATTTAGATATTTAGAATATAATTTAGAATTGTCGTTTTTATTATATTAGCTCAGCCTACCCATGAGCAAGTGATATTTTTCCAATTATATTGTTGTTCTAAGAGATATCCTCTCTGTCATATCCTTCCTTTTCCATGTTTTCCTATATCTCTCATTATCTTCTCCATGGCTACTCCTAGATCTGTCATTCTGTGTGATCAAATCTCACTGCTTCTGCACATTTTTTTTTATTAGCCCCAGAACAACTCCTTCTCTCTCTGTTCTAGTAAGTCCCAATACTGACTTTCCGGCTTCTATATCCCATCTGATTCAAAATTCTGGAGTCAGTATTTCCTTCTAGCTCAGATATCTGAAGTTCTATGTGTCTTCCCTGATCTAAGACTTTAACTTCCTTTTCCATTCAAAATTGGGACCTGCAGAAGGAGGAATTGATTCTGAGCAAGAAAATTCTGCATTCTATGCTCTCAGCTACCTCCAATATACCTTCTGGAAATATAAATAGAAATGCAGATATTCAATGTTCTAAGTCCTGACATTTTGGGTTCTAATGCTGCACATTCCAATGATTTATAAGGATTTTCAATTTTTAAATAATTGATATCATGACTATTACTATGCACAAGACCATTACCAATATTGATTTTGAAACATAAGTCTTATTCCTTATCAATCCTCATGTCATACACTTTTTTTTCCTGGAAATAAACCCTACATTCATTGGAATGAATAGTAATGTCAAAAGCAGTATTTACCCAAGACTTGGAAGGTCATGAAATTGCTTTTCTTTTCATGTGCAGGGTTTTAGGGTTGTTGAGGGTTTTTTTTGGGAGGGGTCGTCAAAAAATAGAGTACTTTCATGATAGCCTTTGCATTATGTTTAACTATGTGAGATTTTCTTTTAATCATACTATAAATTTATTCAGAATCAAAGACTGATATCCTATGAAACATCTAAAATTGCCTTGTTTCTTAATTTCCTTCAATCGGCCAATATATTAGCCAAGAGTATATATGATCATAAATCCTGTAATTAATGGTATTTTCCATTCTAAGGCCCCTTCCCAACCACGATTGATGTTCTCAGGATCCTGATGTCTGGTATGTGGAAGTTTTTGGGACACTCCAGGCCTGATCTTTTATGTTCTAAGAACTCTCCTTGCTTTGATAAAGCTTCTCATAAGTGCTCCTATTTCTCTCCTCTTCTCCCTGGCTACTCTCAGGCCTCACAGTCTGTTGACTAAAATCCCACTGTTGTGATAAATTGCATTCTCAGCCTCTGAATATCTTCCCCCTTTTTGGAGGAAAACAGTGTGAAGTGACTTACCCAGGGTCACATGCTAGTAAATGTCTGAAGCCACATTTGAACTCAGGTCCTTCTGATGCCAGGGCCAGTGCTCTATCCACTGCCCCACATCTCCCCCTTTCTTTGTTCTACTGTCTCTCAATAGTGACATCTCAAATTTTACAGCCTTATACAGCCCCAGATTCTGGATTAGAAATGTCCATCCATGTCAGCTGTTCTAGGTTTTAAGTGTCCTCCCTGATCCCATATCCTGGCTTCAGTTTCCCCTCCATATTGGTCCATTCAGAGGCAGGATTTAACTACTAGCTCAGGTGTTCTGTATCCATGTTATCAATAAACATTTCCACATGAAGGGTAATTTTAACCCTCAACTTTAGTGATGAAGTGACCATCCAAGACATGGTCATTTTGGTTCTAAAATCATATTATGCTAAATTGGGTCAAAGTATTCTTATTTTATTATAATTCAATTATGATTACAGTGTACATGTGTTTTACAAGTACAATGATTTTGAAATAGAAGTAGTCTTTCATACAGGCTCTTTATAGAAATAACAGTTTTCAATAAGGAAAGAAAGATGTGAAACTGCATTTGTTTCCCTATGTTGTGGTGTTCAGAGGGGGCTAGCAAAAAAAAAAAATAACAAAAATCTCTCTAAATTCTTTGAAAAGTCAGGTTGAAGATAAAAGGACTTTTTGGTTTTGTTTTCTCTTATATTTTTTTTATTTTTTTATACATAACAGATGCCCAATAAAAATTATATTGGAAAAAGTTAATGATCTCCTAAGAAAAATCTACCTTCTTGTTTTTTAAATTAGTATAAACTGGCCAATATTTGGGCCCACACAGTATGTGTATAGGAAGATAAATCCTTGTAGGTTGTGAAATATTCCACTGGGAGGTCCCTTGCCCTGCTGCTGATGAAAAAAACAAACGAACCCAGGAATATGATGATTTTAAAATAGAAGTCGTCTCCCTTATAAGCTGTTTGTACTTCAGAGGATGTTTTCCTGTAACAAATTGCTCAATGGTCATTTTTATTAATGGTAATAGAAACAACAGTCTTTAGTAAAGAAAGAAATACATGGAGCTGCATTTGTTTAGCTGTGGAGAAGGTGTGGTTTTGTGAAGGGTGGAGGTTGGCTTTCCAAAAATTGACAATAATCTCACTAAATTCTATGAAAAGTCTGGTTGAAGGTAGAAGGGGTTTTTGTTTGGTTTTGTTTTAGTTTCTTTATATGTCTTTTTCTATCACTGATGCCCAATAAAAATTATATTGGTATTAGTTAATGATCTCCTACAAATAATCTACCTTCTTATCTTTTAAATTAGTAAAAAAAAAAATGGCCAGTGTTTGGGTCCACACTGTATATATACAATAGAAATTCCTGTGTGTTTTGAGATTTTCCCCTGGGAGGCCCCTTCCCCAGCAGATGATTTCTGTTCTCTGAACCCTCCCACCTATAGCATATTCCCTTTTCCAGGACTCTGCAAGAGCTGACCTTTGCTACCCTATGGGTTCTATTTGCTCTGAGGTCCCCTCTTCTCTGGGCACTGCTAGCTCTCTCAATTTCGTTTTCACGGCAACTCCCAGGCCTGACACTCTATGTGTGCTCACATCATCCTGTTTCTGAAAATGTCCATTCCCAGGCCTCATAAATGTACTCTTCTTTCTTTTCTAGGCCTTCACAATTGTGGCCTTGCAGATTCGAAAGTTTTATCCACCTGACGATCCTGAATTCCCAATATCCTTGGAGCTTCTACTTTCTATGTGCCATGAGTCATCCCATATTCCCTAGTTTATCTAAGATTTTCACTCAAAATCTGTACTTTAAGTGGCAGATCTGATCTGTTAGCTAGAAAATTCTATTTGTTGGTCTATGCCTAGTTTCTGCCATATTATTTTCTAGCTTCCCATGCAGTTTTCATCAAATAGTGAGTTCTTAAAAAAGAATCTGGAGTCTTTGGGTTTATCAAACAGTATGTTATTATAGTCATTGACTACTCTGTCTTGTGTACCTAACCTATTCCACTGATCTACCACTCTTCTGATATGGTTAGGCCACCTTCCTTTGCATTTTTTCATTAATTCCCTTGATATTCTTGACCTTTTGTTCTTCCAGATGAATTTTGTTATTATTTTTTCTAGCTCTATAAAATAATTTTGGTAGCGTGCTAGGTATGGCACTGAACAAGTAAATTAATTTAGGTAGAATTGTCATTTTTATTATATTAGCTTGGCCTTCTCAGAAGCAATTGATATTTTTCCAATTATTTAGATCTGACTTTGCGTGAGAAGTTTTTACATTTTGTTCATATAGTTTCTAAGTATACTAACATATCATCTGCAAAAAGTGATAGCTTTGTTTCCTCATTGCCAGTTCTAATTCTTTTAATTCCTTTTTCTTCTCTTATTGTTCAATCTAGCATTTCTACTACAATATTGAGTAACAGTCATGATAATGGACATCCTTGTTTCACGCCTGATCCATATCATGGTAACTTATGTCAAGTCCATATTTTTAATTTTCTTCACTGGATTATTATTACAATATACATTGATTTTACTGTTATGATGACTTTCAAATAGATGTCTTTCCCTTAAAAAGCTCTCTTTACTAAACATCTGCCAATTTTACTCAGAATTGCTGAATATCAATTTTTCTTAATAGTAATGGAAACAGCACATATTACTAAAGAAGGGTATACATGCTACCAGACTTAATCTGGTGTTCAGGTTTTGTGGCATTTGGGTTTTTTTTTCCTTTTTTGGGCTAGCAAAAAAAATATACAGTAATTTCACCAAAAACTTTAGGCGGTTTATTTCAATATGTGTGAGGGTTTTCTTTATTTTTTTGCTTTCTGTTTTTATTATGCATCCTAATGGTTAATATAATTTATATTCCAATAAATGAATGAACTCACATGAAAAAAAAATCTACCTTCTTATTTTTTAAATTAATCAGAGATGGCCAACATTTGGGCCCACTAAGAATATTTATCACTGTTCAGTCCTTTAGTCATGTCTGACTCTTCATGACCCTGTGGGACATAGCATGCCAGGCCTTTTCCTCCCATCCCCCTCTCCATCAAAGTCTGTTTAAGTTCTGTTAATTGTTTCCATGATACTATCAATTCATCTCTTGCTCTCCCATGTGCTTTTGCTTTTGCCTTCAATCTTTCCCAATATCAGAGTCTTTATCAAGAGTACCACCTTCTCATTATGTGACCAAAATATTCAAGCTTTAGTTTTAGTATTTGACCTTCTAGTGAATAACGTGAATTAATTTCTTTCAGTATAGAATGATTTGATATCTGTGTTTTCCAATGGACTAAGACTACAGATGAAAATCAATCCTTAGCATGTTTGAGATTTTCCACTCTAAGGTCCATTCCAGAGCAGATAATTGAACATTCTATGGCCCTCCCAGTTATCACATATAGCGATTTCTAAGATACTCCAAGTTCTGACCTCTGACCTTTTGCTTTCTAAGCGATCCCCTCACTCTCTGATATCCCTCCTTCTCAATGTTCTCTTACCTCTCTCACCCTACTCTCCATGGCTCCTCCAAGTCTTGTCATTCTGTGTGGTCAAATTCCACTCCTTCTGATTATTGCCTTTATCAGCCCCAGAAGAACTCCTCTCTATGTTCCAGTCAGTCCCAACAGTTACTTTCCAGCTTCTACACCTCATCTACTTCAGGATTCCAGAGTCAATATTTCCTTCTAGCTTAGATATTCTAAATTCTTTGTGTCTTCCCTGATCTAATGCTTTGGCTTCAATTCCATTCAAAATTGGGACCTTCAGAAGGAAGAATTGATCCTGAGCAAGAAAATTCTAGAGACTAAGTTCTCAGCCACCTCCAACATACCTCTGTGAAATAAAAGTGAAAGCCCAGATATTCAGTGTCCTTAGGACCTTCCAAGTCCTGACATTTTGGGTTCTAATGATCTATAAGGTTTTTTATTATTTAAAATTGACATCATTATTACAATGCCCAGGACCATTACTAATACCCTGATTTTTCTGAATATTGATGCAAAAAGTTTAAATGAAATATTAGCAAAGAGATTACAGCAATTTATCATGAGGATAATATACTATGACCAGGTGAGATTTATACCATGAATGCAGGGCTCCTTCAATATTAGGAAAACTATTAGCATGATGGACCATATCAATAACAAAACTAACAGAAATCATATGATTATCTAAATAGATGCAGAAAAAGCTTTTGACAAAATGCAGCACCCATGTCTATTAAAATACGAGGGAGTATAGGAATAACTGGAGCTTTCCTTAAAATGGCAAGTAGTACCTTACTAAAACCATCAGCAATCCTTACCTGTGCTGGGGATAAACTGGAAGCTTTCCCAATAAGATGAGGGGTGAAATAAGGATGTCAATTATCATCACTATTATTCAATAATGCATTAGAAATGTTAACTTTATCAATAAGAGAAGAAGAAATGGAAATATATTAATATATATACCTCCTTCCTTCTCTTCACCATGGCCACACCAGGCTATGACTAAAACTCTCTTGTTTCTGACAACGTCCATTCTCAGGCCGAGAACATCTCCCACTCTCCCATTTCTAGTTCCTCCCAACTCTGACATTATAGATTTTACAGCCTAATCAAGTTCAGGAGTGTGGATTTAAAGTTTCCATCAAGTTCACAAAATCTTGGGTCCAGGTGCTCTCTATGATCACATATTCTGGCTTCACTTTCCTTTCCACATTGGTGCCTTCAGAAGCAGGATTTAACTCCTGGCTCAAACATTCTGAATCTCTGCTCTCAACTACTTCCAACATTACCATATGAAAAGTGCCAGGAAGCCAAGTCCTTTAGTGTTCTAGGGACCATCTAAAATATGACATTTTTGGTTCTAAAGTCATATCATGCTAAATTGGGACAGGTTTTTTTCATTAGTTCAATTATTCTCATGTTATACATGGGCCATACTGATATAATTTCAAAATATAAGTTTTCCACCTAATAAGCTCTCTAAAATTAACACCTTTTCTTTTTGTCAAAAATTTCTCGATTGTCATATTTATTAATAGTAATGGAAACAGCAGATTTTACTAAAGAAAGAAATACATGGAATTGCATTTATTTATATGTGCAGATGTTGTTGGTTTTGAGGTATTTTTACCTAGCCAATAAATTGAGAGTAATCTCACCAAACCCTTCTGTTAGTGTGGCTGAGAATGGGAGGGTTTTGTTGTTGTTTTGTTTTAGCTTCATTGTTTTTCTTATCCATTACTGATACCCAATAAAAATCGTCTTGCAGTAAGTGAATGATCTCATATGAAAAAATGTACCTACTTATTTTTTAGATTAGTAAAAAATGTCCAATATTTGGGCCCACAAAGTATATATAAGTATATGTATACACACACATATACATATATATGTATATAGATAGATAGATAGATATAGATATATATAAGAAATTTTCGGCATTGTGATATTTTCCACTGTGAGATCCCTCCCCCAGCAGATGATTTTTGTACTCTGAACCCTCTCACGTATCTACTGTTTTCTAGGACACTGCTTAATGGTCTCATTTTTGTTTCCATGGCAACTCCCAGGCCTAACACTCTGTGTGCTCAAATCCTCCTGTTTCTGAAAATGTCCATTCCCAGACCCCGTACGTCTCCCCCTCTCTCTTCTCTAGGCTGTCACAGTTCTGGCCTTGCAGATTCGACCATCTTAGCCAGTTGATGATCCTTAATTCCAAATTTTTTTCAAGCTCGCACATGCTATCTTCCATGAGCCATCCCACATCTCATAGTTTCTCTAAGCTTTTCACTCCAAATCTGGACCTTTTGATACAGGACTGATCTCCTAGTTAGGAAATTCTCTATTCTCAGGTCTAGGACCCCAGCAACACAGATCCTTGAAAGGTCCAGGAAAGCCCTATAATCAAGGTTCCAAGGGGAGATATTTTGGATTCTAATGCCATACCTTCCTAGGAGCCATAAGGATTTTTCTTTTTCCTTTTTATTGGAGAATTATTATAATGGACATGAATCTTACCACTTAAAATGTTTTAAAACTAACCAGTGTCTCTTCTAAGTCCTTAGCCTGCTACTCATTATTTATCTGCAACTGGAAAATATTTTTGCCCCTTCAGAATATATTAAAATGAGCCTTGAAATTTAGGACATTTAGCATTTGAAAGCCCATTCCACAGTAGATTATGTAGGTTCTCAGAGCCCTCACAGCTATGACACATGGAAAATTTGAGGACACTCCTGTCCTGATCTTTGGTGTATCTCCTGGATACCTGTGTCCCTTCTTCTAAAGGCTGTCCTCAGTCTCCCCTCTTCTCCATGGCTCTTTCCAGACCTGAAAGTGTCTGTTCTCAAATCCCATTTTTTTAGAGAATTTTCCTCTTTAGCCTCTGAATATCTTCCATTTTCTCAGTACTAATCCTAGTTTCATATTTGTTTTTTTCTGTTTGTTTTTCTTATATAACACTGATTCCCAGTAGGCATTCTCTTGGAATTAATAAATAATGTGCAAAAAAATCGCCCTTCTGACTCATCTAGCTCAGGATTCCAGGGTTGTTTAGTTTAGGATTATAGTCACAATCTATTCAGGCTTTTATATTTCCACCAAGTTCAGAAATTCTAGGTTCCAAGTCAATGACCTGTTCAAGAATTCCAGCTTCACAAGCCATTCCAAGTTGTTCTATTCAAAGATGGGATTTACTTCCATGATGGGAAATATTGTGCTCTAAGCTCTAGTCAACCAAAATTTTGCCCGCTTTCATGGTACCTGGAAGTCTAGGCATTCCATTTTTAAAGACCTTCAAAGATAGGACATTCTCATATCTAGAGGAAACACCCTCCTAATCTCAAATTTATGTTTGATCTCATAAGAATTGTCTACCTGATTCTTGTTTTTAAATGATCTGAACCAAGTCAAGATTTGGACCAAGTAAGAACATATCTGAGAATATATCTTTGGCATTTATGAGATTTTCCATTCATCAGCCCATTCAGAGCTAATCATTTATGTTCTCAGAGGCCCCCTAAAAATCAAACATGATGATTTTCAGGACATTCCAAAATCTGCCCTCTAGAGTCTCAGGGCACTCTCTGCTCTGATACCCCTTCTTGAAAGTGCTCTCCTACCGCCTTCCTTCTCTTCACCATGACTACACTACCCTATGTGCTAAACCTGTTTTTAACAATTTCCATTCTCAGCTCCTGAACATTTCCCACTCTCCTGCTTCTAGTCCCTCTGAACAATAACATTATAGATTCTACAGCTGAATCAAACTCAGGATTCTGCGTTGTAAATTTCCGTCAAGCACACATTTTCTTCATTTCAGTGCCCTCAATGATCACCTGTTCTAGCTTCCCTTTTCACTCCCCATTGATTTTCTCAGAGGCAGTTTTTAATTCCTACCTTGGAAATTCTGTAACTCAGCTCTCAACTGCTTCCAACATTCCCACATTAAATATGCCTTGAAGACTAAACCTTTAGTGTTCTAGGGAATATCAAAGGCTTGACATTATTGTTTCTAAAGCCATATCATAACAACTTTGTCAAGTTATTTTTAATTTTATTAATTGGATTATTATTACAACCCACATTGGTTTTACTGATATGATGACTTCCAAATAGAAGTCTTCTTCCTAAAAAAGTCTCTATGCTGAACACTTGCTTTTTTTTGTCCAAAATTTCTGAAGGTCCATTTTTTAAAATTGTAATGGAAATAGCAGTCTTTACTAAAGTAAATTATAACTGCAACTATACTTCTGGTGTTCAGGTTTTGTGGAATTTCTGGTTTTTTGTTTGGCTATCCAATAAGTACACAGTAATCTCATGGTGGCTTATTTCAATATGTGGGGGTTTTTGTTTATGTTTTTGTAATTTTTTAAACTTTTTGTTTCTATTATTCATCACTGATGCATCATATGATTTATATTGAATAAATGACTTCTTATTTTTTGAAATTAATTAGAGATGGCCAATATTTGGACCCATTAAGAATATTTGTTGTTGTTTAGTCTTTCAGTCAGTCATGCCCAAGTCTTTGTGAACCCTGGACCATACCAGGTGAGGCCCTTCCCTTCTATTCTCCAATTTCCCTCAAAGTCTGTCCTGGTTTTGTTCATTGTTTCCATGACACTCTCAATTCATCTCTTACTCTGCCATTGGCTTTTGCTTTTTCACTCCTAGCTCTCACATACAGTGATTTCTAGGATACTCCAAGTTCTGACCTTTGATGTTCTAAGAGATCTTTTCTCTCTCTAAGAACCTTCCTTCTCCATGTTCTCCTACCTCTCTCATTCTCTTCTTCCTGGCCATTCCAAGTCTTGTCATTATATGTGGTCAAATCCTACTGCCTCTGACCATTTCCTTGATCAAGCCCAGAACAACTACCTCTCTTCTAGTCAGTCCCAACACTGACTTTCTGGCTCCTACACCTCATCTGCTTTAGAATTCTGGAGTCCATAGTTCCTTCTTGCTCAGACATTCTCAGTTCTATGTGTCTTTCCTGATCTAATCCTTTGGCTTCACTTTCCATTAAAAATTGTGACCTCCAGAAGGAGGAATTGACACTGAGCATGAACATCTTCCATTTTCTAAGAAATAGTAAAACTTTGGTATTTAGATTCTTTGTTTTTATTTGATAGCACTGATGTCAAATAGGCATTCTATTGGAATCAAGAAAGGATTCACGAAAAATTGACCTACATACTCATCTAGCTGAGGATTCAAGGATTACCTGTTTCAGGATTATAGTCATAATCTAATCAGGATTGTCCATTTCCATCAAGTACAGCTATTCTAGGTTCCAAATGGAAGATCCGTTCCAGAATTCTGGCTTCACAATCCATTCCTAATTGTTATATTCTGAGGTCTGTCTTACTAGTCAAAAAAGACATAATATTCTCACTAATACTTTTTAGCAGTTTATTTCAATATGTGTAAAGTTTTTCTTTATATGCTTGTTTTTTCATTTTTTGCTTTTTGTTTCTATAGTGCATCAAGGATGCATGCAATAATTTATATTGAAATCATTAAATGATACCAGATAAATAATATTTTTTTTCTTATTGTTTAAATTAAGTAGAAATGGCTAACATTTGGGCCCACTAAGAAGATTTGTTGTTGTTCAGTTGTTTAATTGTGTCCAACTCTTTTTGATCACTGGAATGCCAGGTCATTCCCTTCCATCCTCCATTCTCCCTCAAAGTCTGTCCAAGTTATGCTCATTGTTTCCATGACATTGTCAATTCATCTCTTCCTCTGCAATCTGTTTTTGCTTTTACCTTCAATCTTTCCCAATATCAAATTCTTTAACAATGGATCTCATCATTATTATTAATTATGTGGTCAAAATATTGAAACTTTAACTTCAGTATTGGGCCTTCCAGTGAATAGACTGAATTAATTTCTTTCAGCCTTGACTGATTGGATCTCCTTGCTGTCCAATGGACTAAGACTAGAGATGAAAATAAATCCTTGCCATGGGTGAGATTGTCCACTGTCAGGCCCATTCCAGAGCATGTGGTTGATGTTTTTAAAGCTCTGCCAGATCTTTTCATCCAGCTCAATTCATCTCTTATTCTGCCATCGGCTTTTGCTTTTTCACTCCCAGCTCTCACATACAGTGATTTCTAGTTCCCTTTGGTGTTCTAAGAGATCTCTTCTCTCTCCTTGTTCTTCTACCTCTCTCATTCTCTTCTTCCTGGCCATTCCAAGTCCGGTCATTCTATGTGGTCAAATCCTATTGTCTCTGACCATTTCCTTGATCAGGCCCAGAACAACTACATCTCTTCTAGTCAGTCCCAACACTGACTTTCAATCTGGTCAATATTTTAGCCAAGAGTATATATGATCATAAATCCTATAATTAATGATATTTCTCATTTTAATCACCCTTCCCAACCACATGATTGATGTTCTCAGGACCCATCCATGTTTGATCTATGGAAGTTTTTAGGACACTCCAGGTCTGACTTTTTATTTCCTAAGAGCTCTCCTTGCTCTGGTCTAGCTTCTTCCAAGTGCTCCTCCTTCCCCCCTTCTCTTCCCCAAGGCTGCTCTTAGGCCTGACTTTCTGTGGACTAAAATCCCACTGTTGTGATCAATTGCATTCTCAGCCTCTGAAAATCTTCCACTTTTTTTGGGAGGAAAACAGGGTGAAGTAACTTACTCAGGGTCATACAGCTAGTAAATGTCTGAGGCCACATATGAACTCAGGTCCTCCTGACTCCATGGGAAGTGCTCTATCTGCTGTGTCACATCTCCCACTTTCTCTGCTCCAGTGTCTTTCAATATTGACGATTCCAAATTTTACAGCCTTATAAAGCCCCAGACTCTGGATTAGAAATGTCCATCCATGTCAGATGTTCTAGGTTTTAAGTGCCCTCCCCAATCCCATATTCTTACTTCAGTTTCCACCCCCTATTGGCACATTCAGAGGCAGGATTGAACTCCTAGCTCAGATATTCTGTATCCATGTGATCAACAACTTCCATCATTCCCCCATGAAAGGTCCCTGGAAGCCTCAATGTTTAGTGTTCTGGGGACTATTCAAGACATGACATTTTGAGTTCTAAAGCCGTATTATGGAAAATTGTGTGAAGGCATTCTTTTTATTTTAGATTAATTCAATTAGCGTTCTAATGTATATTGTGCTTAATTATATGATGATTTGCAAAAGAAGTCATCTCCCTTATAACCTTTTATACACTTTACACGATTTCCTGTCAAAAATTTCTCGAGTCATTTTTTATTTATAGTAATAGAAATAACAATCTTTACTAAAGGAAGAAATACATGTAACTGTGTTTGTTTAGCTATGCAGTGGTTGTACTTTTGGAGGCAGCGTGCTAGCCAAAAAATTTACAGAAATCTCATAATTCTTTGAAAAGTTTGGTTGAAGATAGGAGGGTTATTTGATTTTGTTTTGTTTATTTCCTCAATTTTTTTTATATACGTTACGGAAGCCTTATAAAAATTAGATTGCAATAAGTGAATGATCTGCTATGAAAAATATAACTTCTTGTTATTGAAATTAGTAAAAAATGACCAATATTTCAGTCCACACAGTATATATTAAAATAAATCTTTGTGAATTGTGGGATTTTCCACTCTAAGGCCCCTGGCCCAGCAGATGATTTCTGTTTTCTGGACCCTCCCACTTATACCATGCCCTGTTTTCCAGGACACTGCAAGATCTGTCCTTTGCTACCATAAGGACTCTCTTTGCTGTGAGGTCGCCTCTTCTATGGGCACTGCTAACTCTCTCATTTTCCTCTCTATGGCAACTCCCAGGCCTGACACTCTGTGTGCTCAAATCCTCCTGTTTCTGAAAATGTCCATTTCCAAACCCCATACATCTCCCCCTCTGTCTTTCTAGCCCTTCACAATTCTGGTCTCACAGATTCTACAGTCTCATCCAGTTGATGATCCTGAATTCCAAATTTCCTTCAACTTTATACTTTCTATGTTCCATGAGCCATCCTACATCACATATACTCTCCCAGCTTCTAACTCTAAATCTGGACTTTCAGAGGCTGGACTGATCCCCTAGCTAGGAAATTCTATATTCTAAACTCCAGGTAACCTGCAACATATGTCCTTGCAAGTCCTGGGAAGCCTCAATATTCACTATTACAAGGTGCTGCCAAGAGGTAATATTTTGGATTCTAAGGCATAATTTTCATATAATCTGAAAGTATTTTCATTTTTTTTGGAACATTATTATTATGCACATGGATCTTAACACATACAAAATTTTCCAAACTAAACCCTGTCTTTTCTTTTTTTATTTTGTTTTTTAGGCAGTTGGGGTTAAGTGACTTGCCCAGGGTCACACAGCAAGTGTCAAGTGTCTAGTCTAAGGCCGGATTTGAACTCAGGTCCTCCTGACTCCAGGGCCGGTACTCTATCCACTGCACTATCTAGCTGCCCCCAAACCCTATCTTTTCTAATTCCTTCTCATGCTACACACCATTTACCTGCAACTGGAACATATTTTTTTTTCACACTCGATATATTTAAAGTAAGCTTTGAAATGTAGGACATTCAGCATTTGAAGGCCCATTCCACAGCAGATCACATAGGTTCTCAGAGCCCTCATAGCTATGACACATGGAAAATTGGAGAACACTCCAATCTTGACGTTTGGTGTTCTCTACTGGATCAGCCATCCCTTCTTCCAAAGCAGACCTGCACAATTTGGCAGTAGGTAGGGGCCGAGATTAAAATAGGCTAAACTTCTTTGGGCTGTGGATAGTTTTTAGTGGTTCACTTTCCCAGTAAAGGTAGCTAGAGACAGACTGACAATGGTTGGTTGCCACGAGTCACGTGACAAACAGGAATGCATGCACAGTGGCAGGTAATGAGGTAAACTGATCAGCCTCAGAACTTTTCCCACTCCATCTATTCTAGTCCTTCCCCAAACTGATATTCCTGTTTCCATCTCATCCTGCTCAGGATTTTATGATTGTATATTTCAAGATTACATTAGAGATATATTCAAGATTGTATAGTTCCATCCAGCTCAGACATTCCAGGTTCCTAGTAGAAGATCTGTTCAAGAATTCTGGCTTTACCATCCATTCTTAATTGTTTTATTCAGATGGATTTAATGCCATGCTTGGAAATGCTTGATTCTAAGCTCTAGCCTATGACCAACCTGCCCACTTACATGGTACCTGGAAGTCTAGACATTCAGTTTAATAAAGACATTCACATATATGAGATTCTCATGTCTAAATGAGCACCCTCCTAAGATCTCTAAGGTTTTCTGGGCTTTTTCTGCTTCAGTTTGTTTTATTCTTTTATTTTACCAATGTACTTGAATCTTAGATATATACTGACTTCGAAACATAAATTGTCTCCTTTTATAAGTCCTTATTATATAACACCATTTTAATGGCCAAAAATATGGAATATCCCTTATCATTAATACTATTAATTGTTATTTTTATCAATGAAGAAATTGCAGAGGATTACCTTGGTTTTAGTGTAGAGATCTTTCAAGTTTTCAGGGTATTTTTGGGAGGCAATAAAATGGATAGTATTTCTACCACACCTTTAAAGCTCTGTGGTTAAGGATGTGAGATTTTTTATTTTTTCATCACCAATGCATACTAAAATTTGAATTATACTTTATTTTTGATCTCATAAGAAAAATCTACTTTTGACTTGTTTTATAAATTACCTACAACAGGTCCATATTTGGGCCAACCTACATATGAGAATAAATCCTTATCATTTAAGACATTTTCCATTTTATGGCCCATTCAGAGCCAATAACTTATATTCTCAGAGAACACCTTGCACTAAAACATGGTGATTTTCAAGACTTACAAAATCTGCTGTTTGGAATCTCAGGGAACTCTCTGCTCTGATATTCCTTCTTCAAAGTGCTCTCCTAACTCTTTCCTTCTCTTCATCATGGCTACACCAGTCTATGTGCTAAAACCCTCCTGTTTCTGAAAATTTCCATTCTTAGCCCCTGAACATCTCCCAGTCTTCCACTTCTCCTGTATCCCTACATTGATATTAGAGATTCTAAATCCGAAAACCTCAGAATTTGGGATTCAAAGTTTCCCTGAAGCCCAGACGGTCTGGGTTCCAGTTGCCCTCCACGATCACATATTCTGGCTTCACTTTCTACTTCCCACTGGTATATTCAAAAGCAGGAATTAACTCCTAGCTCGGACATTCTGGATCTCTGCTCTCATCTGCTTCTTATATGCCCACATGAAGGGTATCTTGAATCCTACACCTTTATCATTCTAGGGACCATGGAAGATATGATATTTTTGGTTTTAAAACCATATCATGATAACTTGTGTCCAGTTCTTATATTTATTTTCATTCATTGATTTATTATTATAATTTACATTGGTCTTAACAATATGATAATTTCAAAATAGAATTTTTCTTCCTAAAAAGCTCTTTATTCTGATCATGTTTTTTTTTTTGGTCTAATGTTGTTCAATATTCATTTTTATTAATAGTGATATAAAAAGCAGTCTTTACTACAGAAAGAAATACGTGTAACTGCTTTTGTTTTTGTGTGCAGGTGTTGTGATTTTGTAGTATTTATTTAGCTAGCAAAAAAAAAAATTGACAGTAATCTCAGCAAATTGTTTTGATAGTGTGGTTGAAGATAAGTTTTTTTGGTTTTTGTTTCTTTGTGTTTCTTATCCATCTCTGATGCCCAATAAAAATTTTATTGTAATAAGTGAATGATCTCCTACAAAAATCTACCTCATATTTTTAAATGAGTAAAAAATGACCAATATTTAGGCCCACACAGTATGTATGTAAAAAAGAAATCCTTGTGAGTTTGTGATATTTTCCACAGGGAGGCCCCTTCCCCAGCAGATGATTTCTGTTCTCTGAACCCCTCCCCCCACCTACGGCATATCCTGTTTTTCAGTACACTGCAAAAAGTGATCTTTGCTACTGGAAGGGCTCCCTTTCCTCTGAGGTCCCCTCTTCTATGGGCACTGTCAGCTCTCTCATTTTTGTTTCCATGGCAGCTCTCAGGCCTGACACGCTGTGTGCTCAAATCCTTTTGTTTCTGAAAATGTCCATTCCCAGGCTGCGTACATTTCCCTCTCTCTCTTCTCTAGGCTGTCACAGTTCTGGCCATGCAGATTCGACAGTCTCATCCAGCTTAACATCCTGTATTTTAAATTTCCTTCACGTTTGTCTTTTTTATGCTCTATGAGCCATCCCCCATCTAAGCTTTTCAATCAAAATCTGGTCCTTATTTTCAGCTCCCGGGCCCTAGCAACATAAATCCTTGCAAGGTCCCAGGAAGCCCCTATATTCAGTGTTTCAAGGACCTACCAAGAGCTAATATTTTGGTATGTAAGGCAGTACCTTCATGTGATCCAAAAATATTTTTTCTTTTTTTTGTTATTGGATCATTATTATAATGCACATGAATCTTACCACATACAAAGTTTTAAAACTAATCACTTTTTATTTTAATTCCTTAGCATGCTACACTTTATTTACCTCCAACAGGAAAATATTTTTTTCCCAATATGTAAATATTCAACGTAATCCTTGGAATTGATGGTATCTTTCATTTGAAGGCTCATTCCATAGCAGATCATGTAGGTTCCTAGAGCCCTACCCTTCCAAAATCTCTTTATCAGTTTGTGTTCATCTTATTATTTTATTTTAACAACATACTGTAGTGTTACCCATATATGTATATGTATACAGATATAGATATAGATGTAGATATAGATATATACCCATGCTGATTTCCAAACAATAGCCTTTTCCCTTTATACATAACTCCATGTTCAAATGTCCCCAAATACTGATTATTCATTATCAAAAATACTACTATCAGTAGCTGTCTTTATCAATGAAGCAATTGCAGAGGATTGTACTGTTTTTTTCTGAACTGATATTTGAGGATTGGAATGTTAATTTGTGGGGCCATAAAATTGGTAGTATTTTCACTTTACCTTTAAGGCTCTGAGGTTAAGAACATCAGATTTAAATTTTTTTTTCTATCATCAATGCATACTAAACAGTAAATTGGAATTTAGGTTTGATCCCATTAGAAAAATCTATCTTCTTCATTGTGAGATGTAAGGAAAATGTTTGTTTCCGTAAAATTGAAACAACTGCTACAAAAATAACTAAGTAAAATGGGATAATGCTGGTCTTATCTTGTTTTGCAATTGAGAATGTGTATATCCATAAATTTGGAGCAAATAGCTGGAAAAATAAGTAAAACAAGATATAGCCAGTCTTATCTTGTTTTACTGTTAGAAGTTAGTAAGTAGAACAAAGATTAAGCTTTGCTTAGGGTGTTCATGCTTAATAGGCATATGAATACTCATTTCTCTACCTCCAGGAGGGGCTAAGATGCCATTTTCTGAACATGGGATGTATGAAGAAGGAGGAAAGACATGTCAAGGATTAGATGTGTAATAGGTGTAATGGAAAATTGTACACTCTGGAGTATTCAGCCAAGTCAGAAACAGAGGAGGGAGTTTGTGGTGAGTATTAGAGATAGTGAACTCCTGCTTTGGTACAATGTGTCCTAGTCCATAGGACACCCGCAGTTGCAGCTGTATAATAAACTGGGCTTTTAACTTCATCCCTCCTGAGTCCAAATGAGTTATTTCTCACATTTATGTTATTTAAATGACCTAAAACAGTTCCATATATGGAGCAACTACGAATATATCTGAGAATACATCCTTGCCATTTATGATATTTACCATTCCAAGGACCATTAAGAGGTAATCATTTACATTCTCAGACAATACATTGCAATCAAACATGGTGGTTTTCAGGACTTATAAGATTTGCCCTTTGGAGTCTCAGGGCATTCTCTGCTTCTTGATATTCATTCATATCTCTTCTTTGAAGTGCTCTCAACCTCCTTCCTTCTCTTGACCAGGGCTACTCCATGCTATGTGCTGAAATTCTCTTGTTTCTGACAATGTCCATGCTTACTTTCACACTTCTAGTCCATCTGAACAGTGACATTATAGATCCCATGCCTGAATGAAGCTCAGGATTCTAGATTCAATGTTTATATTAAGCACACAGTCTTGGATCCAAGTGCCCTCCATGATCTCATATTCTGACTTCACTTTCCACTCTCCGTTGGTACATTCAGAGGCAGGGTTTAACTGCTAGCTCAGACATTCAATATCTCTGCTCTCCACTATTTCCAAAATTCTCACGTGAAAGGTATCTAGAATTTAGGGGTCTAGGGACCACGGAATATATCACATTTTTGGTTCTCAAGCCATATCATGCTAAATTGGGACAAGTTGTTATTTAAATTTTTATTAATTCATATATTCTCACAATGTATATGGGTCACACCAACATGTTGATTTCAAAATAGATACTTTCCCAGAATAAGCTCTCTAAACTTAACATCTTGTTTTCTTGTCAAAAATTTCTAGGCAAAAATACCCACTAATCTCAACAGAAATTTCAGTTGTTCATTTCACTAAATGTGGGTTTTTTGTTTGTTTGTTTGTTTTAATTTATTGCTTTTTGGGGGCAGCTGAGTGGCACAGTGGATAGAGCACTGGCCTTGTATGCGGGAGGACCTGAGTTCAAATCCGACCACAGACACATAACACTTACTAGCTGTATGACCCTAGGCAAGTCACTTAACCCCATTGCCTAGGCAAAAAAAAAATACTCTTAATTTATTGCTTTTTGTTTCTATTAGGCATATCTGATGCATAATATAATTTGATGAATGATCAAACATGAAAAATCTACCTTCTTATTTTTTAAATTAAGTAGACATGGCCAATATTTGGTCCTACTAAAAATATTTGTTGTTGTTCAGTTGTTGAGTCGTGTGCGACTCTTTGTCACCACGTGAACCATAGCATGCCAGGCCCTTCCCTTCTATTTTCCCTTCTCCCTCAATGTCTGCTGTCCAAGTTCTTTTTTTTCTGTTTTTTTTTAAAGAAAATCTTATTCAATAAGAAAGAAAAAGAAACACTGTAAATTGAAATACTAAAACTTAAATCCAAAATAAGAAAAGAAAAAATAACGTGTCATGTGCACAACAGAACATAAGAGAGGATTCAAAATATGTAGCAATCAATTTTCTTTCAAGAAAGCCTATGTAATAAATACTTCACATTGTGTTGAGAGTTATCAATCTTTGCTTCCTCGTAAGTTTTCTTTTGTTCTCCACTGTGTACTTTTTACTTTGTTCTTTTTTTTCCCCTTCCTCTCCCCCCTCCCAGAAAGCTACAATTAAACGTGAATATATATATATATATATATATAGTGTGTGTGTGTATATGCACATATATATATAAATATAGATATTTACATACACACATACATATATACACATACATATACATATAAACATATACTTTCCATAACAAATTCTACTCCTTATCTTTATTTTATGTTTGTGCGTATCTCTTATTTCCTGTCCCTCTTGACTCTTCTACTTTACTTCTACCCACTACCTTGCCCTTATATTGCTTAACCTGCCCCCACCAAGTATCCCTTCTTTATCCTCCCATTCCCATAAATCTAAACACTCTTCTATACCCCCTTAACCTATTCCCTCACCCTCTCCTCTAGAGATTCCTCCCTTATCCTCTCCCTATCTCCTTAGTCTTTTATTTCTTTCTGAATTTAGAACACGTTTATACTTTTCTAGATATATATGTATTGTTCCTTCTTGAACTATTACTGATGAAAGTAGGTTTCCAGAACTACCAGGCCTGCCCCCCATCTAATTCCTTTGTATTGGTTCTTCCTCTCACACCTCATTTGTATAAGATAATTACTCATGTTAGCTGTTCCTAAATGGTTTTACTTTTTGGAGTCCTATCACACTCAGGTCTATCCCAGTCTTTATTACAAACTACCCAGTTACAATCTTAGACATACATTTTACACTTCACATGCATAAAAGGTAATTAGTCTGTCCAAGTTCTGTTCATTGTTTCCATGACACTATTAATCTCTCTTTTCTGCTGCTGTCCGATTTTGCTTTTGCCTTTAATCATCTCCCTGATAAACTTTTTGCAGTTCATAAGAAGTTTTCCTGTCCAAAATTTCTCAATAGTCATTTTTATTTTTATTAATAGTAATAGAATAGTAATAGTAATAGAATAGTAATAGTAATAGAAACAACAGTCTTTACTAAAGAAATACATGGAATTGCATTTGTTTAGCTGTTGTGATTTTTGGAGGGGGTATGCTAGCCAAAATATTGATTTTGAAATTTTTTGAAAAGTTTGGTTGAAGAAAGGAGGGCTTTTTGGTTTGTCTTTTTGGTTGTTAATTTTTCTATTTATTTTTCTTATACATTTACATTTACATTTCTTATACATGTTTGAAGCCTAATAAAAATTCAATTGGGATAAGTGAATGACGTGCTATAAAAAAATCCACCTTCTCATTTTTGAAATTAGTTTAAAAAATGGCCAATATTTCAGTCTACATAGTATTTCTATTAAAGTAAATCCTTATGAGTTTTGAGATTTTCCCCTGGGAGGCCCCATCCCCAGCAGATGATTTCTGTTCTCTGAACACTCCCACCGATAACATATCCTGTTTTCTAGGACACTGTAAGATTTGACCTTTGGGGGGCAGTTAGATGGTGCAGTGGATAGAGCTCTGGTCTTAGAGTCAGGAGGACCTGAGTTCAAATGAGACCTCAGACACTTAATACTTACTAGCTGTGTTACTCTGGGCAAGTCACTTAACCTTGATTGCCTCACCCCCTCCCCCCAAAAAAGAAAGAAAAATAAAAAGATTTGACTTTTGATACCTTAAGGGCTCTTTTTGCTCTGAGGTCCCCTCTTTTATGGGCACTGCTAGCTCTCCATTTTTGTTTCCATGGCAACTCCCAGGCCTGACACCCTGTGTGCTCAAATCCTCCTGTTTTTGAAAATGTCCATTCCCAGAGCCCGTACATCTACCCCTCTCTCTTTTCTGGGCCCTCACGATTCTGGCCTTGCAGATTCCACAGTCTCATCCACCTGACGATCCTGAATTCCAAAATTCTCTCCAGCTCCTACTTTCTATGGGCAATGAGCCATCCCTCATCTGATAGTAGTTCTCAGCTTTTCACTTAAAATCTTGACATTCAGAGGCTGGGATTATACCCCAGTTGGGAAAATATTTATTCTCAACTCTAGGACGCCTCAACATATAACCAGGAAATGACCTGGGAAGCCCTGATATTTAGTTTATATTTTGGATTCTAAGGCCAAAACCTCCTATGATCTATAAGGATTTTCTTTATTTTTTTGAATAATTATGACAATATAGATGCATCATAACTGTATACAAATTTCTAGAACTCGTGTGTCTTCTAAGTCCTTAGCATTCTATACCATCATGTCATTGCACAAACATACTCTGCTTTCCTTTTCCTTAATAGTAATATACATAAATGTTGCAGTTTAAGAGGTTGAGACCCCTCAAAGACTGGAATACAGGATGGGGTCATCTAGAATGCATTCACAGACTCAAGCATTCTTTAAGTCAAGTTGGCAAAAAGTTTATTGTTACACTTTTCAGTGGGCAAGGATTCTTAAGGAACTTGTGAGAGACCGAGGATGGAGATAGGGTTATATGGAAAAGGGCATAGGAAAGGAATGCCAGGGATACTGATTAGGTAATCTAAAGGTCTTTGGGAGCTATGCATGGGAAAGTACAGGGAGTATACCAGACAGGGAGGGAGATGTCAGAGGCATGGATCTTGCGAATCTGGCAGGAGGAAGAGTCCTTGGGCCAGCCAGGGACAAAACTCCTTGCACCAGATAAGACACTCCTCTCTTCTCTGTCCTGATTAGAGAATGCCCTGCAACAAGGGTAAGTTTTCTCACAAGACAGGAGCTTCCTAAGGAATTGGGAGGCTTCCAGAGACATGATCTGAAGGCTGGGGCCTGAGCAGCCCATCATTCTCTCACCCAGCTTTGTGTAGCTACACCAGGGAGAGAGATAAGGGTCTTGCTGGGGCCCACTCATGAGTAATTGCTAGGCACAGAGTCCTTGGGCTGGGGAGAAATTGTCAGAGACAGTGTCTCTGAGACTAGGGAGAAATTGGGGTCCAAGTACAAGTACAGGCACCCAAACACAAGCACCCAAGCACCCCATCATTTCCCCCTTAAACAGATGAGACCCAAAATCTTTTGGGGTGAGGGACGGAGGTCTCAGCTTCTGAAACTTCTTCCTGCTGGGATTGGGTGTAGAGCTGTCCCTGCCTCCTGTGGTTCCTCTGTTCAAGGGGCTGGTGCTTCAGCCAGTGTTCGGAACTTGGCTGATGCCACGTCCAGGGGGTGATGTGTTATGGTCTCAGACAGAGGTTGTTACCCAGCTTGAGCGGTCATCTGGAAGTGGAGGGCACTGAGCCTAGAGGGGACAAATCTGACAAGGAGATTAAACAGACAAAGGCCAAAAAGAAGTAAAAGGAATATAATCAGGAGTGGGACAAGAATAGTAGTTAACACAGAGAGAAGCCAGGATCCCCAAGAAGAGGATGACCCTGGGGTACTAAGGTTTTCATGGATGTCTCACATCCAGGTGACTTTCTCTAGTCCTATTGAGCTCCACCTATTGAGAGTTGTTAATATACATACAGCAGGAGGTGTTGGCCAGGGCACAGACACCTCCACTAAGCAAGTAGATAATCCAAAGCTATCTGATTATCCAGGACCACATTTGCCAGGGAATCCAGAGGTTGCTGGATGTCCCGGAGACTATAAGCTGTGTCATTTGGCAATTGTTGAATGGTCCCTGTCAGGTGTGAAAGAATGAGTTCATGTTGCAAATGTCCATACCAAGGCATGAGATACTCTGTTCCCTTTTTAAGGTAGCAGAGAACATTGTCCCAGAACCCGAGCTTCACTCTTGTTATGGTGGAGGGACTAGGTGTAGTAATATTGAAAATGGTCACAGGGGGTGGCAAAAATCCAAGGGAGCACACACCAAAATCCTTATAAGGTGTTAAACACTGGGTGGCTAGAACAACAGTCGTGGAGTCCTGCCAAGTAGTGGCATTTTGCTTTACTTCTTCCCCAGAATCCTCACCACCTGGCCCACCAACCTACAAAGGAAGGACTATCCCTTAGGGGTACAGATGGGGCCTGTTTGTAAAAGGTACTGAGCATGGATGCCCCATGAATCAGTATGATTATATGCCAATATTCCAGGTAAGAGAGAAACTTTCAAAAGATTGACAAGAGTGTTATAGCTAGAAGGGGGCTGCAGCATTGTGTGTCAACTGGAAAGAGAAGGTTAAATAAGGAGAGCCTACCAGGAGAGAGGCAGGAGGAATTTGGTCATAGGTGCAAGTAGGGAGTGTTCCCTCAGAACAGGTGGTACACCTGGCAGAGGTAAAGTTCTGGGGACAATCATCACTGTAGGCATCCTTACAGGTGGTACAAGTCAAGAGACCAGCAGAGACATCTACAATCCCTCCCCTGATAGGAGTCTTCACCTGTACAGTGGCCGTAGAGCTTGTCTCCCAAGCAAGGGAATAATTCCCTGTTGAGAAATAGGGTGTTGAGATAGAAAAATTTTCCCATAAAGGAGTGGCCAGTATAAAAGGGGTGGCAAAGACCTCTGAGGTGTTTACATTTAGGGAGGGGGTTTCTTGCAAAAACTGCTTTAAACAAAAGAGGTTCCTAACTTTAATCTCACAACTGAATAGATACACAATCTTGTTCCACAAGCTTGTTTATCCTTCTCTAATTATACTTCAGAAATTGAATCTTTTACATATGATAAATTCAAACACTGATTTTACTCTTACTTAGGCCATGAGATAACTACAAATTGAGATCAAAACAGCAAAATCTCACATATTTACATTGTGCTCATGTCTTTTACTGACCACGTGCTCTGAACATAGAAATCTACTATAAAAGGAAAAGGCAGGGACATGTGACATGCCAAATATGACAAGATAGAACATCCTTAGCTCTGTTTGAATTCAGATAAGAGTCACAGTTCTCCAATCATGCAGTATCAATTCCACATCATAACCAGACTCAGGAATAGTCAGGTGGGAAACATTCCTTCTCAAAGGAACACAATGGGGAAACTGAGCCAGGAGGATCCCAACCTAGATTGAGGCTAAGATTGACCTCCCATCTTTTTCCCAAATGCAGACCTCCACTTGTTAACAGCACAGGATCATATTCCCTCTGAGTAGCTTGTGGCATTTCTCTCAGATACAGATTTAATGCAGACGACTGTACCCAAATTCAAACTCAAAACAAAATTAGTTATAGTCCTAAGAGCCTTTTACCTCAAACAGCAAGTTTCACTAATCACAGCTTAAAGCCAGATACAGTTATTTTTACTCTCATGGAGTTGCAAAGATTTACCAGGACTCACATACATAAGGGATTTCATTTAACATCTTTCCTTCTCAAATTTAAGCTTGTCCTGGTGTAAAAGTCAATCATTAGAAATCATTTCTATCTATTGTACATAAACTTGAAACTTTTCAGCCAGCCAAGTTCATTGTTTAGGAACTGCATAACCCAAACAAGTTATTTTCTTAGGGCAGATGACCTTGCCCACAGAGATGGTTTCCAGGAATCTTGTCAAGTTTACAAAATATGGGGAATTGCCATGTACCCCAGGGAGGGGCTGATCCTGGTGCCCATGCCTGCCGACCCCCATATCCCAAGGAGGTCTGTTTTGAATGGGCAGAACCAATCTGGATAAGGCTTTTACCCAAACCCCTCCTTTTCACACATGGTAATCAATGAACAATTCTAGGTTTTAACATTAAAACAGTAACTTCAAGTAACTTAGTTAACAATCTTATAGCTTTCATAAGTGATGGTCAAATTGTTTTAGCTATAACCCCTTCTTTAATTACAAGTAAGGGTGGAAATACCTGGTTTTCTAAATGGCAGTTATAAAACTTTATAAGACAAGGTTAGCAAGGCTGACAAAGTAATATAACTGGTTTTACACAATTTTCCCACTATCCTTTAGTTTCTTTCAGTTCACACTTTAATAGCATCCAAATTATGAAAAGCTGCTTGACATAACAATACAAAAATTTACCAATTTGAAACAATACTAGATGTTTAAAACTTGAAACAAACACATTACCAATCAGGTGACTCCAACTCTGTTGAATGCATTTCCAAATTTCCTTACATGGAAAATTGAGCTTCTCTTCACCTTGGCATTGTATACTGGTCATGTCTAATTAAGGAACTAATAATAACAGTTAACATTTTTAGTATCTGCCCTCTGCCAGGCATTATGTTAGGTGCTTTCCAATCATGTGAGATAAACTGAGGTAGCTTATTTAATGTCACTCACTTAACAAATTTCAGATCCATAAATTTTCCCAATTTACCTTAGTGCCAAACAGTATAATAAATTCTGACTTAAGCATTAAATTAGGAGCATCACATTTCATTTAAAACAAATGAATTAAATTACCTTTTAGTTGTGTTCCAGTACACAAAAAAAACTTTTCTCTTTTATGTGAGGCAGAAAAGATTAAGTGCTACTCAATCTACCTCTCTTTTAGATCTTAGGGGAAAAGGTTCCCATTTTCTTTCTTGTCTTTCCCTCCACATTCAAAACTTGGCCAGAGTTAGAATGGAGAGAGAGAGAGAGAGAGAGAGAGAGAGAGAGAGAGAGAGAGAGAGAGAGAGAGAGAAAATCTTTTTCCCAACAATTTTCCAAAAGTTTCCAAACTTTTACTCTCAAACCCTCTGTTCACACTGTTCATGCAAATAGCTTATGCTTTTCTTTCTACCCATACTCCTCTCATTCCTACATGCTTGAACTTTTTTGTCTTTCCTTCTACCTACTTATCCCTGTGATGGACTTTGATTACAATCCCTTTAAAACTGCACATATCTTATTTCTTTCTAATTCTGATCTGATACTTCCAGGATCCTCCTTAACTTGCTTTTTACCCATCATACAACCTAAATAATAAAGTATTTTTCTCTCTTTCTCTCTCCTATCCACCTGCTCCTCTGAGGCTGCTGTAATCAGGGAGGGAGAGGGGGAGAGAAAAAGAAAAAAAAAGTGGCATTCCAGAGTCCAGCTGCAGCCCTTGGATCTATTCTTGCTGCCTGGCTGTAAAGGGTGTCAGATTACACATGGACAGTCACTCACACCACACAGACACAAACACAGAACAGATATAGATGACAGGGGGAATCCAAAAGCTCAGAGAGACTTGTCAGAAATCCTCTGCACAAATGGACAATTTTTTTGTGTTTCTTCAGATCGTATGGAGACCAGGCAAAATGTTCCTTTTTAAGGTCTTGGAAACTGAACTTTCCCCAGTTCTGCAAAAGATAACCTACAGGCAGATCCCATCCCCGGGTGTAGTGGGAGCTTTGTCCATCTCTTTGCCTGCATGCCTTAGAGGGAAAGGGGTAGTGGCAATGGGGCTCCTGTAGTCTACTTGCCTCTATAGTGTCCTGGAGAGGGAGAAAAAAACCCTCAGAAGTTCCCAAACAAGGCATCCCTTGTCAAGAGGGAAATCTGCCAGAGCCTGTTGCAGGCTCAACCCAAAGCCCCTGCAAGCCTTCCTAGGTGCTTGAGGGGTGACTCAACCACAGGGCGAGGGGAGGGGTAGGCTTACTTTGACTCAGAGAAGGCTTGAACTTTCAGACAAGGCCCACGTTGGGCTCCATAAATGTTGTGGTCTGAGAGGCTGAGACCCCTCAAAGACTGGAATACAGTACGGGGGTCGCCTAGAATGAATTCACAGACTCAAGCATTCTTTAAGCCAAGTTGGCAAAAAGTTTATTTTTATGCTTTTCAGCAGGCAAGGATTCTTAAGGAACCTGCAAGAGACTGAGGATGGAGATAGGGTTTATATGAAAAAGGGAAAGGAATGCCAGGGATATGGATTAGGTAATCGAAAGGTCCAAGTGTCTTTGGGAGCTATGGATGGGAAAGTGTAGGGAGTATACCAGACAGGGAGGGAGATGTTAGAGGCATGGATCTTGCGAATCTGGCAGGAGGAAGAGTCCTTGGACCAGCCAAGGACAAAACTCCTTGGGCCAGACAAGACACCCCTCTCCCTCTGTCCTGATTAGAGAATGCTCTGCAACAAGGGTAAGTTTTCTCACAAGACAGGAGCTTCCTAAGGAATTGGGAGGCTTCCAGAGACATGATCTGAGGGCTGGGGGCAGCCCAACACTCTCTCATCCAGCTTTGTGTAGCTGCACCAGGGAGAGAGATAAGGGTCTTGCTGGGGCCCACTCATGAGTAATTGCTAGGCACAGCGTCCTTGCGCTGGGGAGAAATTGTCAGAAACAGTGTTTCTGAGACTAGGGAGAAATTCAGGTCCAAGTACAAGCACAAGCACCCAAACACAAGCCCCCAAGCACCTCATCATAACCATCTTGAACAAAGTAGGATCTCCTGACAATTACATCTCTATTCGTGTTGGAATGTTTTCAGTTTTGGGGTAGTTTTCTTGACTTGGCAAGAAATAGGTAGCAGTTTCGCCTCACTCTTTTAGCTCTGTAGTTGTGAAAGGGAGATTTGTTTCAAAGTATCACTATAGCAGAATATAAATTAAATTGGCATAAAGAGTTGATTGTCTAGGCAAAATCTCCTTCCTTGTTTTTGAAATTCCATAGACATAGGCCATATTTCGGATCACTCACTACATACATATATGTGTGTGTGTGTGTGTGTGTGTGTGTGTGTGTGTGTGTGCATATATATATATTGTCTTTGTCATTTATAATATTTTCCATTCTAAGGCCCAAGTATTCTGGCTGCACAATATATTCCTAATTGTTCTAGTCAAAAGTGGGACTTACTTAAATGCTGGGAAATATTTTGTTCTAATCTGTAGCCGACCACCAACTTGTCTGCTTTCAGGATACCTGGAAGCTGAGACATTCAGTTTTCTAAGGACCTTGACAGATTAATGATTTTCATATGGAAAGGAACAGCCTCCTAAGATCAGTTTGGGTTTTTTGCTCAAGTTTCTTTTATTTTTTTATTTGAACAACACACTTGAGTCTAACACACAAACTGATTTCCACGTAATAGTCTTCTCTTCTAAGTCCATGTTATATAACACCATGTTTTAATGGCACAAAGTACTAAATATTCACTATGAGTAATACTACTACCAAAAGCTATCTTTATCAATGAAGCAACTGCTAAGGATTCCACTGGTTTGTCTTCTACAGCTTTTTGGGTTTTGCATGTTTTGTGGGTTCTTTTGGGTGGCTATGAAATAGTACTTTTACAATACTCTTAAGGAGATAATATCTGTTTGTTTTTGACCTTACCAATACATTCTCAAAATGAAATTCGAATTTTTGTTTAATCTTATCAGAGTAATCTACCTTGTTCTTGTTTTTTCAATTACTTACAACAGGTCAATATTTGGGCCAAGTAAGAATATATCTGAGAATATATCTTTGGCATTTATGACATTTTCTGTAGGCCCATTCAGAGCTAATCATTACTGTTCTCAGAGATTGCCTAGCAATCAAACATGATGATTTTCAGGACATTCCAAGATGTGCCCTTTGGAGGCTCAGGGCACTCTTTGCTCTGATATCCCTTCTTCAGAGTGTTCTCTTACCTCCTTGCTTTTCTTAAACTAGGTACACCAGTCTATGTGCTAAAACTCTCCTGTTTCTGACATTTTCCATTCTCAACTCTGGAACATCTCTCAGCCTCCCATTTCTAGTCCTTCTGAACAATGACATTATTGATTCCACAGCCAAATCAAGCTCAGGATTCTGGAGTCAAATTTTCCCTGAACATCAGACAGTCTGGTTCCAGTTCTCCTCCCAACCATTTATTCTGATTTCACTTTCCACTTCCCATTGGTACATTAAGAGACAATTTTTAACTTCTACCTTGGAAATTCCATATCTCTTCTCTCAAGTACTTCCAACTTTCCCATAGGAGAGATACCTGGAAGCCACAAATTTTAGTGTTCTGGGAAACATTGAAGACATGAGACTTTTAGTTCTAAAGCCATATCATGATAACTTGGGTCAACTTCTCATTTTTAATTTTATTAATTGCATTATTGTTCAATGTACATTGGTTTTACTGATAAGATGACTTCCAAATAGAAGTTTTCTTCCTAAAAAGCTCTCTATACTGAACATCTGCTTTTTATTTTCTAAAATTTCTGAAGATCTATTTTTATCAAAAGTCATAGAAACAGCTGTTTTTACCAAATGAAGGAATACATACAACTGAACTTTTTCTGGTGTCCAGGTTTTATTGGATTTGAGGTTTTTTTGTTTTGTTTTGTTTTGTTTTGTTTTTGCCTAAGCAAAAATTGCATAGTAATCTCATCAAATTGGCACTTTATTTCAATATGTGTTGGATTTTTGTCTGAGTTTTTTTAAAATTTTTTGCTTTTTGTTTCTATTAAGCATCACCAATGCATAATATAATTTATGTTGGAATAGATGAATGATCTCACATGAAAAATCTACCTTCTTATTTTTAAATTAATAAGAATATCTAATAATATGGCCTTCTAGGAAAATTTGTTGCTGTTCAGTCATTCCATTGTGTCCAACTCCTTGAGACCCCTGGACCATAATAGGCTGGGTCCTTCCCTTCTATCCTCCACTCTGTTTCAAAGTCTGCCCACATTATGTTCATTCTATCCATCTCTTCCTCTGCCATCTGTTTTTGCTTTTGCCTTCAATTTTTCCTAATACAGAGTCTTTACCAGGGAGGCCTATTTTCTCATTATGTGGCCAAAGTATTAAAGATTCCACTTCAGTATTTGGCCTTCCAGTGAATAGCCTAAATTAATTTCTTTCAATATTGACTGACTTGATCTCGTTGCTGTCCAATGGACTAAGAATAGAGATGAAAATGAATCCTTCATATGGGTGAGATTTTCCACTCTTGGGCTCATTCCATGGCAGATAATTGATGATCTTAGAGCCCTCCCAAGTATCATATACAGTGCTTTCTAGGACACTGTAAGTTCTGACCTTTTGTCTTCTAATGGATCCCCTCACTCTCTGATATTCCTCCTTCTCATTGTTCTTCTACTTCTTTCATTATCCTCTCCATGGCTCCTGCAAGGCCTGTCATTGTGTGTGGTCAAATCCCACTGCTTCTGACCATTTCTTTTATCAGCCCCAGAATGACTCCTTCTCTCTCTGTTCTAGTACATCTTAACACTGACTTTCCAGCTTCTACACCCCATCTGATTCAGGATTCTGGAGTCAATATTTACTTCTAGCTCAGATATTCTAAGTTCTATGAATCTTCCCTGATCTAATCCTTTGGCTTCACTCTTTCCATTCAAAATTGGGACCTCCAGAAGGAGAAACTTGAGTTTGGATTTGAACTCTGATCCTCCTTACTCCATGGCAGGTGCTCTATCTACTGCCCCACATCTCCCACTTTTTCTGTTTCAGCGACTCTCAATACTGACATTACAAATTTTACAGTTTAAAAAAGCCCCAGAGGAGCAGGTAGGTGGCGCAGTGGATAAAACACCAGCCCTGAAGTCAGGAGGACCTGAGTTCAAATCCAGCCTCAGACCAATCACTTGACACTTACTAGCTGTGTGACCCTGGGCAAGTCACTTAACCTCAATTGCCTAAAAAAAAAAAACCCACAAAAAACCCCAAAAAACAAAAAAGCCCCAGATTCTGGATTAGAAATGTCCATCAGTGTCAGATGTTCTAGGTTCTAAGTGTCCTCCCCAATCACACATTCAGGCTTCAGTTTCCACTCCAAAGCAGTCCATTCAGAGGCAGGATTTAACTCCTAGCTCAGACATTCTGTATCCATGTTATCAATAAACATTTCCACATGAATGGTAACTGGAATTCTCAACTTTAGTGATGAAGTGACCATCCAAGACATGGTCATTTTGGTTCTAAAGCCATATTATGCTAAATTGGGTCGAAGTATTCTTTTTATTTTATTACAATTCAATTACAATTACAGTGCACATGTGTTTTACAAGTATCATGATTTCAAAATAGAAGTGGTCTTTCATACAGGCTCTTTATACTTCACACGATGAATGTCTAGAATCTAGACAGGGTGAGGAACCCGTGGCCTAGAGGCCATATGTGGCCTTCTAGGTCCTTGGGTGTGGCTTTTTGACTAAGTGCAAGTTTTATAGAACAAATCCTTTTATTAAGGAGATTTGTTCTGTGAACTTTGGATTCAGTCAAAGAGCCTTGAGGACACAGGTTCCCCACCACTGGCTAGATAATCATTTTAATTGATAGTAATAGAAACAACAGTTTTTATTAAAGGAAGAAATGCATGAAACTGCATTTGTTTCCCTGTGTAGGGGTTGTGGTGTTCAGATAGGGCAAGCCAAAAAATTGACAAATATCTCTCTAAATTCTTTGAAAAGTCGGGTTGAAGATAAAAGGACTTTTTGGTTTTGTTTTCTCTTAGATTTTCTTTTTTTGTTTATTTTTCTTATATATCACAGATGCCAATAAAAATTATATTGGAAAAAGTTAATGATCTCCTAAGAAAAATCTACCTTCTTGTTTTTTAATTAGTGAAAAATGGTCAATATTTGGGCCCACACGGTATGTGTATAGGAAAATAAATCCTTGTGGGTTGTGAAATATTCCACTGGGAGTTCCCTTGCCCTGCAGCTGATGAAAAAAAAAAAAACAACCCAGCAATATGATGATTTCAAAATAGAAATTGTCTCCCTTATAAGCTGTTTATACTTCAGAGGATGTTTTCCTGTTACAAATTTCTCAATGGACATTTTTATTAATGGTAATAGAAACAACAGTCTTTAGTAAAGAAAGAAATACGTGGAGCTGTATTTGTTTAGCTGTGGAGAAGGTGTGGTTTTGTGGGGGGGGTTTGGCTAGCAAAAAATTGACAGTAATCTCACTAAATCCTGTGGAAAGTCTGTTTGAAGATAGAAGGGATTTTTAGTTTTGTTTTGTTTTAGTTTCTTTATATGATTTGCTCTTATATAGCATTGATGCCAATAAAAATTATATTGGTATTAATGAATGATCTCCTATGAAAAAAATCTACCTTCATATTTTTTAAATTAGTAAAAATGTCCAATATTTGGGCCCACCCAGTATATGTATCAGTAGAAATCCTTGTGAGTTGTGATATTTTCCCCTGGGAGGCCCCTTCCCCAGCAGATGATGTCTATTCTCTGACCCTCCCACCACCTATAGCATATCCTGTTTTCCAGGACACTGCAAAATCTGACCTTTTCTGCTCTAAGGGCTCTCTTTGCTCTGAGGGTCCCTCTTCTATAGGCACTGCTAGATCTCTCATTTTCCTCTCCATGGCAACTCCCAGACCTGACATTCTGTGTGTGCTCACATCCTCCTTTTGCTGAAAATGTCCACTTCCACACACCATACATCACCCCCGCTCTCTTTTCTAGACCCTCACAATTCTGGCCTTGCAGGTTCCACTTGATGATCCTGAATTCCAAATTTCATTCCAGGTCCTATTTTCTGTATGCCATGAGTCATCTCACATCCCCTAGCTTCTCAGAGCTTTTCACTCAAAATCTCTACCTTAAGTGGCAGAATGTATTTCCTAGCTAGGAAATTCTGTATTCTAAGCTCCAGGACCTCAGTAATAGAGATCCTTGGAAGTCCCAATAGTCAATGATCCAAGACCCTAATATTTTGGATCCCAAGGCCGGACCACTTTTGATTCACAAGGATTTTCCTTTTTCTTTTTTTTTTTATTGCAGAATTATTGCAATGCACATTAATCTTACTATATAAAAAGTTTTAAAACTAACCATTGTCTCTTCTAAGTCATATTCATTATTTACCTGCAACTGGAAAATATTCTTGCCTACTTAGAATATATTTACAGTAAACTTTGAATTTTAGGCATTTGAAGGCCAGTTCCACAGTAGATCATATAGGTTCTCAGAGCCTTCACAGTTATAGCACATGGATAATTTGAGGACATCCCACACCATATTATATGCTAAAACCCTCCTGTTTCTGATTCCATTCTCATCTCCTGAACATCTCTCCCACTTCTAGTCCTTTTGAACAATGATATTATTGATTCCACAGACAAATCAAGCCCAAGATTCTAGAGTTAAAGTTTCCCTGAAGCACAATCTGGGTTCCAGTGTCCTCCATGATCACCTATTCTAGATTCACTTTCTACTCACCATTGGAACATTCAGAGGCAGGACTTCACTGCTATCTCAGAAATTCTGTATCTCTGCTCTCAACTGCTTCCGTAATTCCCACAGGAAAGGTACTTAGAACCCTAAACCTTTAGAATTCTAGGGAGCATCGAAGACATGAGACTTTTGTTTCTAAAGCCATATCCTGATAACTTTTTATTTCTTTTTTTTTTCCAGCCAAAGACAAGGTTCATTAGAACATTGGTCATATTGGGCAGACTCTTAAGGAGTCTGAACATTAGTGAGCTATTGGCTAGATTATAAGGATCTAAGCAATGGCTAGATTTTAAGAATCTAAGCCTAACTTTTTATTTCTGATAATTTTTTTCACTTAATTGGATCTTATTTTTTACAATAACATGTAAATATAGTTTTCAATATTCACTTTTATAAGATTTTGAGTCCCATTTTTTTCTCCCTCCCTCTTGGCATGTAGACTCCCAAATATTTTATATTATCTACAACTATTTTAAATGGAATTTCTCTTTCTATCTCTTGTTGCTGGGCTTTGTTAGTAATATATAAAAATGCTGATGATTTTTGTGGGTTTATTTTATATCCTGTAACTTTGCTGAAGTTGTTAAGTATTTCAAGTAGTTTTTGGTTGATTCTCCAGGATTCTCTAAATGTTCCATCATATCATTTATGAAGAGTGATAGTTTGTTTCCTCATTGCCTATTGTAATTCCTTTGATTCTTTTTCTTCTCTTATTGTTAAAGCTATCATTTCTAGCATAATATTGAATAATAGTGGTGATACATCCTTGTTTCACCCCTGATCCATATCATGATAACTTGGGTCAAGTCCATATTTTTAATTTTCTTCATTGGATTATTATTACAATATGCATTGGTTTTTCCATTATGATGACTTTCAAAAAGAAGTCTTCTCCCTAAAAAGCTCTCTATACTTTACATCTGCCTATTTTGCTCAGAATTGCTGAATATCAGTTTTTCTTAATAGTAATGGAAACAGCACATATTACTAAAAAGGGTATAAATGCTACCAGACTTATCTGGTGTCAGATTTTGTGACATTTGAGTTTTTTTTTCTTTTTTTGGCTAGCAAAAATATATATATATATGTGTGTATATGTGTGTGTATATATATGTGTGTGTATATGTATATATAAGTGTGTGTGTATATGTATATATATGTGTGTGTATATGTATATATGTGTGTGTGTGTATATATGTGTGTGAGTATATATATATACAGTAATCTCACCAAAAACTTTTGATAGTTTATTTCAATAAGTGTGGGGTTTTATTTATGTTTTTTCTTTTTGTTTCTATTATGCATCACGAATGCTTAATATAATTTATATTGCAATAAATGAATGAACTCACATGAAAAAAATCTACCTTCTTATTTTTTTAATTTATTAGGGATGGCCAACACTTGGGCCCACTAAGAATATTTATTGTTGTTCAGTCATTCAGTCATGTCTGACTCTTTGTGACCCCATGGAACATAGCATGCCAAGCCTTCCCTTTCCATCCTCCATTCTTCATCAAAGTCTGTTTAAGTTCTGTATGTTTTTTCTATGATACTATCAATTCATCTCTTCCTCTCCCATCTGCTTTTGCTTCTGTCTTCAATGTTTCTTAATATCAAGGTCTTTCCCAATGAGTCCCATCTCATTATGTGGCCAAAGTATTCAAGCTTTAGTTTCAGTATTTGGCCTTCTGGTGAATAGCCTAAATTAATTTCTTTCAGTATTGACTGATTTGATCTCCTTATTTTCCAATGGACTAAGAGTAGAGGTGAAAACTCATGAAAATCAATCTTTCACATGGGTGAGATTTTCCACTCTCGAGCTCATTCTACAATAGATAATTGATGATCTTAGAGCCCTCTCAGGTATCATATACAGTGCTTTCTAGGATACTCCAAGTTCAGACCTTTTGTCTTCTAATGGATCCTCTCACTCTCTGATATCCCTCCTTCTCAATGTTCTCTTACCTCTCTCACTCTACTCTCCATGGCTCCTCCAAGTCCTGTCATTCTGTGTGGTCAAATCCCACTCCTTCTGATTATTGCCTTTATCAGCCCCAGAAGAACTTCTCTCTCTGTTCTAGTCAGTCCCAACAGTTACTTTCCAGCTTCTACACCTCACCTGCTTCAAGATTGTGGAGTCAATATTTCCTTCTAGCTTAGATATTCTAAGTTCTATGTGTCTTTCCTGATCTAATGCTTTAACTTCACTTTCCATTTAAAATTTGGACCTCCAGAAGGAAGAATTGACCATGAGTAAGAAAATTCTAGAGTCTAAGCTCTCAGCCACCTCCAACATACCTCCATGAAATAAAAATGAAAGCCCAGATATTCAGTGTTCTCAGGACCTTCTAGGTCCTGACATTTTGGGTTCTAAGGCGACACCCTACAATGATCTTTAAGGTTTTTTATTATTTAAAATTGGCATCATTATTACAATGCCCAGAACCATTATTAATATCCTGATTTTTCTGAATATTGATGCAAAAATTTTATTTTTTTTATTTTTAGTTTTCAACTTTCACCTCCACAAGATTTTGAGTTTCAGATTTTCTCCCCATCTCGTCCCTCTCCCAACCCCAGGACAAGTGCATTCTGAATATGCTTTCCCCTAATCTGCCCTCTCTTTTTCCCTCCCCTTCTCTTATTCCCTTCCTCTTCTATTTTCCTGTATGGCAGGATAGAGTTCTATACCCCATTGCCTGTATATCTTATTTACCAGTTGCATGTTAAAGCAATTTTTTAGCATTTGTTTTTAAAACTTTGGGTTCCAAATTCTCTCTCTTCCTCCCCCTCCACCCACCCTCATTGAGAAGGCAAATAACTCAATACAGGCCATAACTGTGTAGTCATGCAAAACACATCCACAGTAGTGATGCTGTGGAAAACTAACTATATTTCCCTTCATCATATCCCACCCCTCTTTCCCCCATGTCTATTCTATTCTCTCTTTTGACCCTGTCCCTCCGTAGAAGTGTTTGCTTCTGATTACCCTTTCCCCAAATCTGCCCTCCCCTCTATCATCCCCCTGTTCTCTTGTCTCCTTCCCCCTATTTTCCTGTAATGTAAGACAGATTTCCATACCCAATTGAGTGTGTATGTTATTCCCTCCTTAAGCCAAATCTGATGAGAATAAGATTCACTCATTCCCTCTCACCTTCCCCCACTTCCCCTCCACTGTAAGAGCCTTTTCTTGTCTGTTTTATGTGAGATAATTTACCCCATTCTACTTCTCCTTTTATCCTTCTCCCAGTATAATCTTCTCTTACCCACTAATTTTATTCTCCAGATAGCATTGCTTCATCTTCAACAAACCCTGTGCCCTCTATTTATCTATCTATCTGCACATATATATATATATATACACACACACATATATACTTACATACAT
The DNA here is from genome assembly GCF_900497805.2 of Vombatus ursinus. NCBI lineage: Eukaryota > Metazoa > Chordata > Mammalia > Diprotodontia > Vombatidae > Vombatus > Vombatus ursinus. Next base: position 118,690 of record NW_020954629.1, read on the forward strand.
ACATACATACATACATATAATTTTTTCCCTCTAACTACCCTAATACTGACAAAGGTCTCATGAGTTACAAATATCATCTTTTCATGCAGGAATGTAAACAGTTCAACATTAGTAAGTCCCCTATGATTTGTCTTTCCTGTTTACCTCTTCATGTTTCTCTTGAGTCTTGTATTTGAAAGTAAAATTTTCTATTCAGCTCTGGTCTTTTCATCAAGAATACTTGAAAGTCCTCTATTTCACTGAATATCCATTTTTTCCCCTGAAGGATTATACTCAGTTTTGCTGGGTAGGTGATTCTTGGCTGTAATGCAATCTTCTTTGTCTTCCGGAATATCATATTCCAAGCCATGTGACCTCTTAATGTAGAAGCTGCTAAATCCTGTGTTATCCTGATTGTGTTTCCATAATACTTGAATTGTTTCTTTCTGGCTGCTTGCAATATTTTCTCCTTGACCTGGGTACTTTGGAATTTGGCTACAATATTCCTAGGAGTTTTCCTTTGGGGATCTCTTTCAGGAGGTGATTGGTGGATTCTTTCCATTTCTATTTTGCCCTCTGGTTCTAAAATATCAGGGCAGTTTTCCTTGAAAATTTCTTGAAAGATGATGTCTAAGCTCTTTTTTTGATCATGACTTTCAGATAGTGCAATAATTTTTAAATTATCTCTCCTGGATCTATTTTCCAGGTCAATTGTTTTTCCAGTGAGATACTCCACATTGTCTTCTATTTTTTCATTTTTTTGTTTTTGTTTTACAATGTCTTGATTTCTTATAGAGTCACTAGCTTCCAATTGCTCCATTCTAATTTTTAAGGAAGTATTTTCTTTTTTTATTAATTAATTTATTTTGATTTATCAACATCACTTCCATATGCTTTTGAGTTTAAAATTTTTCTCCCCCTTCCTCCCCACCACTGTCCCCAAGATACATATATATATATATATATACATTCTTATTAAACATATTTTCACATTAGTGATATTGCAAGTAAAAAATAGAACCAATAGGAGGAACCACCAGAAAGAGGAAACAAAACTCAGCAGAAGAGAAAAAAAATAGCAAATAGTACGCTTCGATCTGCATTCAAATTCCATAGTTCTTTCTTTGGATATGGATAGCATTTTCCTTCATGAGGCCATCAAAGATGTCTTAGATCCGTGTATTGCTGGGAAGGGTTAAGTTTATCAGCATTAGTCATCACACAACGTGGCTGTTATTGTGTATAACATTCTCTTGGTTCTGCTCACTTCACTCAGCATTAGACCATACAAATCTTTCCAGGTTTTTCTGAAGTCAGCCTGTTCATCATTTCTTATAGCATAGTAGTATTCCATTACATTCATATACCCCAACTTGCTCAGCCATTCCCCAATTGATGGGCATCCTGTCAATTTCCAATTCTTTGCCACCACAAAAAGAGCTGCTATGAATCTTTGTACATGTGGGTCCTTTTCCTGTTTGTATGATCTTTTTGGGATATACCCCTAGAAGTGCTATTGCTGGGTCAAAGGGAAGGAAGTATTTTCTTCAGTGGCTTTTGGACTTCCTTTTCCATTTGGCCAATTCTGCTTTTGAAGGCATTCTTCTCCTCATTGACTTTTGGACCTCTTTTGCCATTTGGGTTAGGCTATTTTTTAAGGTGTTATTTTCTTCAGTATTTTTTTTGGGGGGGACTCCTTTAACAAGTTGTTGACTTGTTTTTCATGATTTTCTTGTATCACTCTCATTTCTCTTCCCAATTTTTCCTCTACTTCTCTTACTTGCTTCTCAAACTCCTTTTTGAACTTTTTCATGGCCTGGGACTGATTCATATTTTTCATGGAGGCTTTGGATGTAGGAGCTTCGACTTTGTTGTCTTCTTCTAGTTGTATGTTTTGATCTTCTTTGTCCCCAAAGAAAGATTCTGTGGTCTGACTTTTTTTGCAAAGTTTGCTCATGATCCCAGTCAATTTCTTGAGTTTTAAACTCTTTGTTAAGGTAGGGGTCTGCTTCCAGTGTGGAGAATGTACTGTCCCAAGCTTCAGGGGTTTTGTGCAGCTGTTTTCAGAGATACTTCTAGGGACCTGTAAATTTTCAGTTCTTCCAAGGTGGTATGATAAGGAGGGAGGTGTTTACTCCTTTCCTGGCCTGTGCTGTGGTCTACGAGTGACCACAAGCACTCTTTTTTGCCTTGGAACTGTGAGGAGGATTCCCTCTCCGCTGTCACTATAAGTTCTACCATGACAGCACTCCTCCTCGCCCCATGATGGCCACCCAGAACTGTGACCCAGATCCAAACACAGGCAAAGCAAAAGATTACTGTCTCAGCACCAGCAAAGAGATTGCTGCAATCCTCCTCTGATCAGCCACTCAATTCCCCTCAGTCTGTGGGCTGAGAGCTCTGGAAGCAGCCGCCACCCCAGGGTTGCACCAGGAGTGGAACTGGGACCAAGCTTCTCTCTTACTGTAGTCACAGACTTTTCCTACTGACCTTCTAAGATGTTTTTCATGTTTGTGGGTTGATATGTACAGATAGACAGATAGATACATAGAGGGCACAGGGTGAGTTGAAGATGAAGGAGTGATATCTGGAGAATAAAATTAATGGGTAAGAGAAGATTATACTGGGAGAAGGAGAAAGGGAGAGGTAGAATGGGGTAAATTATCTCACATAAAACAGACAAGAAAAGGCTTTTACAGTGGAGGGGAAACTGGGGAAGGTGAGAGGGAATGAGTGCATCTTATTCTCATCAGATTTGGCTTAAGGAGGGAATAACATACACACTCAATTGGGTATGGAAATCTGTCTTACATTACAGGAAAATAGGGGGAAGGAGACAAGAGAACAGGGGGATGATAGAGGGGAGGGTAGATTTGGGGAGGGGTTAATCGGAAGTAAACACTTCTATGGAGGGATAGGGTCAAAAGAGAGAATAGAGTAAATGGGGGGTGGGATAGGATGAAGGGAAATATAGTTAATTTTTCACAACATGACTACTATGGAAGTGTTTTGCATGGCTGCACATGTATAACCTATATCAAGTTGCTTGCCTTCTCAATGAGGGTGGGTAGGGAGAAAGTAAGGGAGAAAATTTGGAACCCAAAGTTTAAAAACAAATGTTAAAAAAATTGTTTTCACATGCAATTGGAAAATAAGATATACAGGAAATGGGGTGTAGAAATATATCCTGCCCTACAGGAAAACTGAAGGGAAATGGGATAAGAGAAGGGAGGGGGGAGAGATAGAAGGGAGGGCAGATTAGGGGAAGGGGTATTCAGAATGCATGCCATCTTGGGGTGGGGGGAAGGACAAGATGGGGAGAAAATTTGGAATTCCAAATCTTGTGGAAGTGAATGTTGAAAATTAATAAATAAATTAATTAATTAAAGTAGAAAAAATTATCAGTCATTTCATCAAACCTTTCTAGATGTGTGGTAGAAGATGTGAATTTTCTTTTGAATTTCACAACGGAGGAATATAGAGTAAATTTAAATCAGTGATTGATATCTAGGAATTGGAAATATTCTTCTTTCTTTATTCACCTGGAACTGAAAAATATTTTCCCACTAAGAATATATTTAAAGTAATCTTTGAAATTGATGACATTTTGCATTTGAAGACCTATTCCACAGCAGATGATGTAGGTTCTCAGAGGCCTCACAGCTATGGAAAAAGGAAAATTTGAGGACACTCCAGGCCTCAAACTGATCCTGTTTTGTTCTTTCCTGGATCAGATATCTCTTGTTCTAGAGGCTCTCCTCAATCTCTCATTCTTTTCTCTAAGCCTCCTCCCAGACCTGACATTGATGGTTTTAAAATTCCTTTTCTGGGGCGGCTAGGTGGCGCAGTGGATAGAGTGCTGGCCCTGAAGTCAGGAGGACCTGAGTTCAAATCCGGCCTCAGACCAAATACTTGATACTTACCAGCTGTGTGACCCTGGGCAAGTCACTTAATCCCAATTGCCTAAAAAAAAAAATCTCTTTTCTTCAGATAATTTCCCTCACTAGCCTCTAAACATCTCCCAATCTCTGTTCTAGTCAGATCCCCAACTGACATTTCAGCTTCTATAGCCTCATCTAGCTCAGAGTTCTAGATTGTATATTTAAATATAAATAGTTGAGATAGTCCAGGTTCCAAGTTGAAGAACTGTTCAAGAGTTCTGGCTTCACAATCCATTCCTTATTGTTCCATTCTGAAGTGGGACTCATTTCCGTGCTGGACATTCCATTTTCTAAGCTCTAATCTAGCACCATCTTACTCACTTTAAAGGTACCTGTAAGTCAGATAATCAATTTTCTAAGGACTTTCACAGATAGGAGATTCTAATGTCTAAAGAAACACCTTTCTGAGATCTGGTTCGCTTTTTTTGCTTAAGTTTAATTTATTCTTTTATTTGAACAACCCACTTGAGTCTTATCCTTATGCTGTTTTCCAAACAGAAGTCTTCTCCTCTAATAAGTCCTTATTATATAACACCATGTTGTAATGCCCCAAAGTACTAAATATTCATGATCATGAATACTACTATAAATAGGTATCATTATCAATGAAGCAATTGGCTCAGATTCTTAAAATCTAGCCCCTGCTCAGTTTCTTATAATCTAGCCAATAGCTCACTAATGTTCAGCATCCTTAAGAGTCTGGCCAATATGGTGGATGTTCTAATAAACCTTGTCTTTGGCTGAAAGAAGGCTTGGGTCGAATTCAATCGAGCAAGATCCATGTGTCGTGATTTCGGGATCCTAGCACCGTAAACTCTAGACCTCATCATATGGTTCCCTGACTGGAAAGAACTGCCTAATCCCAAGCGCTTCTCCAGCCAAGACTGGAAGGTGTGTAAGCCTCCTCTCTCTTCTTTTTTGCCCTGCAGTTGAGGTTGCTCTCCAGGCACCTGGAAGGCTTGGAGGTGCTTTTTGGGCAGACAGTTATAAGGCTGTCTGGCACCTCAAGCCTGATGCTCTCAGGCTCTTGGTACACTGGTTTGTTTTGAGGCCACGGACCTGGGTACACCTTCTGCAGCATAGAGGACAAGGATGCATGCCCTATCTGGAAGTGTATGTCCAATTCTGTCAATTTTCTTGGCACTAGGGAATTGGGAAAACTGCAGTTGCTTTTTGGTTCCCTGAGGCTTACTTATTCCCTTTGCTCTGCACCCTTGAATCCTCCTTCATGGAGGTTATAGGGAAAAATTAGTACAGATAAAAACATCTTAGCAGATTCTGGAGGTTTTGTGATTGATCATTAGGGAGTTTTGAAACACCTCCTTACAACCCTGGTTACTCCCTTCTCCCACTCCCTTCCCTTGAGTTAAGAGGATATCTGTTAATCCTTCTCAGAGGAGAAGAGAGTTTCACCCCCCCCCCCCCCCCCCCAATTCACTTTCTACGATATGGGCCCACCTGGCAATGACCTTGGGCCCTGGGGCAATCTTTGCCTAGAAGCATCAGCCAACTTCAGCACATCCTGCTCAAGGTAAAGAAGCTAGCCTCTGAACTTGGGTAAGCACACTCTTTTAAAGTTGTAGTTTTAACTGTTAATGATGAGATGTTGATTTTCTGTGTAAAGTAATTTAGAAATGTATTTAACAAAATTGAAGTCACCTGATTGGTAATAGGTTTGTTTCAAGTTTCAAATTGGTGAACTTTTTGTATCAGTTATGTCAAGCAACTTTTCATAATTTGGTTACAGCTAAAACAATTTGGCTGTTATTGGTTATTCTTTTAATGTGTAAACTTGCCAAAAAGCTTGTTTGGGTTTTGTCTCACTGAGAATTTGCAAGTATATAGAAATAATCTCTAACTTATGGCTGTTTACACCAGGACAAATTTAAATTTTAGATGTAAATCCTGGAAAAGATTTTCCTAAGCTGTGATTAGTGAAACTTGCTGTTTGAGGTAAAAGCTTATATGATTTTATTTTGAGTTGTCTGATGGATCATAATAATCCATCCATCAATAATCAATAAGCCATCTGAGAGAAATGTCACAATATACTCAGAGAACATGATAGTGGTGGGAAGTCATCATCGGGAAAAGCTGAGAGGACAATTTTAACCTCAGTCTAAGATGGGATCCTCCTGGCTCAGTTTCTCCATTATGTTTCTTTGAAAAGGAGTGTTTCCCACCTGCCTATTCCTGAGTCTGGTTATGAGGGGGATTTTATATTGCATGGTTGGAGAACTGAATTATCTGAATCCAAACAGAACTAAGGATGTTTTATCCTGTCACATCTGGGCCCTGCAGTCTTTTTTGTTAGATTTGTGTCTTCTAGACTACAGGCCATTCACCTATAGTTGGTAGCAAACAGTGGGTACCAGCCAATGTCCCCTCATCAACCCCCGGATGCAGGCTGTGCTTGGTTCCAGTCAACCTCCTCTTTGAGACCCCATCGAGGCAGGGACAGCTCTATGCCCCTTGCCAGCAGGAAGCAGTTTCAGAAGCCAAGACCTTCGCCCCTTACCCCAAAAGAATTTGGGTACCATTTGTTTGAGTGGGGAATGATGAGGATGGGATCTGGACCCCAAAAGAACAAAACCCTGAATTTTCCCACATGGCCAAATCTCTGGCTTTTGCCTGAGGCTATAATCCTATCAACTGACCTTTCCTTATGGTCTAAACCCAATCTCCCAATTCTGTTACCTAGCCCTCCATTGTCTATTACCTCTAGATGGCCTACAGCCACTTCTCACCCTTAGTCCTATCTAGACTCCATTCTCCTTTGGTCAAGTGGTCCAGGTTCCAGGCCTTCAGTTCATCTCAGTTTACTGGCCACTCCCATCCAGATCTTACTTAGAACCCTCCTCCAGTCACTCCAAACTACTTGGCCACTCCTAGATTCCTCCCACAGTCTTTCTGTATATAAGGTCTATCTTGTCTCCATTAAGGTGCTCAGATTCCTAAAATCTAGCCACTGCTCAGATTCTTATAATCTAGCCAATAGCTCACTAACGTTCAGATTCCTTAAGAGTCTGGCCAATATGGTGGGTGTTCTAATAAACCTTGTCTTTGGCTGAAAAAAAAAAACAAAAAACAAAAAACAAAACAATGAAGCAATTGCAGAGGACTGCACTGGCTTTTCCTCTACAGATATTTGGGGTTGTAAATTTTTTGGGATGTCCATTAAAGTATTAGTATTTTCACTAGCCATTAAGTCTCTGTGGCTAAGGATGGCAGATTTTTTTTTTCTAGGCATCTCCATTGCATCCTAAAAATTGAATTCAAATTTTAATTTGATCCCCTAAGAACAATCTACCTTCTTGTTTTTTAAATGACCTACAACAGGTTAATATTTGAGCCAGCTAAGAATACATCTGAGAATTCATTTTTTCCATTTATGACATCTTCCATTCTAAGGTCCATTCAGAGCCAGTTATTTATGTTCTCAGAGATCACCTTGCAACCAAATGTGGTGATTTTCAGGACTTACAAAATCTGCCCTTTGGAGCCTCAGGGCTCTTTGTCCTCTGATATCTCTTCTTGGAAGTACTCTGCCATCTCCTTCCTCCTCTTCACCATGGCCGCAATAGGCTATGACTAAAACCCTCCTGTTTCTGACAATGTCCATTCTCAGTCCCTGAACATCTTCCACTCTCCCATTTCTAGTTCCTCCCAACTCTGACATTATAGATTTTACAGCCTAATCAAGCTCAGGAGTGTGGACTCAAAGTTTCCATCAGATTCACAAAGTCTTGGGTCCAGGTGCTTTCTATCTCATATTACAGCTTCACTTTCCTCTCCACATTGGTAAATTCAGAGGCAGGATTTAACTCCTGGCTCAGATATTCTGAATCTCTGCTCTCAACTACTTCCAACATTCTCACATGAAAAGTCCCGGGAAGCCAAGTCCTTTAGTGTTCTAGGAACTATCCAAGATATGACATTTTTGGTTTTAAAGCCATATCATACTAAACTGGAAAAGGTGTTCTTTTAAAAATTTTATTAATTAAATTATTCTCACATTGTATATGGGCCATACTGATATGATGATTTCAAAATAGAAGTTTTCTACCTAATGAACTCTCTAAACTTAACTCCTTTTCTTTTTGTCAAAAATGTCTCATTGGTCATATTTATTAATAGTAATAGAAGCAGCAGTTTTTACTAAAGAAAGAAATACATGGAACCGCATTTACTTTCATGTGCAGGTGTTTATGTTTTTTTAACCTAGCCAATAAACTGAGAGTGATCTCACCAAACCCTTTTGTTAAGGTGGTTGAGAATGGGAGGGTTTTGCTATTGTTTTGTTTTAGCTTCTTTGTTTTTCTTATACATTACTGCTACACTATAAAAATTATATTGGAATGAGTGAATGATCTCCTATGAAAAAATCTACCTACTTATTTTTTAGATTAGTAAAAAATGTCCAATATTTGGGACCACAAGCTATATATATATATACACACACTCATGTACATACATATACATATACACACACATATACATATATACACATATATATTCATATATATACACATAAACATACACATACATATACATATATATGTATGAAAGTAAATCGTTGTGAGTTATGAGATTTTTCCCTGGGAGGCCCCTTCCCCAGCAGATGATTTCTGTTCTCTGAACCCTCCCACCTATAGCATATTCCATTTTCCAGTAGTCTGCAAGATCTGGTCTTTGCTACTCTAAGGGCTCTCTTTGCTCTGAGGCCCCCTATTCTACCTACACTGCTAGATCTCTCATTTTTGTTTCCATGGCAACTCCCAGGCCTAACACTCTGTGTGCTAAAATCCTCCTTTTTCTGAAAATGTCCCTTCCCAGACCCCATACTTCTCCCCCTCTCTCTTCTCTAGACTGTCACAATTCTGGTCTAGCAGATTCGACAGTCTCAGGCAGCTGCTGATCCTGAATTCTAATTTTTTTCAAGTTCATACATTCCATCTTCCATCAGCCATCCCACATCTCACAGTGTCTCTAAGCTTTTCACTCGAAATCTTGACCTTTAGAGTCAGCACTGATCCCCTAGCTAGGAACTTCTGTATTCTCACCTCTGGGACCCCAAAAACAAAGATCCTTGAAAGGTGTTGGGAAGCCCCAATAGTCAATGTTCCAAGGGTCTAATATTTGGGATTCTAAGGCTCAACCCTTCTACAATGCATTTCTTTTTCTGTTTTTATTGGAGCATTATTACAATGCATATGAATTTTATTGTATACATGCTTCTAAAACTAACCAAATGTCTCTTCTAAGTCCTTAGCATGCTCCACATTATTTACCTCCAGCTGGAAAATATTTTTCCAATCAAAATATATTTAAATCAAGCCTTGAATCTAAGGACATTTAGCATTTGAAGATTCATTCCACAGCATCATTGTAGGATCTCAGAGCCCTCGAAAATATGGCACATGGAAAATTGGAATATACTGCATCCTGACCTTTGGTGTTCTCTCCTGGATATCTGTATCCCTTCTTCTAAAGACTCTCCTCAATCATTCCTTCTCTTCTCCATGGCTCCTTCCAGACCTGAAAGTGTCTGTTCTCCAATCCCGTTTCTTTAGAGAATTTTCCTCTTTAGCCTCTGAACATCTTCCATTTTCTCAGTACCAATTCTAGTTTCATGTTTGGTTTCTTTGTTTTTTTTAGATAGCACTGATGCCCAATAGGCATTCTCTTGGAATCAATAAATAATGTGTAAAAAATATGTCCCTTCTGACACATCTAGTTCAGAATTCCAGGACTGTCTAGTTTAGGATTATAGGCACAATCTATTCAGTCTTATATATTTTCACCAAACTCAGACATTCTAGGTTCCAAGTCTAAGACCTGTTCAAAAATCCTGGCTTCACAATCCGTTCCAAATTGTTCTATTGAAAGGTAGGACTTACTTCCATGATGGGAAATAATGTGTTCTAAGCTCTAGCCAACCAAAAATTTTCATGCTTTCATGGTAACCCAGAATTTGTTTTTAAGGACCTTCAAAGATAGGACATTCTCATATCTACAGGAAACTGTCCTAATCTCAAATTTATGTTTGATTTCATAAGAATAATAAGTCTGGTTCTTGTTTTTTAAATGACCTGCACATGGTCAAGATTTGGGCCAACTAAGAACATATCTGAGAATACATCTTTGGCATTTATGAGATTTTCCATTCATCATCCCATTCAAAGCTGATCATTTATGTTCTCAGAGGCCCACTAAAAATCAAACATGGTGATTTTCAGGAAATTCAAAGATCTACCCTCTGGAGTCTCAGGGCACTCTCTGCTCTGAGATCCCTTCTTGAAAGTGCTCTCCTCCTTTCCTGAGTTCAATAGGAGACGTTAGGATTTGGGAAGCGCAGAAGTACGGTTCTCCACCGTAAGCAGTCTGCTGTCTGCCAGAAACTACCAGCACAGTCAAGGAAAACATGGCATCAACACCTGCCCCTTGCACAAGCTATGGGCCTTGATCTTTTCTTATGGCTGAGCCTTGCAGAGATCTGCCCTCAAGACCTTGGGTGGAAAGAAGGTAAATGTCCAGGCTGCTCAAGAGGAATATATTAAGTGGGCCATGGCTAATAGCCAACAACCAAGCTGCTCAAGGCAAGTATACTCCAAGTGGAAAGTCAGGACCTGCAGCCAGCGAGTCTCTCTTTTTTTCTCACCATGCCTACTAAGTCAAGGCCTTCCACCTGAGTATGCCCTGACACTCCTGGCCATCCCTCACAGTCCAGGAAAAGGCTGATATCCCAGAATTTTGTGCTGACCTCTCCTATCACTCCTAACTTGTGTGGTGCTGTTGCTCTCTGGTGAATCTAGTGATCCCTCCTCAGCCCACTTTTTCCAAAAAACAACTATTTAACAAAAAAAAAAAAAGAAAGAAAGTGCTCTCCTACCTCTTTCCTTCTCTTCACCATGGCTATACTACCCTATGTGCTAAACCTGTTTTTAATAATTTTCATTCTCAGCTCCTGAACATTTCTCACTTTCCCACTGCTAGTTCCTTTGAATTATAGATTCTTCAGCCAAATCAAGCTCAGGATTCTGGATTCTAAATTTCCATCAAGCCCATACAGTGTGGGTTCCAGTGCCCTCAGTGTTCACCTATTCTGGCTTCCCTTTCCACTCCCCATTGATTTGCTCAGAGGCAGTTTTTAATTCTTTCCTAGGAAATTCTGTATCTCAGCAATCAACTACTTCCAACATTCCCACATTAAATGTGCCTTGAAGGCTAAATTTTTAGTGTTCTAGGGAACATCAAAGACTTGACATTTTTGGTTCTAAAACCATATCATGATAACTTGTGTCAAGTTCTTACATTTAATTTTATTAACTGAATTTTTATTATAATATACATTGGTTTTACTGATATGAGTACTTCCAAATAGAAGTCTTCTTCCTAAATAGTTCTCTGTGCTGAATATCTGCTTTTTTTGTCCAAAATTTCTGAAGATCTATTTTTCTTAATTGTAATAGAAACAGTAGTCTTTACTAAAGTAAGTTATAACTGCAACTGTACTTCTTTCAGTATTTAGGTTTTACAGAATTTGGGGTTTTTTGTTTGGCTATACAATCAGTACACAGTAATCTCACCAAAAAAAAAACCTTTTGTTTTTTTATTTCAATATGTGAGGGTTTTGTTTATGTTTTTTGTAAGTTTTTAAACTTTGTTGTTTTTATTATTTATCACTGATATATCATATGATTTATATTGGAATAAATGAATGATCTCACTTGAAAAATAAACCTTATTTTAAAATTAATTATAGATGGCCAATACTTGGGCCTACTAAGAATATTTGTTGTTGTTCAGTCTTCAGTAGTGTTTGCCTCTTTGTGACCCCATGGAACATAGCATGCCAGGCCTTTCCCTTCCATCCTCTACTCTCCATCAAAGTCTGTCCAAGTTTTGTTCATTGTTTCCATGACACTCTCAATTCATTTCTTACTCTGCCATTTGCTTTTGCTTTTTCACTCCTCACTCAAAGTGAGAACCTGAAAAGTCCTTAGCTTAAAAGGTCCAAGGTCTCCCACTGCATCCTGGGCTATCTCTACTCATCCTGATCGATATCTGGCCACTGGACCCAGATGGCTCTGGAGGAGAAAATGTGGTGGCTTTGCACAGTCCACTCTCACTCAAATCAAAGTCAGTTGCAAGTCATGTCATCATCTCCCTGACGTCATGGTCCTCTTCGACAACAAAAGGACAAACCACAACCTGTGAGTAGTCCCAGCGGCCTGAATGGGCACTCAGCTGGCCAGTTCCAGTTGGGAAACTCAGCTTCTCCTCTCCTCTCTTCTCTTCTCCTCTCCTCTTTTCTTCTCTCCTCTTTTCTCCTCTCCTCTGCTCTACTCTCCCTTCCTCTTCTTTTTCTCCTCTCCTTTTCTCTCTTCTCCAGGTGTGACTTTTATATTCTAAGATTTCTTCTCTATCTCCCAATTTTTTTTTTCAGGCAATAAGGGTTAAGTGACTCACACAGCTAGTAAGAATCTGAGGCCCCATTTGAACTCAAGTCCTCCTGACTCCAGTGCCAGTGCTCTATCCATGCATCACACCTCCCACTTTCTCTGTTCCAGTATTTCTCAATACTGACATTCTAAATTTTACAGACTAAAAAAGCCCCAGATTCTGGTTTAGAAATGACCATCAGTGTCCCATGTTCAAGATTATAAGAGCCCTCTCTGATCACATGTTCTGGCTTCAGTTTCCATTTCCTATTGGTTCATTCAGAGGCAGAATTGAACTCCTAGCTCTGACATTCTGTATCCTTGTGATCAACAACTTCCAGCTTATTCCAGTGAAGGATACCTGGAACCCTAAACCTTTAGTGTTCTCGGGCCCATCCAATACATGACATTTTTGGTTCCAAAGCCACAGTATATTAAATTGGGTCAAGGTATTATTTTTATTTTTCTTAATTCTATTATGATTACACTGTACATGAGTCTTACCAATATGCTGATTTCTAAATAAAAGTTGTCTTTCTTAGCAGTTCTTTACACTTCACACGATGTTTACCAGTCAAAATTTTCTTGATGGTCAGTTTTAATAATAGTAATAGAAACAACAGTCTTTACTAAAGAAAGAATATATGGAACTGCATTTGTTTAGCTGTGTAGGGGTTTTGTGTTGGGGGCAGGAGATAGCTAGCCAAAAATTGACAGTAACCTCACTAAATTATTTGAAAAGCCTGGTTGAAAATCGAAGGGCTTTTTTGGTTTGGTTTAGTTTTAGTTTCTTTACTTATTTTTCTCATCCATTACTGATGCCCAATAAAAATTATATCGGAATAAATGAATGATGTCCTACCCACCCCCAGAAAAACCCCACATTTTTAAATGAGTAAAAAATGACCAATATTTGGTTCCACACATAATATGTAGGAAAAGAAATCATTGTGAGTTGTGAGATTTTCCACTGGGAGACAGTGGATGATTTCTGTTCTCTGAACCCATCTCCCCCATCTATAGCATAGCCTATTTTCCAGGACACTGCAAGATCTGACCTTTGTTACCCTAAGGGCTCTCTTTGCCCCATCTTCTGCCCACACTGCTAGCTCTCTCATTTTCGTTTCCATGGCAGCTCCCAAAGCCTGATACTCTGTGTGCTCAAAACCTCCTGTTTCTGTAAACGTCCATTGCCAAACTCCATAATCTCCCCCTTTCTCTTCTCTAAGCCCTCACAATTCTGGTCTAGCAGATTCGACAGTCTCAGGCAGCTGCTGATCCTGAATTCCAAATTTTTTTCAAGCTCATACATTTTATCTTCCATCAGCCATCCCACATGTCATAGTTTCTCTAAGCTTTTCACTCAAAATCTGAACCTTCAGGGGCAGGACTTATCGCCTAGCTAGGAAATTCCATATTCTCAGCTCTGGAACCCCAGTAACAGAAACCCTTGAAAGGTCTTGGGAAGCCCCAATAGTCAATGTTCCAAGGGGCTGATATTTTGGATTCTAAGGCCCTCCTAGGATCCATCATGATTTTTCTTTCTCTTTTTTATTGAATACGTATTGTAATTCAAATGAATCTCCCCACATACAAACTTTAAAGCTAATCAATATATCTTCTAAGTCCTTAGCTTGCTACATATTATTGACCTGCCAATGGAAAATATTTTTGCCCACTCACTATATAGTCAAAATAATCCTTGGATTTTGGTCATTTGCATTTGAATGTCCATTCCACAGCAGAACATGTAGGTTCTCAGAACCCTCACAGCTATGGCATATGGAAAATTGGAGGACACCCCAGTCCTGACCTTTGGTATTCTGTCTTGAATATCTACATCTCTTCTTCTAGAGGCTCTCCTCAATCTCTCCTTCTCTTCTCCATGGTTCTTCCCAGACCTAAAAGTATCTCTTTTCCAATCCCGTGTCTTTGGAGAATTTTTTCTTTAGCCTCTAGAATATCTTCCATTCTCTCAATCCTAGTTTAGTTTGAGCTTCTTTGATTTTCTCAGATATCCCTGATGCCCAATAGGTATTCTATTGGAATCAAGAAATGATGTACAAAAAAAATCTCCTTTCTGATTCTTCTAGTTCAGGATTCCAGAATTATCTAGTTCAGGATTATAGTCATGATCTGTTCAGGATTGTATATTTCCATTAAGGTCAGATATTCTAGGTTCCAAGTCAAAGAACTGTTCAAGAATTCTGGCTTCACAATTCATTCCTAATTGTTCTATGCAAAGTTGAGACTTACTTCCATGCTGGAAAATATTGTGTTCTAAGCTCTAGCCTACCACCAACTTGCCTGCTTTCAGGATACCCGGAAACCCAGACATTCAGTTTTCTAAAGACTTTCACAGAGAGGAGATTCTCATATCTATAAGAACAACCTCCTAAGATCTGTTTTTATTTTTTGGCTTAATGTCTTTTTTTGTCTTATTTGAACAACACACTTAAATATTACCCATAGACTGTTTACCACAGACTGTCTTCTCCTATTCCAAGTCCATGTTACATAACACCATGTTTTAGTGGCCCAAACTACTGAATATTCAGTATCCTTAATATTATTACCAATAGCTATCTTTTTCATTGAAGCATTTGCAGAGGATTATACAGGTTTTTGCTCTCCAGATATTTGGGTTTTGCAGGGTTTGTGGGTTCTTTTGGGTGGCTATAAAATAGAATATTTTTACCATGCCCTTGGGGCTCTGTGGTTAAGGAAGTCAGATCTGTTTATTTTTGGCATCTCCAATGCATCCTCAAAATGAAACTTGAATTTATGTTTGACCACTTCAGAATTATCTACTTTGTTCTTATTTTTTTCAATGACCTGCAACAGGTCAATATTTAACCAAGTGAGAATATATCTAAGAGTATAATTTTGTCATTTATGATATTTTCTATTCTAAGGCCCTTTCAGAGCTAATGAATTACATTCTCAGATACCTCCTAGCAATCAAACATGGTGATTTCTCAGGACATGCCAAGATCTGCCCTTTGGAGTCTCAGAGCACTCTCTGCTCTGATATTCCTTCCTCAGAGTACTCTCCTACATCCTTCCTTCTCTTCACCATGGCTATACTATGTACTAAAACCCTCACTTTTCTGACAATTTCCATTCTCAGCTCCTGAACATCTATCTACCTCTCTCCCCTTTCTAGTCCCTCTGAACAGGGACATTAGAGATTCCACAGCCCAGTCAATCTCAGCTTTCTGTATTCAAGATTCCCTCAAACCCACACAGTCTGGGTTCCAGTGCCCTTCGTGGTCACTCATTCTGTCTTCACTTTCCACTCCTTATTGGAACAATCAGAGCAAATTTTTAACTCCTAGCTCAGAAATTCTCTATTGCTGCTCCCAAGTACTTCCAACTTTTCCCCATGGAAGGTACCTGGAAGCCTAAACCTTTAGTGTTCTAGGAAAAATTGAAGACATGATACTTTTGGTTCTAAAGCCCTATCTTGACAACTTGTGTCAGGTTCTTATTTTTCATTTTATTAGTTGGATTATTATTCAAATTTACATGGATTTTACTGATATGATGACTTCCAAGTGGAACTCTTCTTCCTAAAAATCTCTCTATGGTGAATGTGTGCTTTTTTTCTCCAAAATTTCTGAAGATCTATTTTTATGAAAAGTCACAGAATTAGCAGTCTTTACCAAATGAAAGAATACATGTGAAACTGCCCTTTTTCTAGTATCTAGGTTTTATTGGAATCAAGGTTTTTGTTTTTGTTTTTTTGTTTTGTTTTGTTTTGTTTTTGCCTAGGCAAAAAATATACAGTAATCTCACCAAAAACTTTTTGCACTGTATTTCAAGATGTGTGGATTTTTTGTTGAAGGTTTTTTGTTTTTAAATTTTTTGCTTTTCATTTCTATTAAGTATCACCAATGTATAATATAATTTGTATTGCAGTAGATGAATGATCTCCCATGAAAAATCTACCTTCTTATTTTTTAAATTAATAAGAATGTCTACTATTTGGGACCACTAAAAATATTTGTTGTTTAGTCATTCAGTTGTGTCCAACTCTTCATTACCCTATATTCCATAGCATGCCAGACTCTTCCCTTTTATCCTCCACTCTCGCTCAAAGTCCATCTAAGTTTTGTTGTTTCCATGACACTATCAATCTATCTCTTACTCTGTCATTTGCTTTTGTTTTTGCCTTCAATCTTGCCCAATATCAGGGTCTTCACCAGTGAGTCCCATCTTCTCATTATGGTGCCAAAGTATCAGAGCTTTAGCTTCAATATTGATTTTCCAGTGAATATCCCTAATTATTTTTTAAGTATTGACTGATTTGATTTCCTTGATGTCCAATGGACTAAGAGTAGAGGTGAAAACCCATTCTTGGCATGGGTGAATATCCACTGTGAAGCCCATGCCAGAGCAGATGATTAATGTTCTTAGAGCCCTCTCAGCTATCCTACACAGTGGTTTCTAGGACACTCTAAGTTCTGACCTTTAGTGTTCTAAGAGATCTCTTTTCTCTCTAATATCCCTCCTTTTCCATAGTCTCCTTCCTCTTTTATTCTCTTCTCCATGGCTCCTCCAAGTCCTGTCATTCTGTGTGGTCAAATCCCACTGCTTCTGACCATTTCCTTTATCAGCCCTGGAATAACTCCTCTTTCCATTCTAGTAAGTTCTAATACTAACTTTCTGGCTTCTATACCTTACATGCTTTGGGATTCTGGAGTCAATATGTCCTTCTGGCTCAGATATTCTACGTTCTACATGTCTTTCCTGATCTAATCCTTTGGCTTCATTTTCCACTCACAATCAGGACTACAGAAAGAGGAACTTGAGTTTGCATTTGAACTCAGATCCTCCTCACTCTATGGCAGGTACTCGATCTCCTGTGCCACATCCCCCACTTTCTCTGTTCTAGTGACTCTCAATACTGACATTCCAAATTTTCCAGTTTAAAAAGGCCCCAGATTCTGGATTAGAAATGCCCATCAGTGTCAGATGTTCTAGGTTCTAAGTGTCCTGCTTGTTTACATATTCTGGCTTCATTTTCCACTCCATATTGGTCCATTCAGATGCAAGATATAACCCTGAGCTGTATATATAACCCAGCAATATTGCTGGGTATGATATAACCCAGCAACACAGATCCTTTCAATATCCCAGGAACCCATGATGTTCAGTGTTCGAGGGGTTCCAGGAGCTTATATTTTGGATTCTAAGGCAATACCTTCATATGTTCCAAAAGGATTTGGTTTTTATTTTGTTATTAGATCATTATTACTATGCATATGAATTCTGCCACATAAAAACTTACAAAATTAATTATTATCTCTTTTAATTCCTTAGCATGCTACACATTATTTAACTGCAACTGGAAAATATTTTTCCTTATGAGAATATATTTAAAATAATGCTTGGAATTGATGACATTTTGCATTTGAAGGCCCATTCCACAACAGATGATATAGGACCTCAGAGCCCTCACTGTTAGGACATAGGGAAATTGGAGGGCACTCCAGTC
>NW_020954629.1:136563-146090 GCF_900497805.2 Vombatus ursinus
TCCTGGATTAGGCTCTCTCCTCAATCTCTCATTCTCTTTTCCAAGGCTCCTCCCAGACTGGCTTTGTCTGTTCTAAAATCCCATTTCTTCAGATGGTTTCCCTCGTAGCCTTTGAAAGTCTCTCTCTCTCTTCTAGCTGACATTCCTGTTTCTACAGCCTCATCCAGCTCAGGATTCTAGATTGTATGTTTCAGGATCATATTCAGGAAGGACTCAGGATTGTATACTTCCATCAAGCTCAGATATTTCAGGTTTCAAGTAGTGGATGTATTCAAGAATTCTGGCTCCACAATCCATTCCTAATTGTTCCATTCAGAGGGACTTAATTCTATGCTTAGACCTTCTTGACGCTAAGCCCCAGCCAATGACCAACTTGCCCACTTTAATACTACCTGGAATCCAGACGTTCTCTTTTTTAAGAACTTTCACATATAGGAGCTTCTCATGTCTAAAAGAGTACCCTCCTAAAACCTCTAAAGGTTTGGGGCTTTCTCTGCTTCAGTTTATTTTAATTTTTTATTTTACCAATGTACTTGAGTCTTTTATATATATATATATGTATGTATATATATACATATATATACACACACATACACACACACATATATATAAAATGACTTCAAACATACATTATCTAGCCTTATAAGGCCTTATTACCTAATGCCATTTAAAGGGCAAAATATAAAGGGCAAAGATACAAAATATCCATTTTCATGAATAATAATATCAATTTAATATCAATAATAATATCAATATAATAATATCAATAGTTATCTTTATCAATGAAGGAACTAAAAAGGGTTGCTTTGAATTGAGTGTACATATTATTTGAATTTGTAGGGTATTTTTGAGTGGTGATAAAATAGATTATATTTTTACCATACCCTTGAAGGTCTATGGTTAAGGAGGTTAGATCTGTTTAATTTTGGCAACACCAATGTATCCTCAAAATTAAACTCAAATTTATGTTTGACACCATAAGAATAATCTACCTTGTTATCTACCTTGTCCTTTTTTTAAAATGACCTTCAACAGGTCAAGATATGGGCCAACTAAAAATACATCTAAGAATACTCCTTTAGCAATTATGATATTTTCCATTCTAAGGCCCATTCAAAGCTACTCATTTCTGTTCTCAGAGAGAGCCCAGTAATCAAACATGGTGATTTTTAGGATATGCAGAGATCTGCCATTTACTCTGATATTCCTTTTTCGGTGTGGTCTCCTACCTCCTTCCTTCTCTTCACCATGGCTGCTCCATGTTATGAGTTAAAACCCTCCTGTTTCTGACAGTTTCCACTCTCAGCTCCTGAACATTTCCCACTCATACTTCTATTCTCTCTGTGGAATCTGGAGATTCCACAGGTAAATCAATCTCAGGATTCTGGATTCAAAGTTTCCCTCAAGCCCCCACAGTCTGGGTTCCAGTGCCCTACATGATCGCCTATTCTGACTTCACTTTCCACTCCTCATTGGTACATTCAGAGGCAATTTTTAACTCCTCGATTAGAAATTCTGTATTTCAGCTCTCAACTACTTCCAACATTGCCACATGAAAGTTACCTGGAAGCCTAAACATTTAGTTTTTTAGGGAACATCAAAGATATGACATGTTTGGTTTTAAACCCACATCATGATATCTAGTGTCAAGTTCTTTTTAGATATTTTATGAATTATATTACTATTATAATGTGCATTGATTTTTACCAATATTAATACTTCCAAATAGAAGTCTTCTTCCTAAAAAGCTCTCTATACTGAACATCTGTTTTTTTGTCTAAAATTGCTTAAGATTCATTTTTCTTAATATTAATATAATCAGCAATCTTTATTAAAGGAAAGGAATATATGCATCTGCACTTACTCTGGTGTTTAGGTTTTTTGAGATTTTAGGGGAGTGGGGCAGAGAGGTTAGGCTAGCCAAAAAATACAAAGTAATCACACTAAAATATTGGTGGTTTATTTTAATATGTGTGGAGTTTTGTTTATGTTTTTTTTTAATATTTTGGCTTTTCTTTCTATTACACATCAATGATGCATGAGATAATTAATACTGGAATAAAAGAATGGCAACATGTCAAAAATCTACATTCTTATTTTTAAATTAATTAGAGAATGTGAATGTTTGGGACCATTAATAATATTTATTGTTGTTCAATAGTTCAGTTGTGTCCAACTCTTCTCGACCTCATTGACCATAGTATGCCAGGCCCTTCTCTTCCATCCTCCAATTTCCCTCAAAGTCTGTCCAAGTTATGTTCATTGTTTCCATGACACTATCAATCCATCTCTTCCTCTCCTTTCTAATTTTGCTTTTCCCTTCGATCATTTCCAATATCAGGGCCTTTATCAATGAGTCTCATCTTCTCTTTATGTGGCCAAAGTATTGAAGCTTCAGCTTCAGGATTTGGCCTTTCTATGAATAACCTGAATTAATTTCTTTCACTGTTGACTGATTTGATCTCCTTGCTGTCCAAAGGATTGTAACTAGAGCTGAAAATCAATCTTTGAGATGTGTGGGATTTTCCACTCTAAGACCCAAGTCCTGTCGTTCTGTGTGGTTAAATCCTGCTGTTTCTGACCATTTCCTTGATCAGCCCTGGAACCACTCCTTCTCTCTCTGTTCTAGTAAGTCCTAATACTGATTTTCTGTCTTCTGTATCCCATCTGATTCAAAATTCTGTATTTCCTTCTAGCTCAGATATTCTCAGGTCTATGTGTCTTCCCTGATCTAAGTCTTTGGCTTTAATTTCCATTCAAAATCAGGACCTCCTGAAGGAGGAATAGATGAAATTCCTACATTCTATGCTTTCAGCCATCTCCAACATACCTCTTTGGAATATAAGCGGAAGGCAGATATTCAGTGTTCTAAGGACCTTCCAAGTGCTGACATTTTGGGTCCTAAGGCCATCCATTGATCTATAAGTTTTTTTTTTTAATTTTAGAAATTAATGTCATGATTATTACAACATACTGGAGCATTATGAATATCCTGATTTTGAAACTTAAGTCTTGTACTTTATTAGCCCTTATAATATCACATCTCGTTTCTTGTTGAAAAAGACCCTCCATTCATTAGAATGAATACCAATAGCAGTCTTTACCAAAGAAGGAAGGGCATGGAATTGCATTTGTTTTGATATGCAGGCTTTTAGGGTTGTTGATGGTAGTTGGGGTGGGGAAGGGAGTAGTCAAAAAATAGACAGTACTTTCAGGATATTCTTTTGCAGTATGTTAAAAGAGGTGAAATTTTCTTTTAATCATAATATAATTTTAATCATAATAAAAGACTGATCTCTTATGAAAAATCTAAAATTACCTTGTTCCTTAATTTCCTTCAAAATGGACAATATTTAAGCCAAGGATATATATGATCATCAATCCTGGAATTTATGATATTTTCCATTCTAAGGCCTTGTCTAGACCACATGATTTCTGTTTTCAGGGCCCTCCCATATTTGATTTATGGAAGTTTGTAGGACTCTCCAGGTCTGTCCTTTGATGTTTTAAGAACTCTCCTTGTTCTGATCTAACTTCTTCCAAGTGCTCCTACTTCTCTCAATCTCTTCTCCTTGGCTACTCTCAGGTCTGATATTCTATGCACTAAAATCCCAATTTTTCTAAATTGCATTCTCAGCTTCTGAATATCTTCCACTTCTTTTTTGAGGCAATCAGGGTTAAATGACTTGCCCAGGGTCACATAAAGAGTCATTTTCTGAAGTGGCATTTTAACTCAGGTCCTCCTGACTCCAGGGCTGGTAATCTTTCCACTGCACCATAACTCCCACTTCATGTGTTCCAGTGTGTCTCAATACTGTCATTCCCAATTTGTACAACCTAAAAGAGCTTCAGATTCTGGATGAGAATTGTCCATCAGTGTCAGATGTTCTAGGTTCTAAGGGCCCTCCCTTATCCTATATTCTAGCTTCAGTTTCCATTCCTTATGGGTACATTCAAAGGATTCAACCTCTAACCCAGATTTTCTGTATCCCATGTGATCCAATATTCCTAAATGAAGGGTACCTGTAAGCCTCAACTTTTAGTGTTCCAGGAACCATCCAAGACATGGCATTTTGGGTTATAAAGCCTTATCATAATAAACTGGATCAAGATATTATTTTTATGTTTGCTTAATTCAATTTTGATTTCAATGTACATTGGTCTTACCATTATGATAATTTTTGAAATAGAAGCCATCTCCCTTATAAACTGTTTATGCATCAGAGGATGTTTTCCTGTTACAAATTTCTCAATAGTCATTTTTATTAATAGTAATAGAAACAACAGTCATTAGTAAAGAAAGAAATACATGGAACTACATTTGTTTCACTGTGCAGGGGTTGTGGTTTTCTGTGTGTGAGGGGGTGTTTCTAGCCCCAAAATTGAAAGTAATCTCACTAAATTCTTTGAAAAGTTTGGTTGAAGGGCTTTTTGGTTTTATTTTGTTTTAGTTTCTTTATATTTTTTTTATCCATCACTGATTCCCAAAAAATTATACTGGAATAAGTGAATAATCTCTTATGAAAAATGTACCCTGTTATTATTCAAAAATTTTTTAAAATGGCCAATATTTGGCCCCAAACAGTATATATATATATGAAAAGAAATCCTTGTGAGTTGTGAGATTTTCCCCTGGGAGGCCCCTTCCCCAGCAGATGATTTACGTTCTCTGACCCTCCCCCCCCTTATAGCATATCATGTTTTCCAGAACACTGCAAGACCTGACCTTTCATAGCCTATGGGCTCTCTTTACTCTCAGGTCCCCTCTTCTATGGGCACTGTTAGCTCTCTCAGTTTTATCTCCATGGCAACTCTTAGGCCTGACACTGTCTGTTAAAATCCTCCTGTTTCTGAAAATGTCTATTCCCAAAACCCTCTCTTTTCTTTAGGCCCTCACAATTCTGGCCTTGTGGATTCTATAGTCTCATCCAACTGACCATCCTGAATTCCAGATTTTGTTCCAGTTCCTACTTTCTATGGGCTGAGTCATCCCACGTCCCTCAGTTTCTCTAAGCTTATCAATCAAAATCTGTACTATCAGATTCAGGACATATCCTCCATCTAGAAAAGTCTGTATTCTAAGCCCCAGGACCCCAGCAAGATAGATCTTTGAAAGGTCCTGGGAAGGTCCATTAGTCCATCAAGGCCCATATATTTTGGATTCCAAGGCCAGACCCTTTTGCTATCCATAAGGATTTTTCTTTTCCTTTTTTATTGGATAATTATTACAATGCACATTAATCTTACCACATACAAAGTTTGAAAACTAACCAATGTCTCTTCTAAGTCTTTCATGTTATTTATCTGTAACTGGAAAACATTTTTGCCCACTAAAATATGATTAATGCCTCTGAACATTTCCCATTCTCTCAGGACTAGTCTTGGTATGGTTTTGAGTTTCTTTGTTTTTCACAGATATCCCTGATTCCCAGTAGGCATTCTATCGGAATCAAAAAATGATGTTCAAAAAATCAACCTTCTCACTCATCTAGCTTAGGATTCCAACATTGTCTAGTTCAGGATTATAGCCACATTCTATTCCAGATTGTATATTTCCATCAAGCTCAGATATTCTAGGTTCCAAGTCAAAGAAAGAACTATTCAAGAATTCTGGCTTCATACTCCATTTCTAATTATTCTATGCCAAGGTGGGACTTACTTCCATGCTGGGAAATATTGTGTTCTAAGCTCTACAACCACTTGCCTGCTTTCAGGATACTGGGAAGCCCAGGCATTCAGTTTTCTAAGGACCTTAATAGTTTGAAGATTCTCATATCTATAGAAATACTCTTTTAATACCTGTTTGGGTTTTTTTGGCTTAAGTTTCTTTTACAGTTTTATGTGAACAACACACTTGAATTTTACCCATAGACTAATATCCAAACAGTAGCCTTCTCCTTTTCTAAGTCCATGTTATATTACACCATGTTTTAATGGCCCAAACCACTGAATAGTCAATATTATTAATACTACTACCAATACCCATCTTTCTCAATGAAACAATTGCAGAAAATTGCACAGGTGATTTTCAGCACATTCCAAGAACTGCCTTTTGGAGTCTCAGGGCACTCTTTGCTCTGATATCCCTTCTTCAAAGTGCTTTTCTACCTCCTCCCTTCTCTTCGCCATGGCTACACCTGCTATGTGTTAAAACCTTCCTGTTTCTTGCTATTTCCATTCTGAACTCCTAAACATCTCTTGTTCTTCCCCTTTTAGCCATTCTGAACAATGACATTATTGCTTCCCCAGCCTAATCAAATTTAGGATTTTGTATTGAAAGCTTCCCTCAAGCCCGCACAGTCTGGGTTCCAGTGCCCCTCAAAGATCACTTATTCTGGCTTCACTTTCCACTCTCCACTGGTACATTAGACCCTCCCATGTTTGGTCTATGGAAGTTTTTTGGACACTCCAAGTCTGACCTTTTATATTCTAAGAGTTCTCCTTGCTCTGATCTAGCTTCTTCCAAGTTTCTCCTTCTCTCATTCTCTTCTTCATAACTACTCTCAGGCCTGACAGTCTGTGGACTAAAATCCCACTATTGTGATAAATTGCATTCTCAGCCTCTCAATATCTTCCACTTTTTTTTTTTTGGAAGCAATCAGGGTTAAGTGACTTGCTTAGGGTCACACATCTAGAAAGTGTCTGAGGCTGCATTTGAACTCAGGTGTTCCTGATTACAAGGCTGCCGCTCTATCCACTGCACCATATGTCCCATTTCTCTGTTCTAGTGTGTCTCAATACAGACATTGCAAATGTGACCCTAAAAAGCCCCAGATTCTGGATTTAAAATGTCCATCAGTGTCAGATGTTCTAGGTTCTATGTGCCCTCCCTTATCACATAGTCTGGCTTCAGTTTTCTCTCCCTGTTGGTACATTCAGAGCTTATACATTCTGTATCCTTATTATCAACAACTTCCGACAGTACCCCATGAAGGGTACCTGGAAGCCTCAACCTTTAGTTGTCTAGGGACCATCTAAGATACAACATTTTGAGTTCTAAAGCCATATCATGCTAAAAGGTATTATATTTATTTTTTTAATTAATTTGATTGTGATTCTGATGGGCCTTACCAATATGATGATGTCAAAAGAGAAGTCACCTTTCTTATAAGCTCTTTATACTTCATATGATGTTTTCCTGTCAAAAGAAATTCTTGATAGTAATTTTTATTAATAGTAATAGAAACAACAGCCTTTGTTAAAGAAGGAAATACATGGAACTGCATTTGTTTAGTTGTATAGGTATTGAGGTTTTGCAGGATGGGGGGCTTTGACTAGTCAAAAAATTGATGGTAATCTCCTTAAATTCTTTGAAAAGTCTGGTTGAAGATAGAATGTTTTTTTGGTTTTGTTTTATTTGAGTTTCTTTATATGTTTTTCTTATCCATCTCTGATGCATAATAAAGATTATATTGGAATAAGTGAATGATCTCCTTTGAAAAATCCACCTGCATCTTTTTTAAATGAGTAAAAAATGGCCAATATTTGGGCCCACATAGTATATAAAAAATCCTTGAGAGTTGTGAAATTTTCTACTGGGAGGCCCCTTCCCCCACAGATGATTTCTGTTCACTAAACCCTCCCACATATAGCATCCACTGTTTTCCAGGACATGTGACATTTGCTACCCTAAGGGCTCTCTTTGCTCTGAGCCAGGCCTTACACTTTTGTATGCACAATTCTTCCTGTTTCTGAAAATGTCCATTCCCAGACCCCGTACATCTCCCCCTCTCTCTTTTCTTGGCCCTCACAATTCAGACCCTATAGATTCGACAGTTTCAGCCAGCTGATGATCCTTAATTCCAAATTTCCTTCAAGTTTGTCCTTTCTATGTTCCATGAGCCATCCCCCATCTAACACTCTAAACTTTTCAAACAAAATCTGTACCGTCAGAGGCAGGACTTAGCTAGGAAAATCTTTATTTTCAGCTTCAGGACCCCAGCAGCACAGGTCCTTGAAATGTCCCAGGAAGCTGTGATGTTCAGTGTTCCAAGGGCCAACAGGAACTCATGTTTTGGATTTTGTTCTTTTTTTTCCCCCTTATAGTCTCTTTCATTTTTTTCCTTAATTTTTTTTTATTTTAGGCAAATGCTGAAACTTAAGTATATAATAAGAAAAGAAAACAGAAACACTATAAACTTAAATATAAAATAAGAAAAAACAAAAAAATGTCATGTGTACAGCAGAACATAGGAGAGGATACAAAATATATAGCAATAACTTTTCATTTCAAGAAAGCCTATGTGTTAAATACTGTGCATTATGCTGAAAGCTATCCATCCTTTCTTTGCTTCCTCGTAGGTTTTCTTTTGTTCTCTCCTGTACACTTTTTACTTTGTTATTTTTCGCTCTCCCTCCTCTCTACCTACCACCCCAAGGTTACAATTGAAAATTGGGTACATTTTTAGGTAGGTATTGATATATACATACAGTTATACATATATACACATACATATATATATATATATAAACATATTTTCCCTAAGAGATTCTACTCCTAATCTTTGTTTTTTTATGTTTGTGCATATCTTTTTTTTCCTATCTCTTCTAATTCTTCTACTTTCCTTCTACCTGCTACTTTACCCTCCTATTACTTAACCTACCCTCACTGCAGCAATCCCTCCTTTATCCTCCTCTTCTCCTAAATCTAAGCCCCCTTCTATATCTCCCTTTTAAGCCTATTCCCCTACTCTCCCCTCTAAATATCCCTCCTTTATCCTCTCCCGCCTCCTTATCCCCTTAGATTTTTATTTCTTTCTAAATTTATAAGAATTTTATACTCTTCTAAATGTACATGTATTTTCCCCTCAAACCCATTCCCAATGAGAGTAGGTTTCCAGAACAGCCCCCCTCCCCCCATTATAATTCCTCTGTATTGGTTCTTCCTCTTGCACCTTGTTTGTAAAAGATAATTACTCTTTTAGCTGTATTTGAATGGTTTTACTTTTTGAAGCCATATCATACTCAGGTCTACCCCAATCTTCCTTATAAGTTACCTAATTACCAGTAACAATCTTAGACATAGGTTTTACATTGTTCATACATAAAAGGTAAACATTCTATCCTTATATAGTCCCTTGTAATTGGTCATTGTTATGTACCTTATTTCTCTTGGCTCTTATGTGTTAAATTTTCTGTTGAGTTCAGAATTTGTTTTTTTTTTTTTTAACAAAGACCTGAAAGTCTGACTTTTTGATCAAATGTCCATTTTTTTCATTCAGAATTATGCTTAGCTAGGTATGATATTTTCGGCCGGAAGCCCAGTTCTTTTGCTCTTCGATATATAGTGTTCCAAGACCAGCAATCTTTTAGTGCTGCCACTGCTAGGTTTTGTGTGATTCTAATTGTGGTACTGCCATACATAAATTGTTTTTTTTTCTTGTTGCTTGCAATATTTTGTCCTTGATCTGGGGGTTTCGAAATTTGACTATAATATTCCTGTGAGTTTTCCTCATAGTATTTTTTTCAAGTGGTGATCGGTTTTTTTCTATTTCTACTTTCCCCTCTTGTTCTAATGCTTCAGGACA
>NW_020954629.1:146172-155520 GCF_900497805.2 Vombatus ursinus
ATGTTCTTTATTTATTTCTTGTATTATTGTATCAAGATTCTTTTTTTTGATCAGAACTTTCAGGTAGTCCAATTATTCTTATGTTTTCTCTTTTTGATCTGTTCTCTAGATCCGTTGTTTTTCTTATAAGATGTTTCACATTCTCTTCTATTTTTTCATTCTTTATTTTTTTTTTTAATTTCTTCATCTCTTATAACTTTGCTGGCTTCCCTTTGCCCCACTCTGATTTTCAAGGAGTCATTTTCTTCCTTAAGATTCTGGATCTCCTTTCCTGATTGGTTGACTTTCTTTTCATAATCTTCTTGTTTTTCTTGTATTATTCTTATTTTTCTTTTTAGTTTTTTCTCCATCTCTCTCATTTGATTTTTAAAGTCTTTTTTAAGTTCTTCAATGAATTCTTTTTGGGCAGGTGCCCATTTGACATTACTCTTTGGGGTAGAAGAGGATTTCTTTGCTTCAGTATCTTCCTCTGAAGATGAACTCTGATCTTCTCTATTCCCATAGTAGCTCTCTATGGTTGGATTTTGTCTCCTTTGCCTGTGCATTTTTTTTAATAGTTTAGCTGTTATAATCACCTCTAGCCCTGGGGTATGGCGGATAGTGCCCCTGGCCTCTAATCCTCTTCAGTTCTCCCTTCTGACCTTGAACTCAAACCAAGACCTCCAGCCTCCTGTAAGTGTCCACAGCCAGCGGTATCCCATTCCACTGCTTCTACACTCACCAGGTGTATGATGGTTCCTTCTCGCCTTCACCACCTCTCCATAGCACAGCTGGGTCTGGCGTTCCTTGTCAGCAGAGGTTCCCTTGATCTTCTCCAGGTTAGACACCCAACTCCCTTCACTGTCCCATTGGTAAAAGTTCCTGTGGCTGGGGCCGAGGCAGCCTCCCAACCCATCTAACTCCAGGGCCTGTTGCTTGTTGTTTAAGCACCTTGCAACTTGTTGAAGCAGACCCTAGCTTGGAGGTGTTTGCTCTTCACGGGGAGGAAATTTTGTCCAGGATTTTTCTTCAGATCTTCTCCAATTGTCCCAGGAGAACCCCCCTTCTGTCCCTACTCTTACTTGTTTTCATGGCTTTATGCTCGCGGAAAAGTGCTATTTTATCTCTTTTGTGGAGGAAAATCTTGAGACCTTGAAATTTTCTGACATACTCTGCCATCTTCCCAGAATCTTCTCCTATTTTGGATTCTAAAGCAGTACCTTCATATGCTCCAAAGGAATTTTCTTTTTATTTTGTAACTGGATCATTATTACAACACACATGAATCTAACCACAGACAAATTTTTAACACTAATCACTTTCTCTTCTAATTCCCTGGCATACTACACATCATTTACCTGCAACTGGAAAATATCTTTTCAATATAAACGTATTTAACCCAATCCTTGCAAATGATGATGTTTTCCATTTGAAGGCCCATTCCACAGCTCTTTATGTAGGTTCTCAGAGCTCTCACATCTACTACATATGGAAAATTTGAGGACATGACCTTTGGTGTTCTCTCCTGGATCAGATATACCTATTTCCAAAAGTTCTCAATCTCTCATTGTCTTCTCCAACGCTCCTCCAAGACCTAACATTGTTCTAAAATCCTATTTCTTCAGGCAATTTCCTTCATCATCTTCTGTATATCTCCCACTCTTTCTGTTCTAGTCTTTCCACAAAATGACATCCCTATTTCTATGACCTCATCCTTCTCAGCATTTTGTAACTTTATATATCAGGATTATATTCAGGATTGTATAGTTCTATCAAGCTCAGACATTCCAGGTTGCTAAGTAGAACATCTGTTCATGAATTCTGGCCTCACGATCCATTCTTAATTGTTTCATTCAGAGGGACTTAATGCCATGCTTGGAAATTCTTCATTCTAAGCTCTATCCTATGACCAACTTGCCTGCTTTCATGGTACCTGGAAGTCTAGACATTGAGTTTACTAAGACCTTCACAGATATGAGATTCTCACATCTAAAAGAGCACACTCCTAAGATCTCTAAGGTTTTCTGGGCCTTTTCTCCTTCTGTTTGTTTTATTCTTTTATTTTATTAATGTACTTGAGTCTTAGATATATACTGATTTCAAAATATAAGATGTCTCTCCTTTCAAGTTCTTGTTACATAATGCCATTTTAATGACCCAAAATATGGAATATCCATTATCACTAATGGATATTAGTGATTATTTTATCTTTATCAATGCAGGAATTGCAGAGGATTGCATTGGTTTTGGTGTACAGATCTTTGGGGTTTGTGGCTTGTTTTTGGGTGGTGATAAAATAGATAGTATTTCCACCACACTTATGAGGGATCTTGGTTAAGGATTTTTAGGGATTTAAAAAAAAAATTTACATCACCAATGCGTACTAAAACTTGAATTATAAATTATGTTTGCACAGGTAAGAAAAAATCTACTTTCTACTTGTTTTATAAGTTACTTACAACAAGTCAATATTTGGGTCAATGTTTATAAGAGAATAAATCCTTGCCATTTATGATATTTCCCATTATAAGGCTCAGTCAGAGCTAATCATTTCTGTTCTCAGAAATTTCCTAGCAATCAAACATGGTGATTTTCAGGATATTCCAAGATCTGCCCTTTGGAGTCTCAGGGAATTCTTTGCTCTGATATCCCTTCTTCAAAGTGCTCTCTTACCTCTTTCCATCTCTTCACCATGGTTACACCATGCTATGTGCTAAAACCCTCCTGTTTTTCAAAATTTTCATTCTCATCTCCTGAATGTCTCCCACTCTCCCACTTCTAGCTCATCTAAAAAATTTCATTAAAGATTCCAGAGGCAAATCAAGCTCAGTATTCTGGATTCAAAGCTTCCACACAGTCTGGGTTCCAGTGCCCTCCTTGATCACCTATTTTGACCTCAATTTCCACTCATAATTGGGACATTCAAAGATGGTTTTTAACTCCTGGCTGAGAAATTTTGTATCTTCACTCTCAACTACTTCCAACTTCCTACATGAGAGGTAATTGGAAGCCTAAATCTTTAGTGTTCTAGGGAACATCAAAGACATAACATTTTTGGTTCTATAGCCATATCCTGAATGCTTGTGTCAAGTTATAATTTTTAATTTTATAAATTGGATTATAAATACAATGTATGCTGGTCTTATTGATATGATGACTTCCAAATAGAAGTCATCTTCCTAAAAAGCTGAACATTCTGAACATCTTTTTTGTAGAAAACTATGCAATATTAATTTCTATTAATTGCAATATAAAAAGCAGTCTTTACTATGGAAAGTAATACTTGAAACTTCATTTGTTTTGGTGTGCAAATGTTGTGGTTTTGTAGGAGATTTTTTAGGTAACACAAAAATTGACATTAATCTCATCATAGCCTTTTGGTAGTATGGTTGAAGGTAGGAGGTTTTTCTTTTTTTAAGACTGATGCCCAATAAAAATTATGTTGAAATAAATGATCTATGAAAAATGTACTTTTCTCTTATTTTTAAAATTAACTAAAAATGGACAGTCAACCAGTCCATTCAGTACATACATTAAAATAAATCCTTCCTATTTGTGAGATTTTCCCACTCTGAGGCCTTGTCTGCAGTAGATGATTTATGTTCTCTGAACTTTCCCAACTATTGCATTTAGTAGCATGGACTCAGTTTAAGATCTGACCTTTTCTACCCTAGGGATTCTCTTTTCTCTGAGGTCCCCTCTTCTATGAGTACTACCAACTCTCTTATTTTCACCTCCATGGCAACTTGCAGACTGAACATTCTGTGTACTCAAATCGTCCTGTTTCTGAAAATGTCCATACTCAGACCCGTACATCTCCCCCCCTTTCTCTTTTGTAGGCCCTCACATTTCTGGCCTTGCAGATTCTACAGCCTCATCTAGTTCCTGATCCTAAATTCCAAATTTCCTTCAATCTCATCCATTCTATGAGCCATCCCACATCTGAAACTGGTTCTCAGCATTTCACTTAAAAGCTGGAAATTCAAAGGCCAGGCTTGTCCTCTGGTTAGGAAATCCTGTGTTCTAAACTCCAGGAAGCCTCCAACATATATCCTTGGAAAGACCTGAGAAACCCCAATATTCAGCTTTCCAAGGGACCATGAAGACCATATATTTTGGATTCTAAGGCTATAACCCCCTTTGATCTATAATGATTTTTCTTTATATTTTTATTGGATAATTATGGAAATGCACTTGTATCTTACTTTTACACAAATTTCCAAAACTAAGCCATTTATCTTTTAAGGCAAGCTACACCTTCATACAGACATACTCTGCATTCATCTTCCTTCATGATGAAATACACAGCAGTCTTGAACAAAGTAGGACCTACAGGCAATTACATTTGTTCTAGTGGCCAAGTGTTTTTCAGTTTTGGGGCTTTTTTTTTGGCTTGTCAGAAAATAGACAGTACTTTCACCTCACTCTTTTAGCTGTGTGGTTGTGAAAAGATTTGTTTCAAAGCATCGCTATAGCAGAACATAAATTAAATTGGGATAAAATTTGATTGTGTAGGCAAAGTCTCCTTCCTTGTTTTTGAAATTCCCTAGAAATGGACCATATTTGGGGTCACTTAGAACATATATGAAACTAAATCTTTGCCATTTATAATATTTTCCATTCTAAGGCCCTTACCAGAGCAGATTCTGATTCATGTTCTCAGAGGGCTTTCATCTCTCACGTAAGGTGGTTTGCAGCCCATTCAAAGGTCTGACCTTTTGTGTTCTAAGGTTGTTTGTTTTTGTTTTTGTTTTTTTTGCTCTCATATACCCATTCCAAGCTGTGACATTCAGAGTTAGGACTTAGCTAGGAAATTCAGTATGCTAACTCTCAATTGCCCTTGAATGGGAATTGACAGCCTGGAAACTCAGAATGCTAAGAACATTCCAAGACATGATATTTTTGGTTACAAAGAAATGCCATCTTATGATTTATAAAATTGATTTTTAAAAGTTTTTTAATGGATTTTTATTAAACTCTACCTAATGACTTATAGATAGGATGATCTGGAAACATTAGTTCTGTCTCTAATGAGGCTTCAGGTTTTTTGTTCAAAAATATTTTATATTCCCAATAGTAATCATATCAATGGCAGTCTTGATTAAATAAGGATCTTCTTAGAATTGCATCTTTCAATGGTGCTTGAATATTAACTTGTCTGGGAATTTCTCAGCCAAAAAATTATAAGTCATTTGATCAAACCTTTTTGGATGTGAAGTGGAAGATGGGAATTTTTTTTTTAAGTTTTCCAAGTATATAATATAAAGTACATTGGAATAAATGATTGATCTCATCCAGAAATTATAAATTCTTCTCTTTTCTTTATTTACTAAGGACTGGAAAATATTTTTCCCACTAAGAATATATTTAAAGTAATCGTTGAAATTTAGGATATTTTGCATTTGAAGGCCCATTCCACAGCAGAAGATATAAGTTTGCAGAGTCTTCATAGCTATGGCATAGGGAAAATTGGAGGACACTCGAATCCTGACTTTTGGTGTTCTCTCTTGATCAGATATCCCTTCTTCTAAAGGCTCTCCTCAATCTCTCATTCTCTTCTCTAAGGCTCTTCAGAGACTTGACCTTGTCTGCTCTAAAATCCCATTTCTTCAGACAGTTTTCCTCTTTAGCCTCTGAATCTTTCTCTCTCTCTCTCTCTCTGTCTCTGTCTCTGTCTCTGTCTCTTTCCTAGTTGGTCCTCCAACTGACATTCCTGTTTCCACAGCTTCATCTAGCTTAGGATTCTAGATTGTATATTTACATCATGCTCAGATATTGTAGTTTCCAAGTCAAATACCTGTTCGGGAATTCTGGCTTCCCAATCATCTACTGATTGTTCCACTCAGAAGTGCGTCTTACTATCATGTGGGGAAATTCAATCCTCTAAGCCTTAGCCTTCCATAAGCTTGTCTGCTTTCATGGTACCTGGAAGTCCAGACATTCTGTTTACTAAGAACCTTCCGAGATAGGAGATTCTCATATCTAAAGGAATACCCTCCCTTTAAGATCTGGTTGTTTTTTTTTTCACTTATGTTTTTATGTATTTAAGTTTATATTATGTTGTTTCTTTTTCTTTTATTATTGTGTATTTAACTTTCAGTATTTAAATTTAAAATAAATTAATAATTAAAAGAAAAATCAATAACTTATTGTTTTGTTATAACAACCCACTGGCATCTTCCTGTTTCTCACAATGTCCATTCTCAGCTCCTAAACATCTCCCACTTTTCCCCTTCTAGTCCCTCTGACCAATGACATAGATTGCACAGTCAAATGAAATTCAGGATTCTGGATTCAAAGTTTCTGTCAAGCCTACACAGTCTGGTTCCTGTGCCCTCCATGACCATCTATTCTGACTTCACTTTCCACTGCCCATTGATATATTCAGAGGCAGGATTCAACCCCAACTCAGACATTTTGTATCTCTGCTCTCATTTCCTTTCTACATTCCCACATAAAGGTACCTGGAGGCCAAAACTTTTGGCGTTCTAGGAAAGATCAAAGACATTACATTTTTGGTTCTAAAGCTTTACCATGATACCTTGGGTCAAGTTCTTATTTTTAATTTTATTCACTGGATTATTATGTATTATTATTATCATGTACATTGGTTTTACCGATATGATGACTTCCTAACATAAGTCTTCTTCCTAAAATGCTCTGAACATCAGCTTTTTTTGTCCAAAATTACTGAAGATCTATTTTTATTAATAGCCCTGGAAACATCATTCTTTTCAAAATGAAAGTATATATGCAACTGCACTTTTTCTGGTGTCCATGTTTTGTGGGACTTGAGGGTTTTTTTGTTTGTTTGTTTTGTTCTTCTTTGGCCTAGGCAAAAAATATACAGTAATCTCACCTAAAATTTTGGCAGTTTTTTTCACTATGTGTGGGGTTTTTAAGTTTTTTTTATTTGTTACTTTTTTCTATTAGGCATAACTGATGTATGATATAATTTTTATTGGAATAGATAAATGATCTAATATGAAAAATCTACCTTCCTATTATTTTTTTAATTAAGGAGACATTGCCAATATTTAGGCCCATTAAGAATATTTGTTGCTGTTCAGTCATTGACTTAGGTGCAACTCTTTGTGACCCCATGGACCATATAATGCCAGGGCCTTCCCTTCAATGTTCCCTTCTCTATCAATTTCTGTCCAAGTTTTGTAAATTCATCTCTTCCACTGCCATATGTTTTTACTTTTGTCTTCAATCTTTCCCAGTATCAGGGGCTTTACCAATGATTCCCATCTTCTCATTATGTGGCCAAAGTATTAAAGTTTCAGCTTCAGTATTTGGCCTTGCAGTGAATAGTCTGAATGATTTGATCTCCTTGCTTCCAAACGACTACGACTAGAGATGAAAATCAATCCTAGTCATGTGTGAGATATTCTACTCTAAGGCCCATTCCAGAGGAGATGATTAATGCCCTTCCATAGCTCTCATATACAGGGGTTTCTAGGACACTCCAAGTTCTGACCTTTGGTGTTCTAAGAGAATTTTTCTCTCTCTAATACCCCTCCTTCTCAATGGTCTCCAGCCTCTTTCATCCTTTTGTCCATGGCTCCTCCAAGTTTTGTCATGATGTATGGTCAAATCCCACTGTTTCTGACCATTTCCTTGATCAGCCCCAGAGTAATTCCTTATCTCTCTTCTAGTAAGTCCTAACACTGACTTTCAGGCTTCTATACCTCATCTGCTTCAGGATTCTGTAATTAGTATTTTTCTGTATCAGTATTTTCATATATATGTATATATATATGAAAAAATATATATACATATATACATAATACATATACATATATGCGTGTATGCGCGCACACACACACTATATATATATATATTTTTTTAGGTAATTGGGGTTAAATGACTTGCCCAGGGTCACATAGCTAGTAAGTGTCAAGTGTTTGGTCTGAGGCCGGATTTGAACTCAGGTCCTCCTGACTTCAGGGCCGGTGTTCTATCCAGTGCATCACCTAGCTGCCTCTCAGTATTTTCTTCTAGCTCAGATATTCTAAGTTCTATGTCTCTCCCCGATCTAATCCTTTGCCTCCACTTTCCATTCAAAATCAGGAACTCCAGAAGGAGGACTTGATCCTGAGCTAGAATATTCTAGAGTGTAAGCTCTCAGCCACCTCCAACATAACTCCTTGAAAGATAATTGTAAGCCCAGATATTCAGTGTTCTAAGGACCTTACAAGTCCTGTCATTTTGAGTTCAAAGGTTACACCTGCAATGAGCTATAAGGATTTTTTTTTAATTTTTAAAAATCGATATCATGATTATTATAATTCACGGGACCATTACAAATATCCTGATTTTGAAACCTAAGTCTTGTCCCTTATCAGCCCTCAATGGATCACACCTTTTATTTTGTGTGTGGAAACTGACCTTGTATTCATTAGAATTAATAGTAATACCAATAGCAGTCTTTATCAAAGAAGGAAGAACATGGAGTTAACATTTGTTTTGATATGCAGGTTTTTAGGCTTGTTGAGGGTTTTTTTCTGGGGGAGGACAGAGTAAAAAAATAGACATTGCAGTCATGATATCCTTTTGCATTATGGTTAAAGATGTGAGATTTTCTTTTAAGCATAATAAAAATTTAGTCCATAAATGACTGATCTACCCTGAAAAATCAAAAATTGTCTTGTTTCTTAATTTCTTTCAAACTGGCTAATATTTTAGCCAAAAGCATATAGGCTCATCAATCCCATAACTAGTATTATTTTCCATTCTAAGTCCCCTTCTGAAACACATGATTGGTGTTCTCAGGACCCTCCCATGTTTGGTCTATGGAAGGTCAGACCTTTTATATTCTAAGAGCTCTCCTTGCTGTGGTCTAGCTTCTTCCAAGTGCTCTTCCTTCTCTTCCCCAAGGCTACTCTCAGGCCTGACATTCCGTGAACTAAAATTCCATTGTTCTGATAAGTTGCTTTCTCATATTCTCTGAATATCTTCCACTTTTTCCTTTGGAAGCAATCAGGGTTAAGTGACTAATATTGATAGACTTAAACCCTTCTCAGCAATGCAAGGATCTAAGACATCTACAAAGGTCTCGTGATGGAAAATGCTATCCACATCCAAAGAAAGAACTATGGAATTTGAATGAAGATGGAAGCATACTATTTGCTATTTTTTTTCTTCTGTTGTGTTTTGTTTCCTCTTTCCGGTGGTTCCTCCTGTTGGTTCTAATTCTTACTTATAACATCACTAATGTGAAAATATGTTTAATAGGAATGTATATGTATAGCTTATATCAGATTGCATGCCATCTTGGTGAGGGAGATGGTGAGGGAGGGGTTGAAAAATTTAAAACTCAAAAGCTTATGGAGGTGATTGTTGATAAATCAAAATAAATTAATA
>NW_020954629.1:155569-168951 GCF_900497805.2 Vombatus ursinus
AGAAATTATCAAGGAAAATTGCTCTGATGTCTTGGAACCAGAGGGCAAAATAGGCATTGAAAGAATCTACCAATCACTTCAGGAAAGAGATCCCAAAATAAAATCCCCAAGGAACATTATAGCTAAATTTCAGAACTAGTAGGTCTAGGAAAAAAATACAAGTGGCCAGAAAGAAACAATTCAGATATTGGGGAGTCCCAATCAGGATTGCACAGGACCTGGCAGCTGCAACATTAAAGCATCAGAGGTCATGGAACATGATATTCTGGAGGGCAAAGGAAGTAGGACTACAAGTAAAAATCACCTACCCAGCAAAATTAAGCATAATACATCAAGGAGAACAATGGTCATTCAATGAAATAAAAGGATTTCAGACCTTCATAAAGAGAAGAACAGAACTAAACCAAAAATTTTATCTTCAATATCAAAACCCAAGAGAAACATAAACAGGTAAAAAGGGAAAAGAAAACATAAGGAATTCAATAGAGCTAAACTCTTACAGCCCTACACGGGAAGATGATACTTATAACTCTTAAAAATTGTATCATGTATCAGTACAGATAGAAGGAATATACATAGACAGAGGATATGGGTGTAAGGTGAATTTGAGGGAATGCCAAAAATAATCATTAAGGGGTGATAAAGAGGAGTAAAATGGGTGCAGAAGGAAGGGAGAGGTAGAATGGGGTAAATATCTATCTAGAAATAGACGGTACTGCATTAACTTAGCTGTTCAGGGATTTTGATTTTGGTGGGGGGTGCTGGTGAGCCCAAAAGACCTATTACAGTGGAGGGGAAGATGGGAGGGTGGGCGATGGGCAACGCTTGAACCTTACTCTCATCCATGTTGACTCAAAGAGGGAATCAGTTGAATATAAAAATCTGTCTAACCCAATGGGGAAGTAGGAAGATTGGAGATGAAGTAAAGGGGGAGACTGGCATAAGGGGGGCAGATAAGGGGAAGTGGTAGACAGAAGCAAAACACTGGTGAGTGGGAAGGGGTGAAAGGAGAGAGAGGACAAACAGGAGGAAGAATAGGATGGAGGGAAATACACAGGTAGTAATAATAACTGTGAATATGAATGGAATGAACTCCCCCATAAAATGGAAGTGGATAGCAAAGTAAATAAAAAAAAAGAATCCTACAATATGTGGCTTACAAGAAACACACTTGAAGCAGAGAGAGACACACACACACACAGAGTAAAGGTAAGGGGCTGAAGCAGAATCCATTATGCATAGGCTGAAGTAAAAAAAAAAAAAAAAAAGCAGGAGTAGTAATCCTGATCTTAGACAAAGTAAAAGTCCTGGCACTTTGGGTTCTAAGATTTCACCCTCTATTAATCTTTAATGATTTTTAATTTTTAAAAAAAATTGATATCATCATTACAATGAACAGGTGTATTACTAATATCCTGATTTTGACAAATAAGCCTTGTTCCTTATCAGTCCTCATTATATATCATACCTTGTTTTTTGTTTGTTTTTGTTTTTGTTTTTGTTTTTGGAAAAAGACCTTACATTCATTTGAATGACTAGTAATATCAATAGCAGTCTTTACCTAAGAAGGAAGGGCATGGAATTACATTTTTTTTGGTGTGCAGGTTTTTAGGGTTGTTCAGGTTATTTTTTTCAGAGAGAGGTAGTCCAAAAATAAACAGTACTTTCATAATATCCTTTTGCATTTCG
Organism: Vombatus ursinus; assembly: GCF_900497805.2. Lineage (NCBI taxonomy): Eukaryota > Metazoa > Chordata > Mammalia > Diprotodontia > Vombatidae > Vombatus > Vombatus ursinus. Next base: position 157,259 of record NW_020954629.1, read on the forward strand.
CTTAAAGATGTGAGGTTTTCTTTTAAGTAATATAAATTTAATGGGAATGAAAACAGATCTCTTATGAAAAATCTAAAATAGCCTTGTTTCTTATTTTCCTTCAGACTGGCCAATATTTAAGCCAAGAGTATTTATAATTATAAATCCTGGAATATTTTCCATTCTAAGACTCTTTCCAGACCACATGATTTCTGTTTTCATGTTTGATATATGGAAGTTTTAGGACACTCCAGGTCTGACCTTATGTGTTCTAAGAGCTCTCCTTGCTCTTTCCAAGCTTTTTCCAAGTGCTCTTCCTTCTCTTATTCTCTTCTCCATGGCTACTCAGGTCTGACATTCAGTGGACTAAAATTACTCTATTTAGAAAATTTGCATTCTCAGCCTTTGAACATCTCCCACTTTTTTTTTTCTGGAGAAAATCAGGGTTAAGTGAATTTCTTAGGGTCACATATCTAGAAAGTATCTGAGGCTGCTTTTGAACTCAGGTCCTCTTGACTCCAGGGCCAGTGCATCACGTCTCCCACTTTCTCTGTTCTAATGTCTCTCAATACTGACATTCCAAATTTTCTAGCCTAAAAAAGTGCTGGATTCTGGATTAGAAATATCCATCAGTGTCTTATCTTCAAGGTTCTAAGTGCCCTTCCTGATCACATATTCTGACTTCGGTCTCCCCTCCCTATTGGTACATTCAGTGGCAGGATTGAATTTCTAGCTCAGATATCCTGTATCCATGATATCAGCAACTTCCAACATTCCCACACGAAGTGTTCCTGGCAGCTTCAAAATTTAGTGGTCTAGGTACCTTCGAAGACATGACATTTTTGGTCCTAAAGCCATATCATGCTACATAGGTATTATTTTTTATTAATTCAATTATGGTTGCAATGTACATAGGTCTTACCAATATGATGATTTTTTTAAAAAAAAGATGTCTCCCTTATGAACTCATGAGACTTCACATGATGTTTTCCTGTCAAAAATTTCTTGATAGTCATTTTTATTATACTAAAGAAAGAAATAGATGGTACTGCATTAACTTAGCTGTATAGGGATTTTGATTTTGGTGGGGGGTGCTGGTGAGCCCCAAAATTGACAGTAATCTTAGTATATTCTGGTTGAAGATAGAAGGGCTCCTTTATTCCTTTTTTTTTTAGGCAATTGAAGTTAAGTGACTTACCCAGGTCACACAGCTAGTAAGTGTCAAGTGTTTGGTCTGAGGCTGGATTTGAACTCAGGTCCTCCTAACTTCAAGGCCAGTGCTCTATCCACTGTGCCACCTAACTGCCCCCTGTTTTTTTTCTTTTAGTTTATTTATTTGACTTTCTTATCCATCACCGATGCATAATAAAAATTATATTGGAAAAAGTGAATGATCACCAATGAAAGACTACCTTCCTTTATGGGCACTGCTAGTTCTCTCATTTTTTTTTTAGGCAATTGGGCTTAAGTGACTTGCCTAGGGTCACACAGCTAGTAAGTGTCAAGTGTTTGGTCTGAGGTTGAATTTGAACTCAGGTCCTCCTGACTTCAGGGCCGGTGCTCTATCCACTGTTCCACCTAGCAGCCCCTCTCATTTTTGTCTTCATGGCAACTCCCAGGCCTGACACTCTGTGTGCTCAAATCTTCTTGTTTCTGAAAATGTCGATTCCCATACCCTGTACATCTGTTTTCTCTAGGCCCTCAGAATTCTGGCCTTCCAGATTTTGCAGTCTCATGCAACTAATGATCCTGAATGTCAAACTGCTTTCAAGCTCATACATTCTGTGTCCCATGAGCCATCCCACATCTAATATTCTCACTAAGCTTGTCACTGAAAATCTGGACATTTAACATGGCAGGAATTATCCCCTAGCTAGGAAATTCTGTTTTCTAAACTCCAAGACCAATGCAACATATGTCTTTGAAAGATCCCAGAAAGCCCTAATAGTCAGTGTTCTAAGGGGTTACCAAGAACTGATATTTTAGATTCTAAGGTCATACTCTCCTATGTCCTATAAGGAGTTTTCTTTTTTGTTTTTATTAGATAATTATTATGAAAAACATGGATGTTACCTAAATCCATATTTATAAAATTAATCCATGCCTCTTCTAAGTCCCTAGCATTCTATGCCTTAATTTTTTGGCCCAAACCCACTTGTTTTTCATTTTCCTTCAGAGTACTATTAATAGCAGTCTTGCCTAAAGTAAGACCTACAGGAGATACATTTGGTTTGGTGTCCAAAGATTTTCACTGTGGGAGAGTATTTTTTTTTTTTTTTAGTATTGCCAAACAATAGACAATATTTCCACCTCACTCTTTTAGCTGTGTTGCTGTGAATGGGTGATTTGTTTCAAAGCATCCCTACTATGGAATATAAATTAAGTTGTAAGAAAAGACTGATTTAAAAAAAATTAAAAAAAATAAAAGACTGATCTCCTAGGTACAATCTCATTCTTCTTATTTTTGAAAACTTCCCTAGAACTGGCCAATATTTTGGCTCACTTAAAATATATATGAGAATAAATCCTTGTCCTTTTATGATATTTTGCAGTATAAGGCTCCTAACAGAACAGATTCTGATTCATGATCTCAGAAACTTCTAGCTATCACATAGGGTGGTTGGTAGCCCATTCAAAAGTCTGAACTTTTCTGTTCTAAGCTTTTGCTTTGCTTTTATATCCCCACTCCAATGTGGACATTCAGAGTTGGGACTTATGCCCATCTAGGAAATTGTGTTTGCCAATTCTCAGCCACCCCCAACAATCACCATTGAATGAGATCTGAAAGCCCGAGTATTCCGTGTGCTAAGGACATTCTAAGATATCATATTTTTGGTTCAAAAGAAGCACCATCCTATGATGTTTAAAATTAATTTCAAAAAGTTTTTTTAAGGGAATGTTATTACACTGTGCCTAATAAGTTAGAGGTTTCATGTCCTGGAAATATTTGTTCCGTCTCTTATGAGGCTTTGGGAATTAACATCTAGGTTTTCTCTTTTTTGTTGTTCAAAAATACTCAATATTCATCATGAATAATAATTATATCAATGTCAATCTTTATCAAACAACAATCTTCATAGGATTGTATTTTTCCTGGAGCTTGTATATTACATTTTGAGTATTTTTTTGCAAAACTATTATCGATACTTGCACCAAACCATTTTGGTTTTGTCGTGGAAGAAATAAAATATTTTTGAGCCTTATATGGTTATAATATAAAGTAAATTGGAATAAATGACAGATCTCATCCAGAACTTCTAAATTCTCCTTTCTTTTTGTATCTTGAACTGAAAAAATATTTTCCCACTAAGAATATATTTACAGTAATGCTTGAAATGATGACATTTTGCATTTGAAGACCCATTCCACAGCAAAGCATGTAGGTTCTCAGAGCCCTCACACCTATGGCACATGGGAAATTGTAGGACACACCAGTCCTGACTTTTCTGTTCTCTCCTGGACCAGATATCCCTTCTTCTAGAAGCTCTCCTCAGTCTCTCATTCCCTTCTCCAAGGTTCCTTCAGGATCTGACATTAACTGTTCTAAAATCTTTATCAATTAATGAATGTCTTTATCAATGAAACAATTATAGAGGATCACACTGTTTTTCCAATACAAATATTTGGGGATTGCAGTGTTAATTTGGGTGGACGTAAAATTGATAGTATTTTCACTTTACCCTTAAGTTTCTGAGGTTAAAGATGTCAGATTTTTAAATTTTTCTATCATCAATGCATACTAAATATTAAACTGGAATTTATGTTTGATCTCATAAGAAAAACATTGTTTTTAATGTACTTGTTTTTCTCGTTTTTAAGTTACCTACAACAGTTCCATATTTGGGCCAACTATGAATACATAGGAGAAAACATCCTTGCCATTTATGATACTTCCCATTATAAGGCTCATTCAGAGCTAATCATTTCTGTTCTCAGAAATCGCCTAGCAATCAAACATGGTGATTTTCAGGATATTCCAAGATCTGCCCTTTGGAGTCTCAGGGCAATCTCTGCCCTGATATCCCTTTTTCAAAGTGCTCTCCTACCTCCTTTCTTCTCTTCACCATGGCTACACTAGGCTATATGCTAAAACCCTCCTGTTTCTGACAATGTCCATTCTCAGGCCCAGAACTTCTCTCATCCTCCACCTTCTAGTCCTTCCCAACACTGACAGAATAGATTTTACAGCCTAATTAAGCTCAGGAGTATGGATTTAAAGTTTCCATCAAGTCAACAATGTCTTGGGTCCAGGTGCTGTCTATGATAATGATATTACAGCTTCACTTTCGTCTCCACATTGGTACCTTCAGAAGCAGGATTTAACTCCTAGCTCAGACATTCTGAATCTCTGCTCTCAACGACTTCCAACATTCCCACCTGAAAAGTTCCTGGAAGCCAAGTCCTTTAGTGTTCTAGGAACTATCCAAAATATGACATTTTTGGTTCTAAAGCCATATCATGCTAAATTGGGACAAGTTATTATTTTTTATTAATTAGATTATTTTCACATCATCCATGGTTCATACTGATATGACACTTTCAAAATAGAAGTTTTCCAGCTAATAAGCTCTCTAAACTTAATACCTTTTTTCTGTCAAAAATTTCTTGATAGTCATATTTATTAATAGTAATGGAAACAGCAGTTTTTACTAAAGAAAGAAATACATGGAACTGCATTTATTTGCATGTGCAGGTGTTGTGGGTGTTGGAGTTTTTTTACCTAGCCAATAAATTGAGAGTAATCTCACCAAATCCTTTTGTTAGTGTGGTTGAGAATGGGAGAGTTCTGTTGTTGTTGTTTTGTTTTAGCTTCATTGTTTTTCTTATAAATCACTGATACTCAAAAATTATATTGGAATAAGCGAATGGTCTCCTATGAAAAAAAATCTATTTACTTATTTTTAGATGAGTAAAAAATGGCCAATATTTAGGACCACACAGTATATATATAAAATACATACACACATATGCATGTATGTGTATATTTACATATATACATGTGTTTATATATACAGATATATACATATATGTGTGCTCATATGTGTGTGTGTATGTGTGTGAATCTCAAAAGAAACCCTCCTGAGTTGTGATATTGTGAGTTGTGAGGGCCTTTCCCTAGCAGATGATTTCTGTTCTCTGAACCCCTTCCCCACCACCACCTAAAGCATATCCTGATTTCCAGGACACTGCAAGTTCTGACTATTGCTACCCTAAGGGCTCTCTTTGCTCTGAGCTTCCCGGCTCTATGGGCACTGCTAGCTCTCTCATTTTCGTTTCCATGGCAACTCCCAGACCTGGCACTCTATGTGCTCAAATCCTCCTTTTGCTGAAAATGTCCCTTCCCAGACCCCGTACGTCTCCCCTCTTCTCTAGGCTGTCACAATTCTGGTCTAGCAAATTCGACAGTCTCAGCCAGCTAATTATCCTGAATTCCAATTTTTTTTCAAGCTGGTACATTCTATGTGCCATGAACCATGTCACATCTCATAGTTTCTCTAAGCTTTTCACTCCAATTCTGGACCTTCAGAGTCAGGACTGATCTCCTAGCTAGGAAATTCTGGCTCAAGGACCCCAATAAGAAAGATCCTCGAAAGGTCCGGGAAAGGCCTATAGTCAAGGTCTGAAAGAGCCAACATTATAGATTCTAAGGCCATACCCTCCAAGGATCCATAAGGATTTTTCTTTTTCATTTTTATTGGAGAATTATTATAATGGACATGAATCTTACCACTTACGATGTTTGAAAACCAACCAGTGTCTCTTCTAATTCCTTAGCCTGCTACTCATTATTTACCAGCAACTGGAAAATATTGTTGCCTGCTCAGAATGTATTAAAATGAGCTTTGAAATGTAGGACATTTAGCATTTGAAAGCCCATTCCACAGCAGACCATGTGGGTTCTCAGAGCCCTCAAAGCTATGGCATATGTAAATTTGGAGGACACTACACTCCTGACCTTTGGGGTATCTCCTTGATCCCTCCTTCTAGAGGTTCTCCTCAATCTCTCCTTCTCTTCTCCATGCCTCCTCCTAGACCTGAACGTGTCTGTTCTCAAAAAAAAGTCTAAAATTGTTTTGTTTCCACATTTCCTTCAAGAGTATCTGTGATCATAAATCCTGAAATGAATGATTTTTTTTCTCGATTCTAAGGCCCCTTCCAGACCACATGATTTCCATTCTCAGGATCCTCCTATGTTTGCTATATGGAAGTTATTAGTATTAGGGTCTAATATTAAGGGGTTGCCTGAATTTGTCTTTTTGAGTTGCCATATTTCCCAGCAACACTGGACCCAGAGCATGTAGGAGGCCCTGAATGTGTCAAGGATGCAGCTCCCCCTGAGCTGACAGAATTTGTTGCTGCACCCCAAGCTGGACTCCCTGTGTGTCCTTGGGAGACAAGACAGGTACCAGCCACTCTGTGCCAGGCTGGGATAATGCTTGTGCAGCTGGGGTCCTTTACAGATAAGCAGACCCTCCTATCTTCATGGTCTAGCAGTTTCCAAGGGAAAAGGAGGCTTTTGCCATTACCTTGCTCTTCCCTGTAGGGATGGCCTTGTCTTTTTTCCCCCTTTGCTTCACTGTTCCGCTGCCCCCATATTACACCCTTCCTGGCATCCCCTGCTCCCTTTGTCCTGCTATTATAAATATGTAGACTTCTGTAGAGACTGAGAATCCTTTCAGTTCCACATGCATGTTCATTTCTCTTGTAATAAACCGGATTTTCACATAAGTCTTGTGATGTCGTGATTGACTGTTGACATTAGCACAGTCCAGGTCTGACCATTTATGTTCTAAGAACTCTCCTTGCTCTGGTCTAGCTTCTTCCAAGTGTTCCTCCTTCTCTCCTTCTCTTCCCCAAGGCTGCTTTTGGGCCTGACATTCTGTGAACCTAAATCTCACTGTTGTGATAAGTTTCATTCTCAGCTTCTCAATATCTTTCACTTGTTTATTTTTTTTTTGGGGGGGGTTGGGCAATCAGGGTTAAGTGACTTGCAGAGCTTCACACAGCTAGTTAGTCTCTAAAGCTGGATTTGAACTGCAGTCCTCTTGAATCCAAGGCTGATGCTCTATCCACTGAGCCACATCTCCCACTTTCTCTGTTCTAGTGTCTCTAAATATTAACATTCCAATTTTTTTTAGCCTAAAAGAGCCCAAGATTCTGAATTAGAGATTCCTATCAGCATCATATGTTTTAGGTACCATCAGTGATATGTCATTTTTGTTTCCAAAACCATACCATGCTAAATTGGGTCAAGGTATGATTTTTATTTTTAATTATTTAGATTGGGAATACAATGTACATAGGTTTTACCAATATAATGATTTCAAAATAGAAGTTATCTTTCTTAGCATTTCTTTATACTTCACATAATGTTTTCCTGTCAAAATTTTCTCAATAGAAATTTTCATTAATAGCCCCAGAAATAACAGTCTTTACTAAAGAAAGAAATACATGGAATTGCATTAGTTTAGCTGTGGAGGAATTTTAGATTGCACGGGAGGAGGGCTTGCTAGCCAAAAAATTGACAGTAATCTCACTAAATTCTTTGAAAAGTCTGGTTGAAAAGTCAAGGGCTTTTTGGTTTGGTTTTCTTTTCGTTTCTCTATTTGTTTTTCTTATCCATGTCTGATGTCTAATAAAAATTAGGTTGGAGTAAGTGAATGATCTCCAACAAAATAATCTGACTTCTTATTTTTTAAATTAGTAAAAATTGCCAATACTTGGGCCAATACAATATGTACATGAAAAGAAATCCTTATGCCTTATGAGATGTTCCATTGGGAGATTCCATCCCTAGCAGATGATTTCTATTCTCTGGACCACCCCCTCCCACACATCCTGTTTTCTGGGACACTGTAAGATTTAACCTTTGCTACCCTAAGGCCTTTCTTTGCTCTGAGGTCCTCTCTTCTATGGACACTGCTAGCTTTCACATTTTTGTTTTCATGGCTACTCCCAGACCTGACAATTGGAGAGTGCTCAAATCCTCCAGTTTCTGAAAATGTTCATTCTAAGAACCCATAAATCTCCCCCTCTCTCTTCTCTAGGTCCTCACAATTCTGGTCTTGTGGATTCTACACTTTCATCCAGGTGATCACCATGAATTCCAACTTTCCTTCAAATTTGGATTTCTTTTTTTTTTTTGTTTGATTGTTTAGGCAATTGGGGTTAAGTGACTTGCCCAGGGTCATACAACTAGTAAGTATCAAGTGTTTGGTCTGAGACTGGTTTTGAACTCAAGTCCTCCTGACTTCAGGGCCAGTGCTCTATCCACTGTGCCGCCTAGCTGCCCCTAAATTTGGACTTCTTATATGCCATGAGCCATCCCACATTTCAATGTCTTTCTAAGCTTTTCATACAAAATCTGGACCTTCAGAGGGTGGACTGATCCCCTAGCTAGGAAATTCTGTATTCTCAGCTCCAGGACCCCGCAACAGAGATCCTTGAAAGGTCCCAGGAAGCCCCAAATGCCAATATTCCAAGGAGCTGATTTTTGAGATTCTAGGTCAGGACCCTCAGAATCCATAAAGGTATTTTCTTTTTCTTTTTTTATTAGAGAATTATTACAGTGCACATGAATCTTACCACATACAAAGTTTTAAAACTAACCAGTGTCTCCTCTAAGTCCTTATCATATAACACATTTATCTGCAACTGGAACATATTTTTGCCCATTCACCATATATTCAAAGGAGCCTTGAATTTTAGGATGTTTAGCATTTGAAGACCCATTCCACATCAGATCATGTAGGCTCTCAAAGCTTTTACAGCTCCTGCATATGGAAAACTGGAGGACACTCCAGTCCTGACCTTTGATGTTCTCTCCTAATTATCTGTATCCCTTCTTCACCAGGCTCTCATCAGTCTCTCCTCTTCTCCATGGCTCCTCCTCAGATCTGAAAGTGTTTCTTCTCCAATCTTATTTCTTCAGAGGATTTTCCTCTTTAGTCTCTGAACATCTCCCATTATCTCAGGACTAGTCTTGGTCTGATTTTTAGCTTTTTTGTTTTTCTTAAATAAAACTCATGTCTAATAAGTGTTCTATTGGAATCAAGAAATGATGTTCAAAAAAATTCACCTTCTAGGGGTGGAGCCAAGATGGTTGAGTGAAAGCAGGGACTTGCCTGAGCTCTCTTCCAACCTTCAAATACCTTTAAAAAGTGACTCTGAACGAATTCTAGAATGGCAGAACCCACAAAGAGACAGAGTGAAGCAGATTTCCAGCCCATGACAACCTAGAAGGTTGACAGGAAAGGTCTGTTACACCCGCCAAGAGAGGAGTGTCCAGCGCTCAGGGAACAGCACAGACCAGGCCTAAGTAAAGACAGAGCAGGCAGTGGTGGTTTCCTGTCTTCTCAGCCCACAGACACCAGAGACAACGTAGAAGGTCAGCAGGAGGGGTCTGTCGGAATTGTGTGAGAGAGAAGCACAATCCAGTACAGGGCTGCAGGGCATGCCAATACAGCCCTGGCCCTAGCAAACCAGGATCAGGCCTTGGGAGTGACTGGATCAGCAGCAGTAGTGGCAGTAGCAGTGCTAGTGGCGGCAGTAGGAACAGCAGCTACTTCTGAAGCTATTAGCCTACAGACTGAATGTTTGAAAGTCACCTATTTTGACTTCCAGGAGCCAAAATGGCGGAGTAAGCAGTAAGTCACTCTCACCTTCCTTATTGACCTTGAAAAACCTTATTGCCCCAGGAAAAATCCTGAAATAGTGGAGTCAGCAGAAAGACAAAATACAGCAGTCTTTTAGCTTGTGAGGATAGGGGGATTAACAGGAAAGATCCCTTTTGCTGTGGCTAAAGGGGACCAGTGCAAGAAGGGAGGCATCCCAGCAAGCCAGTGGCAAGCCCCACCTCAGCAAACAAGTAACTAGGTCCCTAGCCCCCAGCACGAGAAGCCTGAGACAGTGACCCCTATGCCCTGGAAGCAGAGATCAACTTTAAAAGCCAGGAAAAAAGGCAAACAAGATGAGCAAAAAGCAAACATAGAAAAACAATGACCATAGAGAAGTTTCTTAGTAGCATGGAAGATCAAAACACAAATTCAGGAGAGGACAACATTGTTAATATACCCACTTTTGAAACCTCGGAGGAGAATATGAACTGGTCTCAAGCCCAAAAAGCCTTCTTGGAATAGCTCAAGACGGATTTTAGAAGTCAAATAAGAGAGATAGAAGAAAAATTGAATAATTCCTTTAAAAATACAATGGACAAAATGGGAAAAAAAATACATCGAAGAAAACAACTACTTAAAAACTAGAATTAGCCAAATGGAAAAGAAGGCACAAAAGCTAACTGAAGAAAACAATTCATTAAAAATTAGAATTGGGCAATTGGAAGCTAAGTACTCTATGAGATATCAAGAATCAGTCAAACAAAATCAAAAGAATGAAAAAATTGAAGAAAATGTAAAATACCTCATTGGAAAAACAACTGACCTGGAAAATAGATCCAAGTGAGATAATTTAAGATTTATTTGTCTACCTGAAAGCCATAATGAAAAAAAGAGCCTGGACAGCATCTTTCAGGAGATTATCAAGGAAAACTGCTGGAGGCCCTAGAACTAGAGGGTAAAATACTCATTGAAGGAATCCACTGATTATCTCCTGAAAGAGATCCCAAATTAAAAATGCCAAGGAATATTATAGCCAAATTCCAGAATTATCAGGTCAAAGAGAAAATCCTTCAAGCAGCCAGAAAGAACAATTCAAATATCATAGAATCACAGTCAGGATTACACAAGACCTTGCGGTCTCTTCCTTAAAAGATCAGAAGGCTTGGAATATGATATTCCATAAGGCAATGGAGCCTGTATTACAACCAAGGATCACCTACCCAGCAAAATTGAGCATAATCTTTCAGGGGAAGAGATGGATATTCAATGAAATAAGGGACTTCCAGACTTTCCTGATGAAAAGATGACAGCTCAATGGAAAATTTCATCTTAAGATACAAGAATCAAGAGAGGCACAAAAAGATAAATAGGAAAGGGAAATAAAACATGTTATTCCATAATGGTACACTGTTTACATCCCTACATGGGAAGATGGTACTTATAACTCTTGAGCACTGTATCTTTATTATGACATTTAGAAAGGATATACATAAGCAGAAGGGGTGGGTTTAAATTGTCTTTTATGTGATGATAAAAAACCCAATTAAGTGGGGAAAAGGAACTGTAATGGGAGAAGAGGAAAGGAAGAGGCAGAAAAGAGTACATTACATCACATGAAGAGTCACAAAGACATATTACAGTAGAGGGAAAGAGGGGAGGGAGATGAGTATTGTTTGAACTTTACTGTCATTGGATTTGACTCAAGGAGGGAATAACATACTCAGGTATAGCAATCTAACTTGCCATATAGGCAATAGTAGGGAAAAGGGGAAAGAAAAGGGAAGGGGAGATAGAAGAGAGGGAAGAAGCAGTAAGGGAAAAGGGAAAGAAAAGGGAGGGGGCTGATAGAAGGGAGGGCTGATTGAGGGAGGCAGTGGTCAAAGCAAAACTCTGGTGAGGAGGGAAAGGGAGAAAAGGAGAATGAAAAGCATAAAGGGGAGGGACAGGATGGAGAGAAAGAATAGTAATAGTAATCATAACTGTGAATGTGAATGGGATGAACTCTCCCATAAAAAGGAAGCAGATAGCATAATGGTTTAAAAACCATAATCCTACAATATGTTGTTTACAGGAAACACATTTGAAACAGAGGGATAC
>NW_020954629.1:168999-170097 GCF_900497805.2 Vombatus ursinus
AGATAAAGGTAAAAGGCTGGAAAAGAATATATTATGCTTCAGCTGAAGTAAAAAAAAAGCAGAGGTAGCAATACTGATCTCAGACAAAGCAAAAGCAAAAGCAAAAATAGATCTTATTAAAAGAAATAAGGAAAAAAAACATCCTGCTAAAAGGCACCATAGACAATGAAGTAATATTATTTCTAAATACATATGCACCAAGCGGTATAGCATCTAAATTCTTACAGGAGAAGTTCAGGGAGTTACAGGAAGAAATAAATAGCAAAATTATACTAGTGGGGGACTGCAACTTCCCCCTCTCAGCACTAGGTAAATCTAACCACGAAATAAACAAGAAAGAAGTTAAGGTGGTGAATAGAATTTTGAAAAGTTAGATATGGTAGACCTCCGCAGAAAACTGAATGGGAATAGAAAGGAATATACCTTTTTCTCAGCAGTATATGGTGCCTACACAAAAACTGACCAAATATTAGGGCATATAAACCTCACAGTCCATTACACAAAGGCAGAAATATTAAATGCATACTTTTCAGACCATGATGCAATAAAAATTATATGTAATCAAGGGCCATGGAAAGATAGACTAAAAATTAATTGGAAACTAAATAATCTAATCCTAAAGAATGAGTGGGTCAAACAACAAATCATAGAAACAATCAATAATTTTATGAAAGAGAACAATAGTGAGACAACATACCAAAACTTATGGGATGCAGCCAAAGTAGTTTTTAGGGGAAGTTTTATATCTCTCAGTGCTTATATGAATAAAAGAGAGAAAGAAGAGATCAATGCATGTCTGCAACTAAATCAATGCAGGTCATGCAACTAAAAAAACTATAAAAAGAACAAATTAAAAATCCCCAATTAAATACCAAATTAGAAATTCTGAAAACCAAAGAAAGATTAATAAAATTGAAATTAAGAAAACTATTGCACTAATAAATAAAACTAAGAGCTGGTTTTATAAAAAAAAAACAATAAATAGATAAACTTTTGGTTAATTTAATTAAAAAAGAAAGAAAAAAACAAATCACCAGTATCAAAAATGAAAAGGGTGAATTCAGCACCAATGAAGAGGAAATTAAAACAATAATTAGG
>NW_020954629.1:170132-170864 GCF_900497805.2 Vombatus ursinus
TTTTTGCCCAACTATATGCCAATAAATCTGGCAATCTAAATTAAATGGATGAATATTTACAATAATATAAATTGCACAGATTAACAAAAAAAGAAGTAAAATACTTAAATATCCCTATCTCAGAAAAAGAAATTGAACAGGCCATCAATGAACTCCCTAGGAAAAAATCTCCAGGGACAGTTGGATTTAGAAGCAAATTCTATTACATATTTAAAGAACAATTAATTCCAATACTCAAAAGACTATTTGGGAAAATAGGCGGAGTCCTACCAAATTCTTTTTATGATACAGATATGGTGCTGATACCTAAACCAGGAAGAGCCAAAACAGAGATAGACAATTATTGACCATTCCCCCTAATGATTATAGATGCAAAAATTTTAAATTTAAAAAATTTTAAAATAAATATTAGCAAAAAGATTACAGCAACTTATCATGAAAATGATACACTATGACCAGGTAGAATTTATACCAGGAATACAGGGCTGGTTTAATATCAGGAAAGCTATCAGCATAATTGATCATATCAACAACAAAACTAACAGAAACCACATGATTATCTCAATAGATGCAGAAAAATGGGCAGCTAGGTGGCATAGTGGATAGAGCACTGGCCTTGGAGTCAGGAGGACCTGAGTTCAAATCCAGCCTCAGACAAATAACACTCACTTGCTGTGTGACTCTGGACAAGTCACTTAACCCCAACTGCCTCACCAAAAAAAACAAAAAACA
>NW_020954629.1:170995-173391 GCF_900497805.2 Vombatus ursinus
AAAAACATAGATGCAGAAAAAGCTTTTGACAAAATACAATACAGTAGTATTAAAAACACTAGAGAGCAAAGGAATAAATGGAGTTTTCCTTAAAATGATAGGTAGCATCTACCCAAAACCATCAGCAATCATTATATGTAATGGGGATAAGCTAGAAGCATTTCTAATTAGATCTGGAGTGAAACAAGGATGTCCATTATCACCACTGTCATTCAATATGGCACTAGAAACAGCTTTAGCAATAAGAGAAGAAAAAGAAAAAAGAAATTGAAGGTATTAGAATAGGCAAAGAAGAAACAAAGCTATCACTCTTTGCAGATGATATGATGATATACTTAGAGAAGCCTAGAGAATCAAATAAAAAAAACTATTTGAAATAATAAACAACTTTAGCAAAGTTGCAGGATATAAAAGAAACCCACATAAATCATCGGCATTTCTATATATTACTAACAAAGCCCAACAGCAAGAGATAGAAAGAGAAATTCCATTTAAAGTTGCTGTAGACATTATAAAATATTTAGGAGTTTACCTCCCAAAACAAACCTTTTATGAACACAATTACAAAACACTTCACACAAATAACTGGAAAAACATCAGTTGCTCATGAGTAGCCTAGATAATATAATAAAAATGACAATTCTACTTAAATTAATTTACTTATTCAGTGCCATAACAATCAAACTAGCAAATATTATTTTATAGAACTAGAAAAAATAATAACAAGATTCATCTGGAAGAACAAAAGGTCCAAGATATCAAGGAAACTAATGAAAAGAAAAGCTAGAGAAGGTGGCCTAACCATACCAGATCTTAAATTGTATTATAAAGTAGCAAAAAAAGAGTATGGTAGAAACTAGGCATAGACCAACAACTTATGCCATATACCAAAATAAAATGAAAATGAGTACATGATTTAGATATAAAGGATGATACTATAAGTAAACTGAGAAAGCAAGTCAGATTTATGGAGAACAGAAAAAAATTATCACCAAATAAGAGATAGAGAACATTATGAAATACAAAATGGATAATTTCGATTACATTAAATTGAAAAGTTTTTGCACAAACAAAGCCAATGCAACCAAGATTAGGAGGGAAGCAGAAAACTGGAAAAGAATTTTACAACAAGTGTCTGTGATAAAGGTCTCATTTCTAAAATATATAGAGAACTGAGGCAAATTTATAAGAATACAAGTCATTCTCCAATTGATAAATGGTCAAATGTTATGAACAGGCAGTTTTCAGATGAAGAAATTACAGCTATCTATAGTCATATGAACAAATGCTCTAAATCACTATTGATTAGAGAAATGTAAATCAAAATGACTCTGAGGTACCATATCACACCTATCAGATTGACTAACATGACAAAACAGGAATATGATAAATGTTAGAGAAGATGTGGGAAAATTGAACACCAATGCATTGTTGGTAGAGTTGTGAACTGATCCAACCATTTTGGAGAGCAATTTGGAACTTTGCCCAAAGAACTATAAAACTATGCATACCCTTTGACCTAGCAATAGTACTTGTAGTATCCCAAAGAGATCATACAAATGGGAAAAGGATCCACATGTACAAAAATATTTATAGCAGCTTTTTTGTGGTGGCAAAGAATTGGAAATTACGATAATGGCCATCAATTGGGGAATGGCTGAACAACTTGTGGTATATGAATGTAATTGAATACTATTTTGCTCTAAGAAATGATGAGCACACATACTTCAGAAAAACCTGGAAAGACTTGTATATACTGATGCTTAGTGAAGTGACCAGAACCATAAGAACGGTGTACACACTAATGGCCATGTTGTGCGCTGACTAACTTTGATAGAGTTAGCTATTCTCAGCAATGCAAGAATCTAAGACATCTCCAAAAGTCTCATGATGGAAAATGATATCCATGTCCAGAGAAAGAATCATGGAATCTGAATGCAGATTGAAGCATACTATTTGCTCTTTTTTTCCTTCTGTTTTGTTTTGTTTCTTCTTTCTTGTGGTTCCTATTGGTTCTAATTCTTTTTTTACAACATTACTAATATGAAAATACATTTAATAGGAATGTGTATGTAGAGCCTATATCAGATTGCATGTTGTCTTGGGAAGGGAGGCAGAAAGGGAGGGGGAGAAAATTTAAAACTCAAAAGCTTATGGAAGTGAATGCAGGATAATATTTTTTCAGTTCAATGACTTTTCTTTAATAGCATTTTATTTTTTCAATTACATGTAAAGATAATTTTCAATATTCATTCTTGTAAAATTTTGAGTTCCAAATTTTTTACCACCCTCCATCTCCTCCCCTCTCCCCAAGACTGCAAGTGATCTGATACAAGTTATACATGTACAATCATGTTAAACATATTTCCCCATTAGTCATGTTGTGAAAGAAGAAT
>NW_020954629.1:173428-173557 GCF_900497805.2 Vombatus ursinus
TGGAACCAAAAGGAAAAAACAAGAGAAAGAAAAACCAAACAAAAACGTGAAAATAGCATGCTTTGATCTGCATTTCTCTGGATATGGATAGCATTTTCCATCATGAGTCTTTTGGAATTGTCTTGGATC
>NW_020954629.1:173599-176273 GCF_900497805.2 Vombatus ursinus
TTAGTATTGTTGAGAAGAGCTAAGTCTATCATTGTTAATCATTACACAGTGTTGCTGTAGCTTTGTACAATATTCTCCCAGTTCTGCTCACTTCATTCAGCATCAGTTCATGTAAGTCTTTCCAGGTTTTTCTGAAATCTGCCTGCTCATCATTTCTTGTAGAACAATATTATTCCATTACATTCATATACCACAACTTGTTCAGCCATTCCCCAATTGATGGGCATCCCCTCAATTTCCAGTTCTTGGCCACCACAGAAAGAGCTGCTATAAATATTTTTTGTACATGTGAGTTCCTTTCCCTTTTTATGGTCTCTTTGGGATACAGCCCTAGAAGTGGTATTGTTGGGTCAAAGGTTATGCACAGTTTTATAGCTCTTTGAGCATAGTTCCAAATTGTTGTCCAGAATGGTTGGATCACTTCACAACTCCACCAACAATGCAATGGTGTTCCAATTTTCCCACATCTTCTCTAACATTTATTGTTTTACTTCTCTATCATATTGGCCAATCTGATAAGCATTTTGGTGGTACCTCAGAGTTGTTTGAATTTGTTTTCCTAATCAATAGTGATTTAGAGCATTTTTCCTTATGATTATAGATAGCTTTAATGTCATCTGAAAACTGCCTGTTTGTATCCTTTGACCATTTATCAATTGGGGAATGACTTGTATTCTTATAAATCTGACTCAATTCTCTATATATTTGAGAAATGAGGCCTTTATCAGAAAGATTGGTCATAAGAATCATTTTCTAGCTTTCTGTTTTCCTTCTAATCTTCTTTGCATTGCTCTTGTTTATGTAAAATCTTTCAGAGCCAATATTTTATGTTCTCAGAGAAGGTCTAGCAATCAAACGTGGTGATTTTCAGGACATTCCAAAACTACTACCAAGTAGTTTTGATGACTGCTGCTTTATAATATGGTTTTAGATCTGGTACAGGTAGATTACCTTCCTTTGCATTTTTTTTTCACTAATTCCTTTGATATTCTTGACCTTTTTTTCTTCCAGATGAATTTTGTTATTATTTTTCTAGCTCTATAAAATAATTTTTGGTAGCTCAATTGGTATGACACTGAATAAGTAAATTAATTAGATAGAATTGTCATTTTTACTATATTAGCTTGGCCTACCCATGAGCAACTGATATTTTTCCAATTAATTAGATCTGACTTTATTTTTGTGAAAAGTGTTTTGTAATTGTGTTCATAAAGTTCCTGGGTTTGTCTTGGCAGTTAGCATCCCAAATATTTTATATTGTCTATGGTTTCATGTAGTTTTTAACTGATTCTCTAAGATTTTCTAAATATACCATCATATCTTCTGCAAAGAGTGATAATTTTGTTTTCTCATTGCCTATTCTAATTTGTTCAATTTCATTTTCTTCTCCATTGCTAACGCTAACATTTCTAGTAAAATATTGAATAGTAGTGGTGATAATGGGTATCCTTGTTTCACCCCTGATCATATTGAGAATGCTTCTATCTTATTCCTTTTACATATGTTTGCTGATTGTTTTACATAGGTACTGCTTATTATTTTAAGAACAACTAGATTTATTCCTATGTTCTCCAGTGTTTTTAATAGGAATGGGTGCTGTATTTTTTTCAAAAGCTTTTTTTTTGTATCTATTGAGATACATTATATGTTTTCTGTTAGTTTTGTTATTGCTAATGGTCCGTTATGCTTATATTTTTCCTAACAGTGAACCATCCCTGTATTCCTGGTATAAATCCCACCTAGTCATAGTGTATTATCCTTGTGATAAATTGCTGTAATCTCTTTCCTAATATTTGATTTAATTTTTTGCATCAATATTCATTAGGGAAATAGGTCTATAATTTTCTTTCTCTGTTTTGGCTCTTCCTGGTTTAAGGATTAGCACAATGTTTGTGTAATAAAAGGAATTTGGTAGGATTCCTTCCTTGCTTATTTTTCCAAATAGTTTATACAGTATTGGAATTAATTGTTCTTTGAATATTAGGTAGAATTCACTTACAAATCCATCTGGCTCTGAAGACTTTTTCTTACAATGTTTATTGATGGCTTGTTCAATTTCTTTTTTAAAAATGGTGTTATTTAAGTATTTTTACTTCCTCTTCTGTTAATCTGGTTAATTTATATTATTGTGAATATCTATCCATTTAATTTAGATTATTAGATTTATTAGCATACAGTTGGACAAAATAGCTCCTAATTATTGCTTTAATTTCCTCTTCATTGGTGGTAAATTCACCCTTTTCATTTCTGATACAGGAAATATGGATTTCTTTTTTCTTTTTTTAATTAAATTAAGCAAAAGCTTATCTATTTTATTGTTTTTTTCATAAAACTAGTTCTTAGTTTTATTTATTAGTTCAATAGTTTTCTTAATTTCAATTTTATTAATCTCTCCTTTGGTTTTCAGTATTTCAGATTTGGTATTTAATTGGAGATTTTTAACTTGGTTTTTTTTGTAGCTTTTTTAGTTTCAACCCCAATTCGTTGATCTCCTCTTTCTCTGTTTTATTTATGTAAGCATTGAGAGATATAAAATTTCTCCTAAGAACTGCTTTGGCTGCATCCCATTAGTTTTGGTATATTGTCTCATTATTGTTGTTCTCTTTCATGAAAGTGTTGTCTTCTTCTGGTTGTATGTTTTGATCTTCTTTGTCATCAAAGTAAGATAATATAG
>NW_020954629.1:176283-180522 GCF_900497805.2 Vombatus ursinus
TGTCTTGGAACTGTGAGGAGGGTTTCCTCTCCACAGCCACTACAAGCTCCACCACATCAGCATTTCTCCTCGCCCTATGACCACTACCCAGAACGTGACCCAGATCCAAGCACGGGCAAAGCAAGAGAATCCTGCACCAGCAGGGAGATCCCTGCAATCCCCCTCTGATCAGCTACTCCATTCCCCCTCTGTCTGTGAGCACGAAGCTCAGGAGGCAGCCGCTGCCCTGAGGGCACACTCTGGACTTGAGGCTGAGACCTAGCTCCTTCTGTCACCACAGTCACAGACTTTTCCCACTGGCCTTCTAAGTTGTCTTTGGCATTCATGGGTTGAGAAGTCTGGAAACCGCCACAGCTGCCCGTGATTCAGTCCTCTGAGGCCTGCTCCAGGGTCGCTGCGGCCTGTGTGCCCACACCGCACTGTGCTTCTCTCCCAGCCCGGTGCAATATACCTTTCCAATCAACCATTCAGGCTGTCTTGGGCTGGAAATTTGTTTCACTCTGTCTTTTTGTGGGTTCTGCTGCTTTAGAATTTGTTTAGAGCCATTTTTTATAGGTATTTGGAGGGGTAGGGGTAGAGCTTAAGCAAGTCACTGCTTTTACTCCACCATCTTGGCTCCGCCCCCTAAAACACCCCAATTCTACTTTTAAAGGAGTTGTTTTCTTCAGTGGATTGTTTTTCCCATTTGGCCAATTCTATTTTCTAAAGATTTGTTTTCTTCACTTAGTTTTTTGTGCTTCCTTTTCCAAGCTGTTGACTTTTTTCATAATTATCTTCCATACCTTTCATATTTTTCCCAATTTTTCTTCTACCTCTCTTACTTGATTTTTAAGTTCCTTTTTGAGCTCTTCCATGAGGACTTTTTGGGCTTGAGACAAATTCATATTTCCCTTTGAGGCTTCACATGTAGGCATTTTGAGGTTGTCCTCTTCTGAGTTTGTGCTTTGATCTTCCCTGTCACCAGTTTTTCACTCCTTTTTCAGCCTGTTTCTTGACATTTAAATTGAGCTCTGCTCCAGGGGCACAGGGGGTACTATCCCAAACTTCTTATGTCAGTGGTCCAGGGACCTGATTACTGGCTTTCCTCTCTGGGGCTTTCAGTACTGGAGGCTTGCCCAGTGCACTGGGGATGGCCTAGCCTAGTTGTGCCTATTGTGCCTTGTTCTGTGGCCTTCTGTACTGAGATTGGAGGCCTCACAGTTGACCTGCTGCTCCAGGTTGACCAAGGGACTTTGCTTGCTCATCTGTACTGTGCCTAAGAGCTTCCCACTGGCTTGCCCAGACACCATCTACATTGGGCTGTGCTCCTCTGTTACTCAAGTGGGACAGACCTTTCTTGAAGTCCTTCTGAGGTATCTTGAGCTGGAAAATTGTTTCACTCTTTTTTTTGTAGGTCCTGTCACTCCAGAATCCAATTAGAGGCTTGACTTAACGTTGTTTCTGAGGGAAACTGGGGAGAGCAAAGGCAACTTTCTGGCTTCTCTCAGCCATCTTCCTATTCAATATCATTTATACTCCTACCAATCGCTATATTTCTCAATGACGCAATTGCAGAGGATTGCAGTAGGTTTTCCTCTACAGAAATTTGGGTTTTGTGGATTCTCTAGGTGGCCATAACATGGATAGTATTTTCACCATACCTTTTGAGCTTTGTGTTTAAGGATGCCAGATTTTTTTATATGTTTTGCATCATGAATGCATTCTAAAATTAAACTCTAATTCATGTTTGATATTATCAGAATAATTTACTTTGTTCTTCTTTTTTCAATGACCTACAACAGGTCAGTACTTGGGCCAAGTATGAATATATCTGGGAATACGTCTTTGGCAATTATGATATTTTCCCTTCTACAGTCCATTCATGGCCGATCATTTCTGTTCTCAGAGATCGCCCAGCAAACAAACATGGTGATCTTCAGGACTTACAAAATCTGCCCTTTGGAGTTTCAGGGCACTCTCTGCTCTGATATATCTTCTTCAATGTACTTTGCTACTCACTTACCTTCTCTTCACCATGGCTACACCAGGCTATGTGCTAAAACCCTCCTGTTTCTGACACTTTCCACTCTCAGCTTCTGAACATCTCCCTCTCTCGCCCTTCTAGTCCCTCTCAACAATGCCATTATAGATTAAACAACCAAGCTAACCTCAGAATTCTGGACTCCAAGTTTCCCTCAAGCCCAACAAACTGGGTTTTAGTGCCCTCCTTGATCACCTATTCTGGCTTTGGTTTCCACTCCCCATGGGGACATGCAGAGGCAGTTTTTAACTCCTAACTCAGAAATTCAGCGTCTCTGCTCTCAACTACATCTAACATTCCCACAGGACAGGTGCCTGGAAGCCTCAAACTTTAGTGTTCTAGGGACTATTGAAGACATGACATTTTCTTTTTTGTCAAGTGCTTATTTTTCATTTTATTAATTGGATTATTATTACAGTGTCCATTGGTTATACTGATATGATGACTTCTTCGTAAAGAGCTCTCTATCATGAATATCAGCTTTTTTGGCCCAAATTTTTTTTCTTAGTAGTAATAGAAACAGCAGTCTTTATTAAAGAAAGGGATACATGCAACTGCATTTGTTCTCTTGTTTAGCTTTTGTGGGATTTAGTTTTTTTGGGGGGCTAGCTAAAAAATACACAGTAATCTCACTGAAAATTTGGGTCTTTTATTTCACTATGTATATATGGCGATTTTGTTTACATAACCAATGCATGATATGATCTACATTGGGTAAATGAATGGTCTCCCATGATAAACCTATCTTCTTACTTTTTAAATTATTTAGAAATGGAAATATTTGAACCCACTAAGAATATTTGTTGTTGTTCAGTCAGCTGTGGCCTATGGAAATTTTGAGAACACTCTAGTCCTGACCTTTGGTGTTCTCTTCTGGATCAGATAATCAGATATCCCTTCTTCTAAAGTCCCTCCTCAATCTCTC
This sequence comes from Vombatus ursinus, assembly GCF_900497805.2. Taxonomy (NCBI): domain Eukaryota; kingdom Metazoa; phylum Chordata; class Mammalia; order Diprotodontia; family Vombatidae; genus Vombatus; species Vombatus ursinus. The sequence goes on from NW_020954629.1 coordinate 179,229, forward strand.
ATTTTCTTCTCCATGGACCTTCCTAGATCTAACATTGTCTGTTCCCCCCCCCCTTTTTTTTTTTTGCTTTTTGGTAAGGCAATTGGGGTTAAGTGATTTGTCCAGGGTCACACAGCTCGTAAGTGTCATGTGCCTGAGGCCGAATTTGAACTCAGGTCCTCCTGACTCTAGGGCCAGTGCTCTATCCACTGCACCACCTAGCTGCCCTAGAATCCCATTTCTTCAGACAATTTCCTTCATCAGCTTCTGAACATCTCCCACTCTCTTTCTCCCTTCTTGTCAGTCCCCAAACTGGTATTCTCGTTTCTACAGCCTCATCCAGCTCAGGATTCTAGATTGTAATTTGCATCAAATTCAGATTTTATAATTGCCGAGTCAAAGAACTGTTCAAGAAATCTGGCTTCACAATCAATTACTGATTGTTCCACTGAGCTGCAGGGACTTTCTCTCATGCTGGGTAATTCTGTCTTCTGAGCTTTTGCCCACTGTCAATTTGCCCACTTTAATTTTACCTGGAATCACAGATATTTATTTTTCTAAGGAACTACACAGATATGAGACTCTCATATCTAAATAAAATTTAGTCTCTTCTGAAATCTGTGTTTATTTGCTTACATTTCTTGTATTATTTTATTTTAATAACATATTGCAGTCTTACCCATATACTGATTTCTAAACAGAATCCTTTTCCCTTTATATATAACTACTTGTTGTAATGACACCAAATACTGATTATTCATTATCACAAATACTACTATGAATAGCTGTCTTTATCAATGAAGCAATTGCAAAGGATTGTACTGTTTTTCCTGTACATATATTTGGGGATTGAAATGCTAGTTTGTGGGGCCATAAAATTGATAGCATTTTCACTTTACCTTTAAGGCTCTGAGGTTGAGTATCAGATTTTTAAAATTTTTCTATCACTAAGGCATAATAAACATTAAATTGGAATTTAGGTTTGATCTCATTATAAAACTCTATGTTCTTTATGTTATTTAAATGACCTCCAACAGCTCCATATCTGGGCCAACTACAAATATATCTGAGAATACATCCTCGCCATTTATGATATTTACCATTCCAAAGCCCATTCAGAGCCAATATTTTATGTTCTCAGGGAAGGCCTAGCAATCAAACATGGTGATTTTCAGGGCATTCTAAGATCTGCCCTTTGGAGTCTCAGGGCACTCTCTGCTCTGATATCCCTTCTTCAGAATGCTCTCCTACCTCCTTCCTTCTCTTCACCATAGCTACACCATGCTATGTGCTGAAACTCTCCTGTTTCTGGCTG
>NW_020954629.1:180544-181734 GCF_900497805.2 Vombatus ursinus
AGATAGATAGATAGATAGATAGATAGATAGACAGATAGATAGATAGATAGATAGACAGATATAGATATATAGATATTGATATAGCCTTTTTCCTTTCTTTTAAATTTGAACTCTTATCCCAGGGTGGAAGGGGCACTGTCTCTGACTTCTTCTGCTGGTGGCTGCAGGCCCTGGCTGTTTACTTGGTGCCGCACTGCTGTTGCCTTGAGACCCACAGTGGACCCTTGGGTCTGGTCCTGCACTGAAGGGGTGGAGTGGGGGTTGGCTGGTGTTGCTGGAGGCTGTAGGGGTCTAGCAGCTTACCTGGTGCTATGCTGGAGATATAGTGGTAGTGTCTGGCATGTGCTGACACCCGGTGGGGTGTTTCTGATTTCCCAGTGGCTTCACTGAACCTTATGCAGTCAGGCCTCTGGAGGCTGCCTGCTTCCCCAGGGCTACGCTGAAATGTGGTGGGCTGGTGCTGGTGCTGGCTGGTGCCTGCTTGTTTTTAAATAAAAGTTTGTAGGACAGTCCAGGTCCGACCTTTTATGTTCTAAAATGAGCATGATCTTTCAGGGGAGGAGATGGATATTCAACAACGTAGGGACTTCCAAACCTTCCTGATAAAAAGACCATTGGTAAAATAAAAGAATAAAATAAACTGAAGCAGAAAAAGCCCAAACAAACCTTAGTGATCTTTGGAGGTGTTCCTTTAGACATGAGAATCTCATAGCTGTAAAGGTCCTTAGAAAATGCTACCATTAAAGTGGGTAAATTGCTTATAGAATAGAGCTTGTAACAGAGAATTTCCCATCATGGAGCCTACCTAGGATTAAGGGTGGAAAATGGCCAGGGGCCATAGGGAGGTAAGACAATGGAGGGCTAGGCTAGGTTTAGGGTAACAGAATTGGGAGATTGGGTGTAGCCACAATGAAAGGCCAGTTGATAGGATTATAGCCTCAGGCAAATGCCAGAGATTTGGCAATGTGGGAAAGTCCAGGGTTTTTCTTTTTTGAGGTCTAGCTCCCATCCTCATCATTCCCCCCTCAAACAAATGAGACCCAGGTTCTTTTGGTGTAAGGGGCGAAGGTCTCAGGTTCTGAAACTGCTTCCTGCTAGCAAGGGGCTGAGAGTTGTCCCTGCCTTGAGGGTGTCCCAAAGAGGAGGTTGACTGGAACTGAGCACAGGCTGCATCCAGGGAATGATGAGGA
>NW_020954629.1:181817-182547 GCF_900497805.2 Vombatus ursinus
GTTGCCCCAGAGCCCAAGGCCATTGCCAGTGGGGCCCATGCTGTAGCTGCTGCCTCTCCCCACTCCTTCCTTTCCCCAGGTGGGGGAGGGCAAAATCAAAAGTGAGGGATAAAGGGTAAAACTCTCTTCTCCTATGAGAGGGGTTAACAGATACCCTCTTGACTCAAGGGAAGGGAGTGGGAGAATGGAGTGACCAGAGTTGTAAGGAGTTTCAAAACTTATTAATGATCAATCACAAAACCTCCAGAATCTGCCAAGATATTTTTAGCTGTTCTAACTTTTCCCTGTAACCTCCATGAAGGAAGATTCAGGGGTGTGGAGGGAATGGAGTAAGTAAGCCTCAGGGAACCAAAAAGCAAGTGCAGTTTTCCTCAATTCTCTAGTGCCAAGAGAATTGACAGAATTGGGCATACGCTTCTGGATAGGGCATCCATCCTTGTCCTCTATGCTGCGGAAGGTGTACCCAGGTCCATGGCTTTGAACTGACCCAGTGGATCAAGAGTCTGAGAGTGTCAGGCTGAGTGGAGACAGCCTTGTAACTGTCTGCCCCAAAAGAACCTCCAAGCTTTGGTGCTTGGAGAGCAACCCCAACTGCAGAGCCAGAAAGGGGCAGGGTCGGGGGTAGAGGCTTACATATCTTCCAGTCTTGGCTGGAGAAGAACTTGGGGTTAGGCAATTTCCTCATTTGGGCCACCAAAATGTTGAAGTTGAGTCCTGTCTGAAATAATTT
>NW_020954629.1:182583-185490 GCF_900497805.2 Vombatus ursinus
CCCAAGCCTTCTTTCAGCCAAAGACAAGGTTTATTAGAACATCTGTCGTATTGGGCAGACTAATAAGGAGTCTGAACATTAGTGAGCTGTTGGCTAGATTTTAAGAATCTAAGCAGGTCCCTGGAATTTTAAAGTTCTAGGTTTGCAGGTACATTTCATTTGAGAATGTTGGAAGTACCTGAGAGCCAAGATACAGAATTTCTAAGCTAGGAGGAGTTAAAAACTGCTTCTGAATCTACCAATGGAGAATGGAAAGTGAAGCTAGAATAGGTGATCATGGAGGGCACTGGAACCTAGACTGTGTGGGCTTGATGGAAACTTTGAATTCAGAATCCTGAGCTTGATTTGGCTGTATAATCTATAAGAAACTAGAAGAGGGAGAAAGGAAGGTGTTCAGGGATTGAGAATTGAAATTGTCAAAAACAGGAGGATTTCGGCACATAGCATATTGTAGCCATGGTCAAGAGAATGAAGGAGGTAAGAGAGCCCTTTGAAGAAGGGATATCAGAACAGAGAGTGCTCTGAGAGTCCAAAGGGCAGGTCTTGGCATGTCCTAAAAATCACCATGATTGATTGTTGGGTGTTGCCTAAGAACGTAAATGATTGCCTCTGAATGGGCCTTAGAATGGAAAATGTCATAAATGGCAAACATGTATTCTCAGATACATTCTTAGATGGCCCAAATATCAACTTCTTATAGGCCATTTAAAAACAAGGTGAAGGTAAATTTTTCTTATGTGATCAAACATAAATTCTAATTTATATTTAATTATGCATTGATGATACAAAACAGAAAAAGAAATCTCACATCCTTAACCACAAAGCCTTAAAAGTAAGATGAAAATAGTGTCACTTTTATTGTCACCCAAAAACACCTTGCCAATCCACAAAATCTGTATACTGAAACCAATGCAATCCTCTGCAATTCCTTAATTGATACATAATTATTGATAGAAATATTAATGATAATGGATATTAAGTATTTTGGGCCATTAAAATTGCCTTATGTAATAAGGACTTATAAGGGGAAAGAAATCATTTTAAGAAATCAATATATATCTAAGACTCCCAGGCCTGACACTCTGTGTGCTCAAATTCTCCTATTTCAGAAAATGTCCATTCCCAGACCCCATACATCTCCCCCTCTCTCTTCTCTAGGCCCTCACAATTCTGGCCTTGCAGATTCTGCAGTGTCATTCAGCTGATGATAGTGAATTCCAAATTTCCTTCAAGCTAGCCCATTCTATGTTCTAGGAGCCATCCCCCATCTAATACTCTCATTAAGCTTGTCACTCAAAATCTGGGCATTCAGAGACAGAACTTATCCTCTAGCTAGGAAATGCTGCATTCTTAGCTCTAGGACCCTTCAATATATATCCTTAAAAGGTTCCAGGAAGCCCTGATAGTCAGTGTTCCAAGGGACTAAGAAGAACTCATATTTTGGATAAGGGCATACCCTCCTATGATCTATAAGGATTTAAAAAAAAAATATTGGATAATTTTATGATGCACATGGATTTTACTATATACAATTTCTGAAACTGTTCTAAATCCTTAGCATGCTTCATCTTCTTTTTGTTGTAATATCAAAATGAAAAGTGTTTTCCAGCTCCAGAGAAAGAACTGATGACGTCTGAATGCAGATCGAAGCATAGTTTTTCTTTATTTTTCTTGTTTTTTTTTCTCTGTTTTCTTTCATAGCATGACTTACAGGGAAACATGTTTTGCACAATTACACATGTATAGCCTATGTCAAATTGCTTGACTTCTCAATAAGGGGGGGAAAGGGGAGGGAAGGACAGAGAATTTGCAACTCAAAATTTTAAAAAAATGTTAAAATTGTTTTTATATGTAATTGGGGAAAATATAACATATTACATTTAAAAATAGTAACATCAATAGCAGTTTTGAGCAAAGGAGGATCTATAGGGAATTACATTTTTTTTTTAGTGTCCAAGGGTTTTCAGTTTGGGACCACTTTTTTGGCTTGTCAAGCCAGACTCTTTTAGCTGTGTATTTGTGAATGGATGATTTATTTCAAAGTATCCCAATGGCAAAATGTAAATTGTAAGAAAGGACTGATCTCCTAGGCAAAATTTCATTCTTCTTATTTTTGAAATTTCCTAGAATTGCCAATATTTTGGCTCACTTAAAATATATATGAGAAGAAATCCTTACTATGTATGATATTTTCCATTCTAAGGCCCCTACTAGAGCAGATTCTGATTCATATTATCAAAGAGCATCCAGCTATCATACAGGATGGTTTGTAGCTCATCCCAAAACCAGATGTTTTGTGTTCTAAGGTTTTTATTTGCTCTCATACATGCACTCAAAAATGGGACATTCAGAGAACTTATTCATAGCTATGAAATTTGGTACACTAACTCTCAACCACCTTCAGCAATCACCATTGAAAGATAACTATCAGCACAGGCATTCATTGTGCTTAGGACATTCCAAGACCCAACAATTTCGGTTCCAATGAAACAACTCATTTTGATCTCGAAATTTCATTTTAAAAAGTTCTTGAATGAATTTTTATTATATTGTACCTAATAACTTAGATACATCATGACCTGGAAACATTAGTTCTGTTTCTAATGAGTCTTCAGGAATTAAAACCTAGGGTCTGTTTTTTATTCAAAAATACTCTCTATTCATTATCAATAATGATCATATCGGTGACTATCTTTATCAACGAAGGATCTTTATAGAATTGCATTTGTTTACCTAGTTTGAGGATTTTTTAACTAGTCAAAAAATTATCAGTACTTTCACCAAACCTTTTGTTGTTTGTAGGGTAGAAAGTATGAAATTTTTGTTAAACCTTCATCAGGTTACCATATAACATAAAGTGAAATAAATGACTGGTTTTATCTAGGAATTCTATATAATTCTATATTC
>NW_020954629.1:185559-193434 GCF_900497805.2 Vombatus ursinus
GCTGGATTTGAACTCAGGTCCTCCTGAATCCAGGGCTGGTGCTCTATTCACTGCGCCACCTCTCCTCCTTTTTTATTTATAGAGAACTGGAGAATATTTTCCATCTAAGAATATATTTAAAGTAATCCTTGAAATTGGTGATATTTTACATTTGAAGGACCATTCAGCAGCAGATGATGTAGGTTCTCAGAGCCCTCACAGATACGGTATTTCAAAAATTTGAAGACACTCCAGCCCTGACCTTTTATGTTCTCTCCTGGATCAGATATCCCTTCTTCTAAAGTTCCTCCTCAATCTCTCATTCTCTTCTCCAAGGTGCCTCCTAGACCTGGTATTGTCTGTTCTAAAATCCCATTTCTTCAGACAATTTCCATCAATCTCTGAACATCTTCCACTCTCTCTGTTCTAGTCAAACCACCAACTGATCTTCCTGTTTCTACAGCCTCATCCAGATCAAAATCCCAGATTGTATATTTCCATCAAGCTCAGAGATTCTTGGTTCTAAGTTGAAGAACTATTCAAGAGATCTGGCTTCACAATCGATTATTAATTGTTTCACTCAGAAGTGTGACTTACTGCCATGCTGGGAATTCTACCTTCTGAGTTCTAGCCTACCACCAACTAGCCTGCTTTATATATTACCTGGAAGCCCAAACAGTCAGTTTTCTAAGAACCTTTCCAGATAGGATATTCACATATCTAAAGCAGTAACCTTCTGAGATCTGTTTGTGTTTATTTGCTTACATTTCTTTTGTTGTTTTATTTTAACAACATACTGGAATCTTACCCATATACTGATTTCAAAACAAAAGTCTTTCCCCCTTATATATAACTCCCTGTTGTAATGAAGCCAAAAACTGAATATTCATTATCACAAATACTATTATCAATTGTTATCTTTATTAATGAATCAATTGTAGAGGATTTTACTGGTTTTCCTGTACAGAAATTTGGTGATTGTAGCGCTAATTTGAGTGAGCATAAAATTGATAGTATTTTCACCTTACTCTTAAGGGTCTGTGGCTAAGGATGTCAGATTTTTTTCTTTTTCTAACATAATTGCATACTAAATACTAAATTGGAATTTAGTTTTGAGCTCATGAGAAAAATCTAATTTTTTTTAATGATATGCATCTTTCTTTAGAGCCAAGATGGTGGAGAGAAGCCAGGAAGTTACCTGAGCTCTGCCCAGCTTCCCTCAGAAATAACATTAAATCAAGTCTCTAAATGGATTCTGGAGTGACAGAACCCACAAAAAGATGCAGTGAAACAATTTTCCAGCTTAAGATAACTTAGAAGGACTTCAGGAAAGGTCTGTCTCATTTGGGTAAAATGCAAGCACAGCCCAGCACATATGGTTTCCAGGTAAGCCAGCTGGAAGTTCTTAGCTGTAGCACAGATCAGCAACCAAGGCCCCTTGGTCTTGGTTTAGCAAGCCAGGAGTGAGGCCTTCAGCCCCAGGGAGAAGGCAAATTATGAGCCCCAGAAGCCTGACTCAAAGGGCATGACTAGGCCAGGCCACCCCCAGTGCAATGGGAATGCTACAAGCATCTAAGGCCCCTCATGGAAAGTCCCTGTGACCAGGCCGCTGGCCCCCAGCCTAAGAAGCTTGGGATAGTGCCCCATGCCCCAGGAACAGAACTCAACTTTAAAAGTCATGAAATAGGCTGAAAATGAGTAAGAGACAGAAAAAAAAACCCTGACCATAGAAAGCTATATGGCAACAGGGAAGACCAAAACACAAACTCAGAAGAGGGCAACAGCGTCAAAATGTGAAGCCTCAAAGGGGAATGTGAACTGGTCTCAAGCCCAAAAAGTCCTCTTGTAAGAGCTCAAAAAGGATCTTTAAAATCAAATAAGAGAGGTAGAAGAAAAATTGGGAAAAGAAATGAGAGTTATGCAGAATTGTGAAAAAAGAGTCAACAGCTTACAAAAGGAAGCACAAAATTGACTGAAGAAAACAACTATTTTGCCTAAATGTATGCCAATAAATCTGACAATCTAAGTGAAATGGATGAATATCTACAAAAAATATAAATTGCCCAGATTAACAGAAGAGAAAATAAAATACTCAAATAACCCCATTTTAGGAAAGGGAATTGAACAAGCCATCAATGGCTCCGTAAGAAAAAATCTCCAGGGCCAAACAGACTTACAAGTGAATTCCACCACACATTCAAAGAACAATTAATTCCAATACTATATAAACTATTTGGGAAACTAAATGAAGAAGGAATCCTATCAAATTCCTTTTATTACAGAAATATGGTGCTGATACCTGAACCAGGAAAACCCCAAAAAAAGAGGAAGAAAATTATAGATCAATTTCCCTAACGAATATTAATGTAAAAATTTTAAACAAAATATTAGCTAAGAGATTGCAGCAATTTATTACAAGGATAATGCATTATGACCAGGTGGGATTTATACCAGGAATACAGGGCTGGTTCAGTATTAGGAAAACTATCAGCATAAATGACCATATCAATAACAAAACTAACAAATCATGTGAGTATCTCAATAGATGAGAAAAAAGTTTTGACAAAATACAACACCTATTCCTATTAAAAACACTAGAGAGCACATGAATAAATGGATTTTTCCTTAAAAGATAAGCAATATCTATCTAAAACCATCAGTAAGCATTATATGTAATGGATATAAGTTACAAGTATTCCCTGATAACCCATGTTCCTTCTAAGTCCTTAGCATGCTAGAAATTTCCTTTTGTAGCCCAAACATACTCTGCACTCACTCTCCTTATAGTAATATCAAGAGCAGTCTTGACCAAAGGAAGACAGACGGGGAATTACATTTATTTTGATGTCCAAAGGTTTTCACTTTGAGGTCATTATTTTGGTATGGCAAAAGCTAGACAGTACTTTCTTCAGACTCTTTAAGTCATGTAGTCTTGAGTGGGCAATTTGTTTCAAAGCATTCTGATGGCAGAATATAAATTAATTTAGATTAATGAATTGATTAAATAAATGATCTTCCTAGGCAAAATCCCCCACCTTATTTTTGAAATTCACTAGAATTGGCCAATATTTTGGCTCACTTAGAAAATATATGGAAATAAATCTTGGTCATTTATGATGTTTTCCAATCTAAGGCCCCTACCTGAGCAGATTGTGATTTATGATCTCAGAGAGCTTCCAGCTATCATAGAGGGTGGTTTGTAGCCCATTCAAAAGTCTGACCTTTTCTGTTCTAAGCTTTTGCTTTGCTCTCATATCCCCACTCCAATGGGGGACATTCAGAAGTGGGACTGATGCCTAGCTAGCAAATTCAATTTGCTAACTCTCAGCTACCTCCCCACAATCACCCTTAAATGGGAAGTGATAGCCTAGGCATTCAGTGTGGTGAAGGCATTCCAAGACATGATATTCTGGGTTCCAAAGAATGCCATATTATGATCTATAAGGTTGATTTTTAAAAGATGTTTAATGGATTTGTAAGTATCTGTACCTAATGACTTATAGATACCATCATCTTGAAATATTTGCTCTGTTTCTTATGAGGCCTGAAGAATTAACAGAGGTATTTTTTTTCTTCAAAAATAATCTATTTTCATTATCAATAATAATCATATTAATGGCAGTCTTTATCAAAGAAAGATCTTCATCCAACTGCATTTGTTTCACAGTGCTGTTACATTACTTGGTCTAGGGATTTTTTTACATGGCCAAAAAATAATCAGTATGTTCACCAAATACTTTTGCATGTGTGGTGAAAGATGTGATTTTTTTTTTATTTTTAAGCTTCACAAGGGTTTAATTCTAAGTAAATTGAAATGAATGATTGATCTTATCCAGAAATTCAAAATTATTTTCCTTTATTTACCTAGAACTGGAAAATATTTTTGTTTACTAAGTACATATTTAAAGTAATCTTTGAAATTTATGACATTTTGTTTTAGAAGACCCCTTCTCAGTAGATGATTTCTGTTCTCTTAACCCTTCCACCTATAGCATTTGATGGTTTGGACTAAATATAGTAGCAAAATCTGACAAGATCTATCTGCTCTGAGTTTCCCTCTTCCATGGGCACTGCTAATTCTCTCATTTTCATCTCGATGGCAACTCTCAGGCCTGACACTCTGTGTGCTCATATTCTCCTGTTACTGAAAATGTCAATTCCCAAATCCCAAATATCTCTTTCTTCCCTTGGCCCTCACAATTCAGGCATTGCAGATTCTACAGCCTCATGCAGCTGCTGATCCTGAAATAAAAATTTCCTTCAAGCTTGTATATTCTATATTTCATGAGCAATTCATCTAATATTCTCTGAAAGCTACTCACTCAATATCTGGACATTTAGACATAGGACTTCTCCCTTAGCTAGGACATCTCAGCTCCAGGACCCTCCAACATATATCCTTGAAATTTCTCAGGAAGCAAAGATATTCATTTCTCCAAGGGCAACCAAGAGCTGATAGTTTGCATAATAAGGCTATACCCTCCTATGATCTGTGAGGGTTTTTCTTTTTCTTTTTTTGCATAATTATTACAGTACACATGCATCTTATATACACAAATTTCCAAAACTAACCCAGGTCTCTTTGAAGTCCTTAGCATGCTAGACCTTCATTTTGTGGCCCAAACTTGCTCTGCAGTCATTATCCTTAATAGTAATATCAAAAGCATTCTTGACCAAAGGAAGAGCTCCACATTTCTTTTGGTTGCAAAGAGTTTTCAGTTGGAAGCATCATTTTGGCTTGCCAAAAACTCTTCACTACTTTCACCTCACTCTTTTAGCTGTGTAGTTGTGAATGGGTGATTTGTTTCAAAGCATGCGTATTATGGAATATTAATTAAATTGCTGGAAAGGACTGAAATTCTAGGCAAAAATCACCCTCCTTTTTGTTTTTGAAATTTCCCACAACTGGCCAATATATTGACTCACTTAGAACATATATGAAAATAAATCTTTGCCATTTATGATATTTTCCATTACAAGCCCCCTACTAGGGCAAATTCTAATTCGTGTTCCCAGAGAACTTCCAGCTATCACATTGAGTGGTTTGTTGCCCATTCAAAGGGGTAACCTTTTGTGTTGTAAAGTTTTGCTTTGCTCTCACATCCCCACTCCAAAGAGAGACATTCAGAGGTGGGACTTAGTCTAGCTAGGATTGGTATTTAAAATCTCAACTGTCCTTGAATGGGAACTGAAAGCCCAGCCATTCAATGTGACAAGGACATTCCAAGATGTGACATGTTTGATTCCAAAGAAATACCATCCTATCATCTATAAACTTAATTTCAGAAGTTTTTGTTTTTTTAACAGATTTTTATTGTACTGTACCTAACAATGTAAAAGATACTATGATCTGAAAATATTAATTCTTTTTATTATGATGCTTTGGGATTTAACTCCAAGAGATTTTTGTTGTTGTTCAAAAATATTCTATATTCATTATCAATAGTAATCATATAAATGATATTCTTTATCAGAGAAGGATCTTTATCAGATTACATTTGTTTCCAGGGTTTTTATATTACCTTGTCTGAAGATTTTTTAGCTAAGCCAAATTTTATCAGTACTTTCCCCCAACATTTTTGTCTTTGAGGTGAAAGATGTGAATTTTTTTTTACCTTAATGAGGATGTAATAGAAAGTAAAGTGAAATAAATGATTGATCTCACTGTGAAAATCCTTGGCAAGGGTGAGATTTTCCACTGAAGACCAATTCCAGAGCAGATGAGTGATGTTCTTAGAGGCCTTCCAGCTATCCCATATAGTGGTTTCTAGGACCCCCCAAGGTCTGACGTTTGGTGTTCTAAGAGATCTCCTCTATCTCCAACATCCCTCTCTCTCCATGTTCTCCTCCTTCTCTCATTTTCTTCTCCATGGCTACAGCAATTCATGTTATTCTGTGTGATCAAATCCCACTGCTTCTGACTTTCCTTTGTCATCCCTGGAACAAATTCCCAACAGTAACTTTACAGTTCTACACCTCATCTGCTTCAGGATTCTGGAATTAATATTTCCCTTCAGCCAAGATATTCTAAGTTCTCCTGATCTTTCCAAGTCTAATTCTTTGGCTTCACTTTCCATTCAAAATCAGCACCTCCAGAAGGAAGAATTAACCCCAAGCAAGAAAATTCTAGAGTCTAAAATCTCACCCACCTACAACATAACTCCTTGATATATAAGTGGAAGCCCAGATATTCAGTGTTCTAAGGACCTTCCAAGTCCTGACATTTTGGATTCTAATGCCACACCATCAAATGATCTCTAAAATTTTTAACTATTTTAAAATTAATATCATTAATATTACAATGCACAGGAGCATTATGAATATCCTGAATGTGAAACACTAGTCTTATCCCTTATTAGTTCTCATTATATAATACCTTGTTTTTTGTGGGATAGGATTCTACATTCATGGGAATGAATAGTAAAATCAGTAGCAATCTTTACCAAAGAAGGAAGGGCATGGAATTGTATTTGTTTTGATATGGAGGTTTTAAGGGTATTTGAGGATTTTGGGGAGAAACAGGTTAGTCAAAAAATAGACGGTGCTTTCATGATATCAGACATTCCAGGTCTGACTTTTTGTTTTCTAAGAGCTCTCCTTGCTCTGGTCTAGCTTCTTCCAAGTGCTCCTCCTCCTCTCCTTCTCTTCCCCAAGGCTGCTCTCAGGCCTGACATTCTGTGGACTAAAACCTCACTGTTGTGATCAATTGCATTCTCAGCCTCTGAGTATCTTTCATTTATGGGAGGCAATCAGAGTTAAGGGACTTGCCCAGAGTCACACTACTAATAAGGATCTCAGGCTGCATTTGAACTTAAGTCCTCCTACCTATAGGCCCGGGGCTCTCTTCTCTGCATCACATCTCCCACTTTCTCTGTTTTAACATCTCTCAACAGTGACATTCCAAAGTTTACAGCTTGGAAAAGCCCTAGATTCTGAAATAGAAAGGTCCATCAGTGTCAGATGTTCTAGGTCCTAAGTGTCCTCCTTGATCCCATATTCTTGCTTCAATTTCCACTCCCTATTGGTACATTCAGAGGCAGGATTGAACTCCTAGCTCAGATGTTCTGTATCCATGTTATCAACAACTTCCAACATTCCCACATGAAGGGTTTTCGTTTCCAAAGACATATCATGCCAAATTCCACAAAGGATTTTTTTTATTATTTAAACTATGATTCCGATATACATCAGTCTCACCAATATGTTGATTTTTAAATAGGAATTTTCTGCCTCATAAGCTCTCTATACTTCAGAATGTTTTCCTGTCAAAAATTTCTAGATAGTCATTTTGATTAATAGTCGTAGAAACAACAGTCTTTACTAAAGAAAGAAGTACATGGAACTTCATTTGTTTAGCTGTGCTGAGATTCTGGAATTTTGTCAGGGTGGATGTGCTAGCCAAAATATTAACAGTAATCTTACTAAATTCTTTCAAAAGCCTGCTTGAAGTTAGAAGGGCTGTTGGTTTTGTTTTCTCTTAGTTGCTTCATTTGTTTTTCTTCTCCATCACTGTTGCTTAATAATAATTATATTGGAATGAATGACAGATCTACAAAAAAAAAATCTAACTTCTTATATTTTAAATTAGTTAAAAAAAAAAAGAAAGAAAGGACAATGTTTATGACCACACAGTATATGCATACAAAGAAATCCTTGTAAGTTGTGAGACTTTCCACTGGGTGTCCCCTTCCCTAACAGATGATTTCCCTTCTCTGAGCCCCATCCCCCACCTGTTGCGTAGTCTGTTTTCCAGGACACTGCAAGATCTGATGTTTGCTACCCTAAGGCCTCTCTTTGCTCCGAGGCCCCCTCCTCTCTGTGCACTACTAGCTTTCTCATTTTCGTTTTCATGGCATCCCCCAGGCCTGACACACTACGTGCTCAAATCCTCCTGTT
>NW_020954629.1:193476-193953 GCF_900497805.2 Vombatus ursinus
CTGAAAACGTCCATTCCCAGACCCCGTACATCTCCCCCTCTCTCTTCAAGGCCCTCATTTTTCTGCCGTTCCAGATTCTGTAGTGTCATCTGACTGATGTTGCTGAATTCCAAATTTCCTTCAAACTCAGACTCCTGATATGCCATGAGCCATCCTATATATCCTAGTCTCTCCAAAATTTTTACTCAAAATGAAGGCCATCAGAGGCAGGAATTATGCCCTAGCTCAGAAATTCTGTATTGTAAGCTCCTGGATCCAGCTATATTTGAAAAGTCCCAGGAAGCCCTGAATATCAATGTTCCAAGGGCCTGATATTTTGGATGCTAAAGCCAGACCCTCCTAAGATCTATAAGGATTTTTCTTTTTTTTTCTTTTTCTTAGTTTTTATTGGACAATTATTACAATACACATCAATTTTAGCACATACAAAGTTTAAAAAAATAACCAGTGTCTCTTCAAAGTCCTTAGCAGGCTATG
>NW_020954629.1:194042-205497 GCF_900497805.2 Vombatus ursinus
ACCTTTGGTGTCCTCTCCTGGATATCTGCATCCCTTCTTCTAGGGGCTCTCCTCAATCTCTCCTTCTCTTCTCCATGGCTCCTCTCAGACCTGAAAGCTTATGATCTCCAGTCCCCTATCTTCAGAGAATTTGACATTTTAGTCTCTGAACATCTCCCATTCTCTCAGGGCTAGTCTTGGTTTAGTTTTGAGTTTTTCTGTTTTTCTTAAATATCCCTGATGCTCAATAGACATTTATTCCCCTCAAGCTCAAATATTCTAGGCTCCAAGTCTGTTTAAGAATTCTGGCCTCACAATCCATTCCTAATTGCTCTATTCAGGGGCAGCTAGGAGCTCATAGAGCTCCGACCTTGGAGTTAGGAGGACCTGAATTCAAATCTGGCCTCAGACCCTGGGCAAGTCACTTAACCACAATTGCCTCACCAAAAAAAACAAAACAAAAACAAAAACAAAAAAACCCCTAATCATTCTATTCAAATGTGGGACTCACAGCCATGCTAGGAAATATTGGGGACTGAGCTCTAGGCTCCCACTTACTTGCAGCATTGCTTGGAAGACCAAACATTCAGTTTTCTAAGGACATTCCCAGTTAGGAGATTCTCATATGTGAAGGAACAACCTCCTAAGATGTGTTTGGGGTTTTTTGATTTCAGTTTCTTTGATTGTTTTATGTTTATCTGGAAGCCCTGGAAGCTCTTGAGTCGTGCCCAAAGACTGATTTCCAAACATTAATCTTCTCATTTTCAGTCCACATTACACAACACTATGTTTTAATGGCCCAAACTACTGAATAGTCAATATCATTAATATTATTATGAAGAGCTATCTTTCTCAATGAAGCAGTTGTAGAGGATTGTACAGGTTTGTCCTCCACAGATATTGGGGTTTTGAAGATTTGGTGGGCTCATTGGATGCTTATAAAATGGTGCACCCATGCCCTTGAGGCTTTGTGGTTAAGGATGTCAGATATGTTTATTTTTGGTACCACCAATGGATTCTCAAAATTATATTTGAATTTACATTTGATCTCATCATAATAATCTACCTTGTTTTGCTTTGTTTTGTTTTTTCAATGACCTACAACAGGTCAATATTTGGCCAAGTAAGAATATATCTGAGCATAAATCTTTGGTATTTATGATATTTTTTTCCATTCTAAGGCCCATTTAGAGCTCATCATTTCTGTTCTCAGAGATGGCCTAGCAATCAAACTTGGTGATTTTCAGGATATTCCAAGGTCTTCCCTTTGGAGTCTAAGGACACTCTGTGCTCTCATATCCCTTCCTCAAAATGTTCTCCTTTGTCCTTCTTTCATCTTGGCTACACCTTACTATGTGCTAAAATCTTCCTGTTGCTGACAATTTCCACTCTTAGCTCCTTAATATCTCCTACTCTCCCACTTTCAGATCCTCTGAACAATGACATGAGAGATTTCACAGCCTAATCAAGCTCAGGATTCTGAGTATTAGTTTCCATCAAGCCCAGACGGTCTGGATTCCTGTGCCGTCCAAAATCACCTACTCTGGCTCCACTTTCCACTCTCCATTGAGACATTCAGAGGCAGTTTTTAATTCCAGTCTCAGAAATTCTCTATCTCTTGTCTTAATTACTTCCAACATTCCCACATGAAAACTACCAGGAAGCCTAACCCATTAATGTTGTAGGAAACATCAGACTTGACATTTTTGGTTCTAAAGCCATATAATGATAACTTGTGTAAAGGGCTTACTTTTAATTTTGTTAATTGTATTATTATTACAATGTACACTGCTTTTTATAAATATGATGACTTCCAAATTCAAGTCTTCTTCCTAAAAAGCTTTCTCTACTGAAGATTTGTTCTTTGTATCCAAAACTGATGAAGATCCATTTTTCTTAATAATAATGGAAACAACAGTCTTTGCTAAAGAAAGTTATAGGTGCAACTGTATGCATTCTGCTTCTTTAAGTTTTGTGCAGTTTGGGATGGGGGAGGCTATACAAAAATACACAGTAATCTCTCATTAAGTGTGTGTAGGTTTTTGTTTATGTGGGTTTTTTTGCTTTTTTTTCTATTATGCATCATTGATGCATGATATAATTTATAATGAAATAAATGATTGATCTCACATGAAAAACATACCTACTTATTTTTAAATTAATTTGAAATGGCCAATATTTGGGCACACTAATAATATTTGTTGTTGTTTACTTGTTCAGTCATATCCAACTCTTGGTGACTCCAAGGACCATACCATGCTGGGGTGTTTCCTTCTATCCTCCACTCTACCTCAAAGTCTGTCCACGTTATGTTCCTTGTTTCCATGACACGATCAATCCATCTCCTCCTCTGCCACCTACTTTTGCTTTTGACTTCAATCATTCCCACTGTCAGGGTCTTTACCAATGAGTCCTGTCTTCTCATTACATGGGCAAAGTATTGAAGCTCTAGCTTCAGTATTTGACCTTCCAGTGAATATCCTGAATTAATTTCTTTCAGTATTGACTGATTGGATCTCCTTGCTGTCCAATGTACTAAGACTAGAGATGAAATTCAATCCTTGGCATTTGCGTGATTTTTTTCACTCCAAGGCCCCTTCCAGAGCAGATGACTGGTATTCTTAGAGCCCTCCCAGCTATCACATACAGTGTCTTCAAGGACACTCCAAATTCTGTCCTTTGGTGTTGTAAGAGATCTCCTCTCTCTTTAATATCCCTCCTTCTCAATACTCTCCTTCCTTTTTCCTTCTCTCCTCCATGGCTACTCTGAATCCTGGACAAATCCCCTGCTTCTGCCCATTTCCTTGATCAACCATTGAACAACTCCTTCTCTGTTCTAGTTAAGTCCCAGTACTGACTTTCTGTCTTCTACACCCCATGTGCTATCTCTGCTGGTCAGTCTCCCAACTGCCATTCCTATATCTACAGCCTCACCAGCTCAGCATTCTAGATTGTATATTTCCATCAAGCTCAGATATTCTAGGTTCCAAGTTGAGGAACTGTTCAAAAATCTGACTTTACAACTGGTTATCAGTTGTTGCACTCAGAGTTGGGACTTACTGCCATGCTGAGAGTTCTGATTTTTGTGTTCGGGCCTACCACCAACTAGCCTGCTTTATATATTAACTGGAAGCCCAAACATTCAATTTTCTAAGGACCTTCCCAGATATAAAATTCTCATATCTAAGGCAATGCCCTTCTTAGATATGTTTGGGTTTGTTTACTTACATTTCTTTTATTGTTTTATTTTAACAACACACTTGAATCTTACCAATATACTAACTATGACACAGAAAACTTTTCTTTTTTTTTTTCTTTTTTTCTTTTTTTTAGTTGGGCAATGGAGGTTAAGTGACTTGCCCAGGGTCATACAGCTAGTAAGTGTTATGTGTCTGAGGCCGGATTTGAACTCAGGTCCTCCTGAATCCATGGCCGGTGCTCTATCCACTGCGCCACTTAGCTGCCCCCACAGAAACCTTTCTGCTTATTTATAACTCCATGTTGTAATGATCAACTCTTCGTAACTGCAATGACCATATCATGCCAGGGTGTTTCCTTCTATCCTCCACTCTGTCTCCAAATCTGTCCATGTTACCTTCATTGTTTCCAGGACACGATCAATCCATCTCAGCTCCTGAACACTGTTCCCCTTCTAGTCCCTCTGAACAACGACATTACAGATTCCCCAGCCAAATCTAGCTCAGGATTCAGGGTTCAGAGTTTCCCTCAAGCCCACACAGTCTGGATTCCAGTGCCACCATGATCATATAATCTGGCTTCACTTTCCACTCCCCTTTGGTACATTCAGAGGCAGGATTTAGCTTCTTGCTCTTGCATTATGTATCTCTGCTTTCAACTACTCTCAACAACCCCACCTGAAAAGTACCAAGAAGATTAAACCTTTAGTGTTCTAGGGACCATTCAAGACACGCCATTTGGGTTCTAAATCTATACCATTCTGAATTGTGTGAGGTTATTAGTTTTATTTGTCATTAATTAGATTCTTATTACATTGTACATGGGTCTTGCCAATAGGATGACTGGGAATAGATGTCTTCTCCCTAATATGCTCTCTGTAATGAAAACCT
Organism: Vombatus ursinus; assembly: GCF_900497805.2. Classification (NCBI taxonomy): domain Eukaryota; kingdom Metazoa; phylum Chordata; class Mammalia; order Diprotodontia; family Vombatidae; genus Vombatus; species Vombatus ursinus. The sequence goes on from NW_020954629.1 coordinate 198,110, forward strand.
TGTGTTTTTGTGCCAACTTGCTCAATATTCATTTTTATTGATAGCAATAGTAACAGCATTCTTTACTAAATAAAAGAAATACATGGAACTTAATAAGATTATATTGCAATAAATGATCTGCTACAAAAAAAATCTATCTTCCTCCTTTTAAAAGAATTTGTTATAAATGGCCAATCATCAAGCCAAGTCAGTATATACATGAAAAAAAAAATTCTTTCCATTTCTGAGGTTTTCCACTTTGAAGTCCCTTCCCCAGCAGATAATCTCTGTTCTCTGAACCCTCCCACATAAAATATATAGGGGTTTGGAGGACACTGCTTGATCTGACCTCTTCTGCCCTAAATGCTCCCAACCCCTCTTCTGTGGTCACTCCCAGCTCTCTCATTTTCATCTCCATGGCTCCTCCCAGGCCTGACACTGTGTGCTCAAATCCTCCTGTTTCTGAAAATGTCCATTCCCAGACCCTATATACAGATCCTTTACTTTCTCTTCTATAGATCCTCATAGTTCTGACTTTGTAACTTCTACAGGCTCATTCATCATCTGAATTCCAAATTTCCTTCAAGTTCATACATTCTATGTTCCTTCAGTCATCCCCCACCTAATACTCATTCTCAGCTCTTGACTCAACATCTGTATATGTAGAGACAAGACTTATCTCCTAGTTGGGAAATTCGATATTCTAAGCTCCAGGAACTCAACAGCAAATATCCTTAAAAAGTCCCATGAGCAGCCCCAATATTAAGTGTAGCAAGGGGCTACCAAGAGCTGATATTTTGGATTCCAAGGCCATACGCTCCTTAGACTGTATGTGTTTGTCTTTTTTTTTTTATTGGATAATTATCACAATGCACATACATTTTACTTACGTACAGATTTCTAAAATGTGTATAAAGTTAGTTCCAAAGCTACCTGGTGTCTCTTCTAAGTCCTTAGTATGCTAGAAATTTCCTTTTGTAGCCCAAACATACTCTGCACTCAGTCTCCTTAATAGTAATACCAATAACAGTCTTGACCAAAAGATGACCTACAGCGAATTACCTTTGCTTTGGTGTCCAACAGTTTTCATGGAATTGTTTTTTTGGCAAAAAATGATTCAGTACTTTCACCAGACTCTTTTAATAGTGTAGTTGTGAAAAGGCAAGTTTTGTTTCAAAGCATCCCTAGAGGAGAATATAAATTAAATTGGAAGAATGGATTGATCTCCTAGGCAAAATCTCCCTCCTTATTTTTAAAATTCCCTAGAATTGGCCAATATTTTGGCTCACTTAAAAATATATGGAAATAAATCTTTGTCGTTTATGATGTTTTCCAATCTAAGGCCCCTACATGAGGAGATTTTGATTTATGATCTCAGAGATCTTTCAGCTATCATAGAGGGCGGTTTGTAGCCCATTCAGAAGTCTGTCCTTGGGGCAGCTAGGTGGTGCAGTGGATAGAGCACAAGTCCCGGAGTCAGGAGGACCTGAGTTCAAATTTGGCCACAGACCAAACACTTGACATGTACTAGGTGTGTGACCCTGGGCAAGTCACTTAACCCCAATTGCCTAAAAAAAAAAAAAAAAGTCTGTCCTTTTCTGTTCTAAGCTTTGGCTTTGCTCTCATATCCCCACTCCAGTGGGAAACATTCAGAGGTAGGACTGATGCCTAGCTAGCAAATTCAGTATGCTAACTCTCTGCTACCTCCCACAATGACCCTTAAATGGGAATTGATAGCCTAGGTATTAGTGTGGTGAGGGCATTCTAAGACATGATATTTTGGGTTCCAAAGAATGCCATGTTATGATCTATAAAGTAGATTTTGAAAAGTTTTTATAATGGATTTTTATTACACTGTACCTAATGACTTATATATACCACCTTCTAGAAATGTCAGTTCTTCCTCTTATGAGACTTCAAGAATTAACAAAAGCAGGGCAGTTGCATAGCACAGTGAATAGTGCAGCAGTCCTGAAGTGGAGAGTGCCTCAGTTTAAACCCATCCTCAAGACACTTGACACTTCTCAGCTGTGTGACCCTGGGCAAATCACTTATCCCTGATTACTTATCCCCCCCCCCAAAAATTAACAGAGCTATTTGTCTGTTCAAAATTATCTATTTCCATTATGAATAATAATCATATCAATGGCAGTCATTACCAGAGAAACGTCTTCATCAGAGTGCATTTATTTCGTGGTGCTGGTATTTCACCTTGTCCAGGGAGTTTTTACATAGCCAAAAAATAATCAATACTTTCACCAGACACTTGAATGTTGGGTGGAAGAGGTGATTTTTTTTTTCTTTCTAAGCTTCACTAGGGTTTAGTTCTAAGTAAATTTAAATAATTTACTGATCTCATCCCAAAATTCAAAATTTTCTTCCTGTCTTTATTTACCTAGAACTGGAAAATGTTTTTGTTTACTAAGGATATATTTAAAGTAATTCTTGAAATTTATGACATTTTGTATTGGAAGGCCCCTTCCCCAGAAAATGATTTCTGTTCTCTGAATCCTCCCATCTCTGGCATTTGATGGTTTGGACTGCACTTATAGGATCTGACAAGATATCTTTGCTCTGAGACCCCCTCTTCTATGGGCAATGCTGCTGTCTCATTTTTGTTTCCATGGCAACACCCAGGCCTGACACTCTGCGTACGCAAATCCTCCTTTTTCTGAAAATGCCCCTTCCCAGGCACCGTACATCTCTCCTTCTCAGTTCTCTAGGCTGTCACAATGATTCTGGTCTAGCAGATTCGACAGGCTCAGCCAGCTGATGATCCTGAATTCCAAATTTCTTTATACACACACACACACACACACACACACACAGACACACGCACACACACATATATTCTATATTCTATGAGCCATCCCCCATCTAATATTCTCTCAAATCTCTTCACTCAACATCTGGACATAAGACACAGGACTTCTCCCTTAGCTAGGACATTCTATATTCTCAGCTCCAGGACCTTCTAACATATATATCCTTGAAATTTCCCAGGAAGCAAAGATATTCAGTTCTCCAAGGGACTGCCAAGAGCTGATATTTTGCATTCTAAGGCTGTACCCTTCTGTGATCTACAAGGATTTTTCTTTTTATTACATAATTATTACAATGCCCATGCATCATATATATATGTATACACACACACAAATTTCCGAAACTAACCATGTCTCATATAAACCCTTAGCATACTGCTACCTTCTCTTTTTTTTGCCCAGATTAGCACTGTATGCATTTTCCTTAATAGTGGTATCAAAAATCATATGTGTTTGTCTATACATGTGTGACCTTTTCTTCCAATGTACCTTGACACTGTATTTTACTCAAAGAGCCTAAAGATTTGTGCATATATACTACTCATTTTAGTTCATCCTCATTTTGTGCTAGGTTTTTTTACTTATGCATATTTATAAACCTCTAAAACTCAGTTATAGACACAAACAGATTTGCATTTTCAAATTCAGAGGAAAAAATAGTTTCACAGAAAAAACATCATTGTTACATAATATTCTTAGTGAAACCTGCATATATAAAGTTCTCATTTGATATGCTTATTCTTTATTCCTTATTCCTTCCCTTTCCTATTCTTTATCCCTTCCTATCCCATCCTCTAAAAAGGCTATAATTAAGCATGAATAATAAAAAGTATATTGGAATCAATGAAAGATCTCCTACAAAAATCTATGTTCTCATTTTTCAAATGAGCAAAAAGTAAAAAAGAAAAAAAAAAGAAAAAAAAAGAAAGGTGATTATTCCTGACCACACAGTATATGTCTTTAAAGAAATCCTTGTGAGTTGTGAGATTTTCCACCGGGTGTCTCCTTCCCTAACAGATGATTTCTGTTCTCTGAGCCCCATCCCCCACCTATTGTGTAGCCTGTTTTGCAGGACACTGCAAGATCTGACGTTTTTCCCCTAAAGGCTCTCTTTGCTCTGAGGCCCCCTCCTCTATGAGCACTACTAGCTCTTTCATTTTCATTTCCATGGCAAGCCCCAGGCCTGACACTCTGTGTGCTCAAATCCTCCTGTTTCTGAAAATGTCCTTTCCTAGACCCCATACATCTCCCCCTCTCATTTCAAGGCCCTCACTTTTCTGCCCTTCCAGATTCTGCAGCGTCATCTGGCTGATGAAGCCAATTCCGAATTTCCTTCAAACTCATACTCCTGATATGCCATAAGCCATCCCATATATCCTAGTCTCTTCAAAATTTTTACTCAAAATGTAGACCTTCAGAGGCAGGAATTATGCTCTAACTCAGAAATTCTGTATTCTAACCTCCTGGACTCAGCTATATAGATACTTGTATAGTCTCAGGAAATCTCAAAACATCCCACTGTTCCAAGGCCCCGATATTTTGGATTCTAAAAACAGTCCCTCTTAGGATCTATAAGGATTTTTCTTTTTCTTTGTTTTAATTGGACAATTATTACTATACACATGAATCTTAGCACTTACGAAGTTTAAAAAAATAACCAGTGTCTAAGTCCTGAGCATGCTACACATTATTTACCTGAAACTGGAAAATTTTTTGCCCAGTAACAGTATATTAAAATAAGCCTGGAAATATAGCACACTTAGCATTTGAAGGCCCATTCCACAGCAGATCCTGTGGGTACTCAGGGCCTTCAAGCTGTAGCATATGGAAAATTGGAAGCCACTCCCGTCCTGACCTTTGGTGTCCTCTCCTGGATATCTGTATCCCTTCTTCTAGGGGCTCTCCTCAATCACTCCTTCTCTTCTCTATGGCTCCTCTCATATCTGAAAGTGTCTGATCTCCAATCCCATTTGTTCAGAGACTTTGCCTCTTTAGTCTCTGAACATTTCCCATTCTCTCAGGACAAGTCCTGGTTTGGTCCTGAGTTTCTGGTTTTTTTTTTTTTTTTGGTCTTAAATATCCCTGATGCTCATTAGGCATTCTATTGGTGTTAAGAAATGATACACAAAGAAAATGTCCCTCTGACTCATCCAGCTCAGGATTCTAGGATTGGCTCTTCAGGATAGTTTGTTATTCCCCTCAAGCTCAGATATTCGAGGCTCCAGGCCGAAGACCTGTTCAAGAATTCTGGCCTCACGATCCACTCCTAATTGTTCTATTCAAAGGTGGGACTTACTTCCAGGCTAGGAAATATTGTGGACTGAACTTTAGCCTCCCACCAGCCTGCAGCATAGCTGGAAGAACAAACATTCAGTTTTCTAAGGATTTTCCCAGTTAGGAGATTATCATATGTGAAGGAACAACCTCCTAAGATGTGTTTGGGGATTTTTGTTTCACTTTCTTTGATTGTTTTATGGGAAGAACTCTCTTGACTCTTAACCCATAGACTGATTTCCAAACATTAGTCTTCTCCTTTTCAGTCCATGTTACACAACACCATGTTTTAATGGCCCAAACTATTGAATAGTTAATATCATTAATATTAGTATGAGGGGCTATCTTTCTCAATGAAGCAGCTGCAGAGGATTGTACTGGTTTTTCCTCCACAGATAATGGGGTTTTGCAGGTTTGGTGGGTTCAATGGGTGGCATTTTGACCACACTCTTGAGACTCTGTGGTTAAGAATGCCAGGTCTGGTTATTTTTGGCATCACCAATGGATCCTCAACATTAAATTTGAATTTATGTTTGATCTAGTCATAATAATCTATCTTGTAAATGAATGACCTCACATGAAAAATATAACTACTTATTTTTTAAATTAATATGAGATGATAACTATTTGGGCACACTAATAATGTTGGTGGTTGTTTAGTTTGTCAGTTATGTCTAATGACCATAACATGCTGGGGTGTTTCCTTCTATCCTCCACTCAACCTCCAAGTCTGTCCAAGTTACGTTCATTGTGTCCATGACACTATCAGTCCATCTCTTCCTCTGCCACCTGCTTTTGCTTTTCACTTCAATTAATTGCCCTGCTGGCAAGGGGTGTAGAGCTGTCCCTCCCTCCACAGGGTCCCAGAAAGGAGGTTGACTGGAACTAAGTTTTATTTTAACAACAAACTTGAATCTTACTAATATACTGATTTCAAAACAGAAATCTTTTCCTCTTACACATAACTCCATGTTGTAATGACACCAAAAACTGAGTAATCAGTATAAGAAATACTACTATTAAAAACTATCTTTTTCAATGAACAATTTCAGAGGATTTTACTGGTTTTCCTGTACAGATATTTGGGGATGACAGTTTTGATTTAGGTGGCCATAAAATTGATAGTATTTTCACAATATTCTTAATGTTCTTGTGATTAAGGATGTCAGGTTTTTTTTCATTTTCTATCACCAATGCATACTATACAATAAATTGCAATCTAGGTCTGATTTCATAATGAAATCCAATTTCTTCTTGTTTTTTAAAATGACTTGCAACAGGTCCCTATTTTGGCCAAGGACAATGATATCTGAGCACAAAGTGCCCTGAGACTCCAAAGGCCATATCTTGGAACACCCTGAAAATCACCATGTTTGATTGCTAGGTGATCTCTGAGAAAAGAAATCATTGGCTCTGAATGTAAAAATCTTTAGAGATCATAGGAGAGTACAGTCTTAGAATGCCAAAGCTCCTATCTACTAGAGTCCAGGGGTGAGGAGGCTGCAGCCTCAAGGCCACATGTGGCCCTCTAGGTGCTCAAGTGCAGCCCTCTGACTGAATCCAGTTTGGCCTTGATGCTGCAGGTGCCCCCGCCCTGTTCTACACATTACCAAAAAGGTTTAAGTTGCTAACAAAAAAACCTGAAAACCTCAATACCTACACACTTAATCAAAGGTGGTTCCATTTTGATAGTTTCTAGAAGGTAGGAGGTGTTTAGGTTTGCTCTGATATCCATTTATTGAAATTCTCTTATACTTCCTTTATTATCTTGTCCATGGCTACACCAGGCTGGGGGCTAAAATCCTCCTGTTTCTGACTATGTCCATGCTCAGCTCCTGAACACTGTCCCCCTTCTAGTCCCTGTGAACAATGACATTAGAGATTCCCCAGGTAAATCTAGCTCAGGATTCAGGGTTCAAAGTTTCCCTCAACCTGGCACAGTCTGGGTTCCAGAGCCATCCATGATCACATATTCTAGCTTCACTTTCCACTCCCCATTGGTACATTCAGAGGCAGGATTTAAATTCTTGCTGAGGATTTATGTAGTTCTGCTTTCAACTGCTCTCAACAACCCCACCTGAAAAGTACCTGGAAGCCTAAACCTTTAGTGATGGATCAGTGGAATAGGTTAAATATGGAAGACACAGTAGTCAATGACTATAGTAATCTATTATTTGATAAACCCAAAGACCCCAGTTTCTGGGATAAGAACTCACTCTTTGACAAAAACTGCTGGGAAAACTGGAAAAGACTATGGCAGAAACTAGGCATAGATCAAAATCTCACACCACATACTAAAATAATGTCAAAATA
>NW_020954629.1:205559-207249 GCF_900497805.2 Vombatus ursinus
GGTTCATGATTTAGATATAAAGGCAGATACTGTAAGCAAACTGGGAAAGCAAGGAATAGTTTATTTATCAAATTTATGGAGAACAGAAGAATTCATGACCAAACAGGATATAGAGAACATTAAGAAAAGCAAAATGGATAACTTTGATTACATTAAATTGAAAAGTTTTTGCACAAACAAAGCAAAAGCAACCATGATTAGAAGGAAGGTAGAAAATTGATAAAGAATTTTTACAACCAGTCTCTCTGATGAGGGCCTCATTTCTAAAATATATAGAGAATTAAGTCAAATTTATAAGAATACAAGTCATTTCCAAATTGATAAATGGGCAAAGGATATGACCAGGCAGTTCTCAGATGAAGAAATTAAAGCCTTCTATTGTCAAAGGAAAAAATGCTCTAAATCAGTATTGATTAGATAAATGCAAATCAAAACATCTCTGAGGTACCACATCACACCTATCATATTAGTCAACATGACAGTACAGGAAAATGATAAATGTTGGAGAAGATGTGGGAAAATTGGAACGCTAACGCATTGTTGGTGGAGTTGTGAAATGATCCAACTACTTTTGGAGAGCAATCTGGAACTAAACCCAAAGGACTATGAAAATGTGCATATTCTGTGACCCAGCAATAGCACTTCTAGGGCTATATCCCAGAGAGATCATACAAATGGGAAAATGACCTACATGTACAAAAATACTTAACACAGCTCTTTTTGTAGTGGCAAAGAATTGGAAATTGAGAGGATGCCAATCCATTGGGGAATGACTGAATAAGTTGCAATATATGAATGTAATGGCATACTATTGTGCTATAAGAAATTATGAACAGGCTGACTTCAGAAAAACCTGGCAAGACTTGTATGGTCTGATGCTGAGTGAAATGAGCAGAACCAGGAGAAGGTTGTACACAATAACAGCCACATTGTGTGATGACTGATATTGATAGACTTAAGCCTTCTCAGCAATACAAGGATCTAAGACATCTCCAAAGGCCTCATGATGGAAAATGCTATCCACATCCAAAGAAAGATCTAGGGAGTTTGAATGCAGATTGAAGCATACTATTTGCTGTTTTTTTCTTCTGTTGTGTTTTCTTTGCCCTTTCTGGTGGTTCCTCTTATTGATTCTAATTCTTACTTACAACATCACTAATGGGAAAATATGTTTAATGGGAACATATATGTATAGCCTATATCAGATTGCAAGCAGTCTTGGGGAGTGAGGTGGGGAAGGAGAGGAAGAATAATTTAATACTCAAAAGCTTATGGAAGTGATTGTTGTTAATACAAATAAATTAATTAAAATTTTTTAAAAAGTTATTATTTTTATTTTTATTAAATGGAATCTTAATACAATGTACTTGGCTCTAACTGATAGGATGATTTCAAAATAGAAGTTTTCTCTTATAAAGTGTTTATAATAAACATCGTCTTTTCTTGTCCAAAATTACTCAATATTCATTATTATTAACAGTAATAGAAATAGCAGTCTGTATTAGAGAATGAAGTACATGGAACTGCATTTGTTTAGTTGTGCATATGTTGTGGTTTTCAGGGGCTTTATTTGGCTAGCCACAAAATAGACATGGAACTCACTAAACCCCCTGAAAGATGTGGCTGAAGACAAATGGTTTTTTAATTTGTTTTGCTTCAGGTAGTTTTCTTTTCTTTTTTTTTTTCTTAA
>NW_020954629.1:207287-207733 GCF_900497805.2 Vombatus ursinus
ATATCACTGATGTCCACTATCCATTACATTGCAATAAATAAATAAATGATCTACAAGAAACCTACATTATTTCTAGCATTGTATATTTAAGTACTATATTCAGGATATATAAAAGATTTCACTTTTCATCAAACTCCGATATTCTAGGTTCAAGTTGAAGACCTATTTCAGAATTCTGGCATTACAAGCCATTCCAAATTGTTCCATTCATAGGTGGGATATAAAGAAATTTTTCAGTCTAAGTTCTAGCCTATGCCCAACTTGGTCTCTTTAATGGTACCCAGAAGACTAGACATTTCATTTTCTAAGGATCTTAACACATATGAGATTCTCATATCTGAAGAAACACCCTCTTTTTATCATTTTGGGTGCTTTTCCTTAAGTTTCTTTTATTTTTATTTTCCAGAAAAAAAAACACTTGAGTTTTATTTCTTTTTTCTTTTCTA
>NW_020954629.1:207907-209224 GCF_900497805.2 Vombatus ursinus
GCTACACCAGGGTATATGCTAAAAATTCTGTTTCTCTGCTCTCAAGTGGTTCTAACATTTCTTCATGAAAAGTACCAGGAAGCCTAACCTTTAGTGTCCTTGGAAACATCAAAGACTTGATATTTTTGGATCTAAAGCCATATCATCACAACTTGTGTCAATTTCTTATCTTTAATTTTATTAACTGGATCATTATTACTTTGCACATTGGTTTTACTGATATAATGGTTTTCAAAGAGAAGTCTTCTTCCTAAATAACTCTCTATACTGAATATCTACTTTTCTTGTCCAAAATTGTTGAACATCCATTTTTTAAATAGTAATAGAAAAAGCAGTCTTTTTGTAATTTTAAAAAATTTTAAACTGAAATACAAAATAAGAAAAGAAAACTGAAACGAACTTAAATACCTGAACTAAAATAATACAAAACAAGAAAAAAAGGGAAAAAAAATCATTGCCATGTGCACAGCAGACTGTGAGAGTGTGTTCAAAATATACAGCAATAAATTTCCCTTTGAATAAGCCTATATAATAAATAACATATATTGTGTTCAGTGCTATCCATCTTTTGTTTTTTGCTTCCTTGAAAGTTTTCTTTTGCTCTCTGCAGTGCTTTTTTTACTTTGTTCCTTTTCCCCCCTTACTCCCCAAAGGCTACAATTAATCATGGATACACATACACATACCTACATATATATACATATATATGCATATATACACATATGGGCACAAATACACATATTATTTATACACATACATATATACCAGAACATACACACACATATATATAAACATACATACACCCTTATATACATATATATGCTTAGATATCTATAATCACATTCATATATAGACATGTACATTCATATGCACCTATGTAAGACTGTATTATACTTATTCATCCTCTCTTTCTCTAACAGTGGATAACCTCTTCCTTCATAAGTCCAAGTCTTTCCAAGTTTTTCCAAGTCCATCAACTTGTCATTCCCTACACCACAGCAATTTTCCCACCTTATATTGTCTAGTTCTTTTAAATAGTCCAAAACAACTTTGATAAGTATGGCTGACACATAATATAGTTTCCCCATTTTTCTCTCCTGACAAAATATATTACACCTTTAGCTTTGTCCAAGATCAGAATTACCGCACCGGCTCCTTTTTTCCCTAACAAATTCTACTCTGATTTTCATTTAATGTTTGTGTGTATCTCTTTCTTCCTATACTTCTGACTCCTCTACTTTACTTCTACCCACTAACTTGTCCTCCTATTAGTTAGCCTACCCCCTCAAGTATCCTTCCCTTTTCTTCCAATCACCA
>NW_020954629.1:209288-209360 GCF_900497805.2 Vombatus ursinus
ATCTAAATGTCCTTCTATACCTTTTAACCTCCCCTCTAAAGATCCCTCTCATCCTCTACCCCTCCATAATCC
>NW_020954629.1:209396-211246 GCF_900497805.2 Vombatus ursinus
CTGTTTTCTTTCTTTCTCAATTCAGAAGACTTTCATACATAGATACATACACACATATTGTACCTCATTTGTATAAGATAATTTCTATTTTTATCTTTTATAAACAGTTTTATTTTTTAAAATTATATACTCAGATCTATCCCAATCTTTTTATGAACTACTCAATTAGTAATAACAATCTTAGACATTTGTTTTACATTTGTATACATAAAAGATAAACAGTCTGTCCTTATTGAGTCCTTTATAATTAGCCTTTAGTATGTACCTTATATTTTTCTTTGTTCTTATATGTCAAATCTCCTATTAATTTCAAGTTTTTTTTTAATTTTAACAAAATCTGAAAATCTGAGAATTCATTCAGTATACATTTTTTTTCCATTCAGGATTACAGTGAGTTTTGTTTTGGATGATATTTTCAGCTGAAATCTTAATCCTTTTGCTCTTCAATATGTAGTGTTTCCAGACCCTTGGCCTTTTAAGTCACTGATGCTAGTTCTTGTGTGATTCTAATTGTTGCACCACTGTGTTTAAATTGTTTGTTTTTTCTTATGGCACATAATATTTTCTCCTTGAGCTGGAGGTTTTGGAATTTAACTACAATATTCCTGTGGGTTTTCCTTGTAGTATCTCTTTCTGGTGGTGATCAGTAGAATTTTTTCTATTTCTGCTTTTCCCTCTTATTCTAATGCTTCAGGACAGTTTTCTTTAATTATTTCTTGTATTATTATATAAAGATTTTTTTTTGTTTTACACAGGCTTTATTTTTATTTCATTACACTTAAACACAACTTCAGACTTTCTATGCTCTTTCCATTCCAAAAGGTGAATTTTTGAGAGTGTGCAACAGTCATTTCTTAGCTACAAAAAAAATCACTGGGGGCAGCTAGGGGCCCTGAAATCAGGAGGACCTGAGTTCAAATTGGGCCCCAGAATAAACAGTTGACACTTACTAGCTGTGTGACCTTGGGCAAGTCACTTAACCCTAATTTACTAAAAAAAAATATCACTAGCAATAGGTATCAAGTTTTAAGAAAATATAAAAAAATCATGTAATTATGACAAAGTACAGAACTCAATGTAAATTACTTCCTACATATATAAACTCTACAATATTTCCATGAGCTAAATGTGTATTTAACAGGTTTAGAGTATGACAAACATATTAGTACTAAGTAAAAAACCCCTAACTGAATAATGGTTGCAACTAAAACCAGTTAAGGAAAGTCTGTGGGGAAAAGAAAATCTTACTATATTTATGCCATCTATCCTGATAGAGCTTAGTAGCGAATAGACACTATTTTGTGTAAAATAGTAAAGGCTTAGGGATATACTCATCCCTCAAATAATCAGGATACTTCTAGTACTGTTTTACAGCAGTTTTCCAACAATTTTAAGTATAACTGATAAGCATTTCAAGCCTCTAATAATTGTTCTAATATAATTTTCCTTTCATTGACAATATGGTCATCCTTAAGATATAAAGGATGACCCAGTGCCTTGGACACAGTAAACACTTTAAAAATCCAATCATTTACTCATAATAAATTACACAATATCTAGTTGTCACAAGATTTGGACTCACTTGCTATTACCTTTTCATGCCAATTTAAATTTAAATTAGTAAGTGTGTAAACTCAAATTTTTCTCTTATATTTAACAGGCTTGACACATGAGAAAGCACAATCCTCAAGTGAAGGCACCATGAATAGAAGTCATGAATATGATTAGTCATATCTGCAAATTGTGAAAGGATTAAAAAGGGTTAATAATGAGTATTCAATATACATTGTATATTATGTAGACATTATGGGAAATTATTACATCTCTACCAGCGCTTAGAAAGACTATGT
>NW_020954630.1:0-1468 GCF_900497805.2 Vombatus ursinus
CGCTCAGCCAGCAGGCTGTTGGCCTGGCAGCCTCGAGTCCTTGGGCAACAGAAGAACCTCTCCCAAGGCCTGGCTGCTCCTCTGGGGCATGGGCAAGCTGCATGGCGAGGAGGCCATCCCGAGGTGGCCTGCAGCAGCCCCGCCGCCTGGCTGAGCTGAGAGGCTGGAGCTGGGGGAAGGCCCGGGCCGGGGGAGAAGGCGGCAGGGAGGGCAAGCAGGGCAGGCAGGGTCCGGGCCAGCCGGCCCACTGGGCAGGCCACCGGCCTAAGGCTGGAGGCACAGCAGAAAGCTCAGGAACAGCAGCCCCGGACACCCTTGCCGGCTGAAGCAGAGCCCTTGCCCGCTGCACAGGGGACAAGGGGGAGAGGCACCAGAGATGGGGCCCTGGAGCAGGGAAGTGGGCAGCTGTGGATTTCATTGACCTGCGTATGGGGAGGGTCCCGGGGGTCCTGATGCACCTGAGCCCCCAGGGTGTGTGCTGAATGAAGGCTGCCTGCTGAGCACGGGGCTCTGCCAAGCTGCTAGCATGGCCCCGAGGCTTCTGAAGGGCCTGCTCTCCAGACTATGCCAGGCAGGAGAGTGTCCGCAAGTGTCAGTCAGCGGGGCCTGGCCACAGTCTCTTTCCCCTGTCACCCCAAAAGGGCTCCAGGAAGAAGGTGTCATGAAGGCCACCCGGAGGCAAGGTGGCGAGTCACCCAGGGGGTGGCAGCCTGAGGTGTGGGAGTGGCCCGGACCCGGGCCTGGGCCTGGGTCAAGCATCTGTGGAGTGTGCCAGCCACAGGTCCTGCTCGGGCTGAGGCTGAGGCTGAGACTGGGGACCCTGTAGGAACTTGGGGACGAGGGGGAAGAGGACCAGCATCTGCAAGGCCAAAAGCGGAGGCAGCTGGTAGGGGGCACCTGGATTTGAACCAGGGACCTCTTGATCTGCAGTCAAATGCTCTACCCCTGAGCTATACCCCCTGGCCCACAGGGACACCCTCAATTAGCACCTTTCCAAGCTGCCCGCCACACCCAGTGCAGCTGGATTCCAGAGGCGTTGCCCGTGGCTGGGAGAAGCCTCTGCGGCGCCCAGCTGTCAGCCCTGCCCGTGGGGAAACCAGCCGCCCCCAGTCGCCCCTCTGTTGGGTTCCCCAACAGCCAACAAGCCCTGCAGCGGGCCCTTGGGGCTCACCCATTCCCATGGGAGCCCTAGCCATCCCTGCACTTTGTCCTGACTGGCCGCCCCCACCCACTCCCCCCACCTTGGCGAGAAGGTCCGGCCAGGCGCCCAGCACCGAGGCCCCACGGCTGCCCCAGCCCATTCCCCACGACAACTGCCTGCAAGAGTTCCTTGGTGCGTTGGCTTCATCTTGGCCTGTAGCCAGCTATCCATGTCCCTCAGCAGAAAGGGTTGCCCTTTGGGCTCAGCAGTGGGTAGGTCTCAACCTAGATATCCCTCAAAAATATTGTTTGGGAATTTAAAACCTTC
>NW_020954630.1:1518-2414 GCF_900497805.2 Vombatus ursinus
CTTCTTTTCTTCACCAGAATCATCCTCCATTTTGGCTATTAACGTTTTTTTTTTTTTGTTGTTCACTCCATATTTTTCACCTTTGTCATCCATTTTCCTTCCTAGCCTGTTAGCTTTTGCTGCCATAACCCCGTATTTTTTTTTCGTGCAACCTTGTGTTTTACTTTCTGGCCACTTCAAGACAGCCGACGCCATCTGCAATTAACCCTGTCATGTCTCACGGTCCTTCTAATCTTTTTCCACTCCTCCTACCTCTAATTTTGTCTTTGTTCATCAATTGTCTAACCTCCTCTCTCACTCATTCTTTTAATGGAATTTATAGCTGAATTTGAGCCAGCTATCTCCACAACTCTTCCCACATCTCACCACTAAGAAGCTTTAGCATCCTATATCGCCAGCCAGCAACCTTTTCAGTGGTCAGTTTGGAGACTTTTTGAGGAAGTGCAGCTTCTTTTACTCATCTCCTTTCTGTCTCTTGAACCTGAAAATATTCCTTCCCACCCGTAAACCTTAAGGGTTAGCTCTGATGACAATGTTGCCCCTCAGACCCTTGCAACAGCCCAGCTGTTTTGATGTGATGTGATCTCTGGATTTGAGAATGTGCAGATTTGTTCGTAATTGGTGGGTTTAAAGAGGATGGGAAGTATGGTTAGTAGAAGTCCATGAAGGCAAGGTCCCAGGTACATCCTGGGAATCAGCAATCAGTCATCCTATGTAGAAGGCACACTTACAGACACAGGCGCAGGAGTTCTCTCCTTGGCAGGACCAAAGCAGAGCCTGGATTCACATCCAGGCCATTACCGGGCCCCTTGGGTCATCAGTTGTCTCCCTGTGATTTTCACTGATTTTGTGTATAGTGAGGGGACATATCTCTGGGCCTCTAGTAGCTGTTAAGT
>NW_020954630.1:2446-18339 GCF_900497805.2 Vombatus ursinus
ATTCTGACTTGAAATGGTCACCAGTTGGCACTGAGTATCTGATGGCATCCTCTGAGGCTCCTTTTGGCCCCACTTGAGTCTGATAAGGGACTAAATGGGGAACATCTACAATTTTGTTTTGTCTGATCAGAACTAACGTTTCATAGAGGCCCTCCCACACTAAAAAAGTCCAAGGAAGAATGTATCATTATGTCCAGAGAGAGACAAGGTGGGATCACATGGATGGCTGCAGCCTGATGTCCACTAGTGTCCTTATCATGACCCACTGTGTCGTGCCTGCCACCCCTAAAGATGAGGCTTAGTCTGCGGCAGGTGAAGGAGGAAGGGCAGGCTCTTGGCTCCGCTCAGTTTTCATGTGCTAGCCTCCGACGAAGAGGAAAAGCTTGAGGGACTAATAGATGAAGCAGCTGATAGGGGGCGCCTTGATTTAAACCAGGGACTCCTTGTTCTGTAATCAAATGCCCTACCTCTAAGTCATGCCCTGTAGCCCACAGGAACACCTGCCAGTTAATACCTTCCTCTTTGGGCAGACCCCTTGCCATTGTCAAAGGTTCCATGGTGCTGCTGATCCTCCAGGGCAGGGGTAGGGAACCTGCAGCCTCAAGGTCACATGTGGCCCTCTTGGTCCTCAAGTGTGGCCCTTTGACTGAATCCAAACTTCACAAAATAAATCCCCTTAATAAAAGGATTTGTTCTCTAAAACTTGGACGCAGTTAAAAGGTGGTATCCAAGGACCTAGAAGGCCTCAAGGCTGCAGGTTGCCCACCCCTGCTCCAGGGCTGTGGTTGAGGCTTCCTCTGAGGCAGGCCACTTGAAGTAAATAGACTGGCAGAGGGCACTGTCTTGTGCCATCCTGTCATGGTCAGGCAATCTCTGGGATCAAATGTAAATTCCTCTCTTTGGCATTCAAACTTTTTTATGACCTCTCCCTCTGCCTTTTCAATCTTGTTACACTTTGCTCTCCCCCCTGCACTCTACAATCCAGTGATATTCAAGGTGAGATTTATATCCTGAAGCAAATGATATTAGTCTGACTTCTAAGCTACAAATCCATATAGAGACTAGGCTGGCCACTGGCCTAAAGAGAAATAGGTTGTCTCCCTGAAGTGATTTGAGATGTCAAGGAGCTATTTTTTTCTGTTACATTTATTTTTTTATTAACAAATTTATTTATTTTTAGTTTCCAACATTTACTTCCACAAGATTCTGAGTTCCAAATTTTCACCCCATCTCACCCCTCCCCCCACCTCAAGAAGGCATGCATTCTGAATACCCCTTCTCCTAATCTTCCCTCCCTTCTATTTCTCCCCACCTTCTCTTATCCCCTTCCCCTTCTATTTTGCTATAGAGCAGGATAGATTTCTGTACCCCATTTCCTGTATTTCTTATTTCCCAGTTGCATGTGAAAACTTTTTTTTAAACATGTGTTTTTAAAACTTTGGGTTCCAAATTTTCTCCCTTCTTCCTTCCCCACCCACCCTCATTGATAAGCAAGCAACTCAATATAGGTTATATATGTGCAGTTATGCAAAACTCTTCCATAGTAGACATGCTGTGAAAAGCTAACTCTATTTCCCTTCATCCTATCCTGCCTTCCCATTTATTCTATTATTTCTTTAGATCCTGTCCCTCCTCAGCTGATTAGTCAAAGACCAGTCTTCTTCTGGAATGTAAGCTTGGCCTGGGTGAGTGCTTGGGTGGCCTGGAGGCCAGTCTTTGGCTTACTAAATCTAGGACCACCTTTGTGGGAGGTACCTGACCTCCTGCCTCCTCAGTCTCAGAAATGATATTGACCACCTCCTGGAACTCCTTGTTTATCTCGGCGGGTGGGAGGTAGCCTACGACATTGGTCCTGTCTCCCAGGGCCTAAGCCATAGCACAGGATTNGCGGTCTTCTTGATGCCTCCTGGAACTCCTTGTTTATCTCGGCAGGTGGGAGGTAGCCTACGACATTGGTCCTGTCTCCCAGGGCCTAAGCCATAGCACAGGATTAATATGTTCTGGCCCTACAGAAGCTAACCATGGTCATATATCTCTTTAGTATATGACCATGACCATATGACCACATGACCTGATCCTGGATTTACCCCCAGGCCTTCTGATTCCCAATCCAAGTTTTTGTTTTACTGTAAAAACTGTCACTCCATTTGACTGCTCTGCTGTCTGAAATTCCACCTTTAGAAAATTATTCCTATGGGTTAAGGCATTGCTTCTCCAGCACCTACTTTAAAATGAAGCCTTCCTTAGAGGAGTAACTTTCTAAAGTGCTATCAATTCTATCAGGAGTAAACTCCCCTAAACGTTATCAGAAACTAGCTCACAGTAAGGCATGAATTAAATGAGCTCAGAGGCAGTAGGAGTTTCAATGTGGGGGGCAGGCAGAGGAAGAAAGAAAGAAGGGAAAGTTTGGGGAGCTTGGGCAATAAGTCATTTAGGTGGAAGGACATCTGTCGACAGGAATGTCCAAGAGGAAGGAGGTGGGAGGAAAGAGAAGACAAATGATTACCATTTCATTGACTGTTCCAGCCTTGCAGGTGGTGCTCATCTTTTATGAGTACTTTATTTTTCAAATCTGGATTTCCTAAGAAAAGACAGGCTCTGGAAGTGCTCACTTATTCCCTAGATGTCATGGCCAGGTGGGGCTGCCTTGGCATCTTTAGGCAACAGACTCAGGTGCTCTTAGGCTCTGTGGGCCTGGCAGCATTCCAGGGCTGTCTGGAGTCACAAAACCTCAGTTCAATTCTAATCTCAGATGCTGTGGGACCCTGGGCAAGTCATTTAACTTTGATTGCCTCCGTTTCTTTGTCTGTAAAATGCTGCTAATAATGTAATCTATCTTCCATTGTTGTGACGATCAAATGAAATATTTGTAAAGCCCTTAGACTCAGTTTGTCACTAAAAGGTGCTTAACAAATGCTTGTTTCCTTCTTCCTTTCTGTAAAATGGGGGGGGTCCCTCATTTTGTGTCACGGACCCCTTTGGCAGTCTGGTAAAATCTATGGACCCACCCCTCCTTAGAATGCTGCTTTTAAATAATGGTGGCAAATTCTAAATTCTTGTTAGAGGTTAATGAAAATAAAGAAGTAATTTTTTTTTCCAATCCAAATTCACAAATCCCCTGAAATCTGTCCACAGACTTCTTGAGTTAACCCCACCCAGGGAGATGATGTTTAAGGGCCCTTCCAGCTCTAACATTCTATGATTCTGTGTCTCTATGGACTTCTCTCTACCCTAAGAGGTATGGACCTCTGCTAGAACTGACATCACATGTTAACTGACCTCTGGCTCTGTCTGGCTCTCACCTTTGGCTCACTCAATTGCCATAGACAGAGGTTTTGAACAGCTTGACCTTCTATCTTTTCCAAAATCCTAGTCCTACATGCATTTATTATCTCTCTGGCTAGCTTTAAAACTCCTTGAGGGCAGGAACTGTCATAATTCTTTGTATTATGTACCCAATCTAACACAAGACTGGGTATACATTCGTCCCTTCATACTTCCCCATTCCCTCCTCTCCAGTTCATCCCTTCATTCTGTATCTCTATAAGTCATTGTGAATGGTCATAGTGCCTCACTTTATTTTTAATAACCTTCCTTTATCTTTTGATAATCTCTTTTGTCCTTGGGTCTCAGTTTACTCACCTGTAAAAGGAGTCAGTGGTTGGACTTGATGTCTAAGGTGCTTTCCAGCTCTAATATTCATTTCTTTGGCTTCTCCCTTAAAATTTATTTTTTCTAAACCAGTTAAAGCATTCTGTCCTCCTCTCTGTCCTCTAACATGGGCCAGATGTCGAGACTGAGAGTTTAGTACCTTATCTACTACATGGTGACAATCATCTTTCTTCTCAGCAAATGCTTATCATTTCTGTCCATTTTCATCCAACCTGTTCAATTTAGATGATGAGATGAGGCAGGAAAGAGGCTTGGTGCTATCTTTCATACATATTCAAACTACTTTGTAATGGCAGTAACCTTGCTGCCCCAGAGGGGGCTGCATTGCAGGCCCCCCAAGAAGGGGTCTTCAGTTCTAAAGGAAGTGTATTTGCCCCACGGAGAAACATTTCCACATAAGTCCAGCCCTCAGTTTCCCCTTATCTAAAGCCCTAGGAGTTGCCCAGGTTGGGGAGTACCATCACTGTGGCACTTGATTATCTTAGTTTATTTATTATACTACTTTCTAGGCCCTGTTTTCTGATTGTCTCCTCAGTCTTACTTCCTCAAAATGAGATTATAAGCCTATAGAAGGTAGTGACAAGTCTTAAATTCCTGACAAACTTTACCTAGCAAAGGACTGAGCATCGTGGGAGCCCAGAAAAGGCCAGCCCACCGAACTGACACTAGGCAAGAAGTGGCCATACCATACTCCAGCCAGTCCCACGCCAACCCCCAAAGTAAAATAAAGCAAAAACAAAAACAGCAAACAGGAAACACTCGTCTTTTAAAAATTACTCTATTATTATCAAATAGAACCACAGTATCCAAAAGGTAATTATAAAGTTCTATCCCCAACTAAATCAACCTGCACCACCCCCAGGTGACCCCCAGAGGCCGGCAGCCAAATCACTCCCCCCGTGCTGATTGGTTTCATCCATTTTATTGTCAAGGAAATTAACAACCCAAGGGGGTTCCCCAGGCCCTCACTCTCCCCCTTGGGGCAAAGGATGAGGGAAGGATGGCAGAGTGCAACCTGGTCTCACTACCCCCTATTTTCCTGGGGGAAGAGGGTGGGTTGGGAGGTTACAGTGAAGGAGTATACTTCCCCTCGGCCCCCCTGTCCTCAATCTCCGGGGTTTGCTCTCCTCTAGGGTGGCAAGGAGGCTGGATGGGTACAGAAGCGGGATCGTGCCTTGTTTGCCCTGCCCCTGAGTGCCACCCTATGAGAAGCTGGGCCCAGGAACAAGGGGGAAGCCTGGCTCACTCTCCGGTGTGAGTTCTAAGATGGTACTTGAGCGACTGTTTGTAGCGGAAGCACTTGGCACAGTGGGTACAGGGGTAGGGCCGCTCGCCAGTGTGTGCCCGCTGGTGCTCCAACAGGTGGTGTTTCTGAGTAAAGCGCTTGCCACACTCGGTGCAGTGGTAGGGCCGCTCCCCAGTGTGGATGCGCCGGTGCTCCAGGAGGTGGTGCTTGCGGATGAAGCTCTTGCCGCACTCGGGGCAGGCATGGGGCCGCTCCCTCGAGTGCACGCGGCAGTGGTTGGTGAGCTTGGACTTCTCGCTGAAGCTCTTCTCGCACTCGGGGCACTTGAAGGGCCGCTCGCCCGTGTGAGTCCTCTGGTGCCGCAGCAGGTGCGAGGGGCGGCTGAAGCTCTTGCCGCACAGGCTGCAGATAAAGGAGACCTCGTGCTTGCCCGCGTGCACCCGCTGGTGGATCACCAGGCTGATCTGCAGCCGGAAGCTCTTCTTGCACTCTGGGCAGGTGTATGGGCGCTCCCCAGTGTGCGTGATCTGATGCTTGGTCAGGCTGGACTTGTGGCTGAAGCTGCTGTCGCACTCGGAGCACTGGTAGGGCTTGGCCCCGCCGCCGCCCCCGCCCCCGAGGCCAGGAGACTTGGGCCGGGGCTTGAGGGCGTGCTTGGGGTTGTAGGTGGGCCCGCGGTCTGGGGAGGCGTAGCCGCCGCGCACCCGGTGGATGCGCTGGTGCAGCGTGAGCTGCTGCTTGTGGCGGAAGCTGATGTCGCACTCGGCGCACTCGTACGAGCCCTCCTTGATGTGGTTGCGCTGGTGGATGATGAGGTTGATCTTGAGGCGGAAGCTCTTGCCGCACTCCATGCACGTGAAGGGCCGCTCGCCCCGCCGGTTCCGCTGCTGGTTGGCCGCTGCCGCGGCGGCCGCGGCCCGAGGCTCGCTCAGGGAGGGCGGCGCCAGGCGCTTCACGGCGGCGCGGCCTCCCAGGTGCAGGTGCGGGTGCGGGTGTGGGTGCGGGTGCGGGTGCGAGCGGCCCTCGGGGCCCTCCGAAGGTACGGTCACGGGAAGCTGGGCCGGGAAGAGCCCGCCGTCGTATCTGTCGGACAGCGGCCCGAGCGCCTGCAGGTGCTGCGCCTCCTCCTCCTCTTCCTCCTCGTCGTCGTCGTCGTCCTCGTCCTCCTCGTCCTGCTCCTCGGTTTTTATCACGATTCCCTCGGCTGTGGGGAGAGAGAGCAACGGAGAGGCCCCGTTAGCAGCGAGGCAGCGCGAGGGGGCCGCGGGGGGGAAATCAGTCCGCAGCAGGGAGCCGGCCCAGCTGGTGGGCGCTCCCGGATCGCGTGCTTGGGAGCCGCCTCTGTAGGTCGGCTGGCCAGGGTCCCCGAGCGTTCCCCCACCCCACCCGCACACCTCCGCTTTGCCGACCTCCCCCGGCACTCGGGACTGTAGACCTGGAGGGAAACTTAGCAACTCGAAAGTCTGGCACCCCCATTTGCCAAAGGAGGGAAAGAGAGATGGGCGATGACTCGGTGCAGCAGAGCTGGGAGCAGGCCACAGGGGGTCTGACTGCAGCAGAGCTAACCCTGGAAGCCAGGTGTCTGGATCAGGACTCCCAGCCTGTTGCTCCTGACTCAGATGCACATGTACCTCCACACAGGCATGAAGCAGAAGCATCCTACCAATGTGGCATTTAATCAAATGAAGGGGACAGCTGGTCCCATCGTCATTACTCTGTGGGTACGAAATGCCGGGCTGCTGTGGCAGTTATGTCTGGTCTAATTCAACAAACTTTTTAAGCACCTATGATGAGTTTCAAATTTTATTCCTTTTCTTTTCAATTTAACAATGTCATAGCAGGACACACTTTGGTGGCTGCCAGGCCTATGACCAGGCACTGGTCTGGGATCTCCACAAAGCTCTCACCTGAAAGAGGCCCAGATTTTTCCCTGCTGTAACACCCAGGTGCGGGTTTCCCCTGCCCACTTCTGGCCTTTCAGTCATACAAGGAGCAGTGAGTCCCTCAAGGCAAAGGGCCTATGCTTGTCAGTCCCTGCCTTCCCATCTTACCTGCACAGTTTCTCTGCTGCACCAGCATCTGCTTCATTTCACTGAAATCCCTGGTGTCGTCAGGGGATTCCCCAAGCCTAGCCTCCTGCTGTGTCTCTGACTCAGGCTGTTCCCCACAGGCTTCCCCCAGCTCTGACTCCTGAAAGCCATGTTCTTCTACTTGTCCTGCCAGTGGTTCTGGTGTTTCCAGGCTTTCTGAGCCTTCATCATTGGTCTGTACTTCAATTTTTATCACAATTCCATCATGTGCTGAGAGAAAGGGAGAAAGAGAACTCAGGAAATACACTTCACTTTCACAGACACACTTAAGTATTTTTTTTTTTTTTGTATTAACACTTATTTATGCACCTGTTACATTCCCATGTAAGCTCCATGAGGGTGAGGGCAAGGAACATCTCTTCACATCTCTGGCGCTGGCATGCTACAAAACCATGCTACCAAAAAAAATACTGCTAGATACTGTAAAGGATCCCATAGTAACCATCTCATAGGACGCTATGGAGCCTCCTGAAACTCTTAATAAAGATGGGATTGACATTCCTATATGACTGAGGCAGATTGAGTGATCTTTCATGGGAGCAGTGTTGGACCAGGCAACCTTTGGAGCCCCTTGGGTCAAAGTAACCTGATTCTGCACTGGACTGTCACAAATTTTCCCCATGATGCTGATGATGCTGTGTTTAAGCTTCAGGTCAGCAGACCCACGTGAAAGCTGCCTAACCATGAGGTGTTCCTGATGTTTTCAGAATAGAACTTTCAGGGGGCAGCTAGGTGATGCAGTGGATAGAGCACCGGCCCTGAGTTCATATCTGGCCTCAGACCAAACTTGATGCTTACTAGCTGTGGGACCCTGGGCAAGTCACTTAACCCCAACTGCCTAAAAAACAAAGAAAAATAAAAACAAACAGAACAGAACTTTCTGGGATAGGGTCTGGGCCTGCCTTTGAGCAAAGTTGTCCTCCATGGAAAAGTTTATAACACATCCAGGGCAGTTGCTTCCAGAAAGGTCAAAGAAAACTGATTTTGCAACAGAAGAAATCCATACTGAAGGCCATAAAGTCCAAAGGTACACAGAAATTGACTTTCAAGATATCTTAAAGATGGGAAGATTCCAAAAGAATGAAAAAGATTATATACTATTTTTTAAAAAAGTGACCAAGAAGACATCAGCAACTATGCATCTATATACCTACTTCATCATCTCTAAAAAAACTTTGAAAGTAATCATGCAATATTTTCAGACTTTTCTGATTTATTGATTAGTTATGCTCATTTTTTTTCTACTATTTATTATGTGGGATGGCTCTCTGGAAGGGTAAGGGAGAGATACTGGGGGAAATTATAGTGAAGTAAAAAACAAAAGTAAAACTTATTTTTTAAAAAGAAAGTAATCTGTGCATGGACTGATGAGATCCATCATGGAAAAAGGAAAAGGAAGACTTTCGCACATGGTATTCTGTGTGTTCCCAGTCATATAATCGATTGAGAGAATGAATGATTATAAAAGCAATTAAAATAACAGGAAGGCATCCTAGATAATGGGTAGATCCTTTGTGGATGATTTATGGAAAGCAATGGACGAGAATCACACAGGATGAGGTGATCTTCCAAGGTGGATGAAGTACCCACATCTATCAGACTCATCCACCGTATCCTGAAGTATTTTCATGAGTCCCAAACCTCACAAGCCATCTACCTTCTGTTCATCTAAGGCCAGCCTTCTGCATTGGCAGAGGAGGTAGACACCTATATGGTGTGACCCAATGAGCATAAGGAAGACCCTGCCTCAAAAATATCTCCTGATCAGGATGCCACTGTCAAAGACTGAGTCCTCTGACTTCATTCAGCAAACATATATTAAGCACCTACTATGTGCAAGGTGATGTACAAAGAGGAAGATAAAAATTTAGGGAAAAAAAAACCTAGCCCTTGTGCTCACAATGCTTTCTGGTATGATGAGGCATGGACTTCTCCCTGCTGTCTTTTTCATAAATGCAGAGATTCCCAAGATGATTAATTTGTCAAACTGCTAACACTGCTGATCTCTTCCTCTCAGATTGGAGGGCTCTAGTGTAGCCAGAAGGCTTGGGAAGAAGAGTAGGTGCAAAACACAGAGATAAAAAAGGACACAGACAGAGACAAACTCTGTACACATCTCAATTTTGCCAGTTTGGACTAGAAGCGCACACACAGGCATCCTAACAGTGCTTAGGCCTCAGAGCTTCGAGCATCACAGAAAAATTATGCTATTTTAAAAAGAAGCATTAATTTAATTGCAAAGGTACAAGTTTAGGGTGTGGCTTTGTGGAGATGTTAACTCTTGCCTTCTTCCCTACCATGGGACCTACCTCTGACCTCAGGCCCTGGTTAGAGGGACAAACAGTGCATTACAAAAATAAAAACATTTCTGAGGTTCCTACTTCCCTGTGAAAGTTCTGGGCCCAGACACAAATCTCAGGTAGTGCCATAAGGGCTGGGCTTATTAACTTCCCCTGGGAAGGGAAAGAAGTGTCGCAGGGATAAGGTGCCCTGCAGAGGGATATGAAAGGAATTGAGGCACACATTATTAGAGCTGGAAAGGGCCTTTAAAATAAGCTACTCCAAACTGTTCACTTTACATTTAGGAAACTAAGTTTGAAAGAGGTGAAGAGACTCGTCCAGGATCTCAGTGACCAATTAGTGTCAGAGCCAGGGCATTTCTTGAACTGATGCCTTTTCTATTGTGCCATGCTGCCTAACCCAGATATATTTTAAATAAATTTTTGTTGCTATCTTTTGATTTCTAAATTACCAAATTTCTCCTAGAATCCCAGAATCCCTCCCTTCTAGAGAACCATTCCATATAATGATGTTTTTTTTTTAAGGAAAAAAAAAATTAGTAAAACCAATCAATACATTGAAAAGTTTGGAAATATGTGCAGTTTATCACAGTTATTGACCTTGTACCTCTGAAACTAAGTGAAGTGGGAATGTCTTCTGGTATTTCTTCTTTGGGGCCATGCTTATTCTTTGCCATTTTGCAACATAATCTTTTGATTGCTTTGTGGTTGTTCTTTCCATTTATTTGTATTGTAATAGTCATTGTGTAGATTGATTTTTTTGGTTCTGCTTACTTTGCTCTGTATCAGAATGTGTGAATGCTTCCATGCTTCTCTGCATTCATCACGTCCATTTCTTAACTGCACAATAATGTTCCACTACATTTAGGTACTACATTTACTTTGCCGTTCACCAATGGATGGAATGTAATCCCATGTGTGGGATGCTCTTCCTCCTCCATTCCCACTCCTGACCTCTCTGGCTTCCTTTGAATCCCAACTAAAACCCCATCTTCTACAGGAAACCTTCCCCAACCCCCCCTTAATTTTCGGGCCTTCCCTCTCTTATTAACTTCCTATTAATCTTGCTTATAACTTGTTTGTACATATTTGTTGGCTTCTCATCTCCCTCATTAGACTGCGAGCTCCTGGAGGGCAGGGTATTCCCACTGCTTA
Source organism: Vombatus ursinus (assembly GCF_900497805.2). Classification (NCBI taxonomy): domain Eukaryota; kingdom Metazoa; phylum Chordata; class Mammalia; order Diprotodontia; family Vombatidae; genus Vombatus; species Vombatus ursinus. The sequence continues at coordinate 12,910 of NW_020954630.1, forward strand.
GCACAGTACATGGCACATGGCAGTTGCTTAATAAATGTTTCTTGACTGTTTGACTCATGGACATTCACTCTGATTCCAATTATCTGCTACCACAAAAAGGGCTACTACAAATATTTTGATGTATATGGGGACCTCTAATCAATGACCTCCTTGGGGTATGTCTTACAGTGGAATCTCTAAGTCAAAGGGTATGGGCATTTTAGTCAATTAATTAGTTTATTTATTTGTAGGCAATTGGGATTAAGTGACTTGCCCAGGGTCACACAGCTATTAAGTGTCAAGTGTTTGGTCTGAGGATGGATTTGAACTCAGGTCCTCCTGACTTCTGGGCCGGTGCTCCATCCACTGTGCCACCTAGCTGCCCTGATTAGTCACTTTATTTTAAAATGCTTTCCAAAATGGTTGTACTGATTCAGATCTCCACAAACAGTGCACTAGTATTCGTATCTTCTTACAACACCTCTAACATGAATGATTCCAATCTTTTATCATCTTTATCAATTTTCAAGGCATGAGATAAAACCTCAGTTTGATTTACATTTCTTTTATTATTAGTGCATTGGAGCATTCTTTCATGAGGTTGTTAAGTTAGCAATTCTTTTGAGAATTGTTCATATCCTTTGACCTTTGACCACTTATCTATTGGGAAACAGCTTTTAGTTTTATATCTGTTAGTTGTCTTGATTTGGAGTCTCTGAAAGCATATTGATAATTAGTAGCCTAGGATGTCCCATAGGCTTGTCAAACTACACATGTCCAAAAGAAAATTCATCACCCTTCATCTGAACTATTGCAGTGACTTCCACATTGGTTTCACTTCTAAAATCGGATATAAATTTCTCCATTTAGCCTCCATCTACCCAGTGGGCCTTCCATTTTAACAAAGATTTGAAAAAAAAAATTAACACATTAACTGAATTTGACAGAATATGCTATATTCCACACTTGTTGAGAAGTGCGTTTTGTCACATCTTCTCTGGGGCAAAACTTATTCCTGATAACTACACAGCATTCATTTTATTTTTCTTTCCATTTGCACTATTATAGTTATTAAGTATATTGATTTTCCTGGTTCTGCTTACTTCACTCTGCATCAGTTCATATGTCTTCCCATGTTTCTGTGATTTATGTGACTCTAATATTAGTGCAGGAATGCTCCCTTCTATTGACATACCACAACTTATTTAGTTATTCCCCAAGTTAACAGGCATCTATTCTTTTCTAGTTCCTTATGACCACAAAAGGGGATGCAATGACACTTTTGTATATGTGGGACTTTTATTTCTGTCTTTGACCCCTTTGGGGTATATGCCAAGCAGTGGAATCTCTGGGTATAAGCATATGGACATTTTAGTTAATTCGGGGGAGCCTAATTCCAATTTGCTTTCCCAAATGGTTAGACCAATTCACAGTTCCACCAGCAGCATATTCCAGTCTTCCCATGGTTTGTCCAACATTGACCAATTTCATCTTTTGTCATCTTGGATAATTTGCTGGTTATGAAGTAAAATCTCAGAGTACTTCTTTCCCTTGATGACCACACACCTACCATCTTTATGGCAGTGACTCCCACATCTATACATCCAGCCCTCACCTCTTCTCTGAGTTTTAGTCTCTCATCATTAGCTCCCTGTAAGACATTCTTTTTTTAAAACTATATTTTTATTCTGAATTTAAACACTAAATAAGATGAGAATTTCTATATATAAAGTAGAAACAAGAAAGAAGGTTGTTTGTGAAACTGTGACTCTCTTAAGTACTGCTTGCATTTCCTTTTAAGTATATAATGACTTCAATACATAACTTTCAAAGATAGCAGGCTTGTCTGTTTCCTTCTGATTTTCTGTTTTCTTTTGTACATTAAAAAAATGTTTCAATGATCACATTTTCTTTCTTTTATTTTTCTTTTAATATTTTGGCAACCTATCACTAGGCTCCCTTTCCTTGCCATCTCCTGACTCTTACCCGCACCAATGGAAAAAGAAAAAAAAAAACCTTTTAACAAATATGTACCATCAAGCAAAACAAATCGCCACATTAGCTATGTCTTATTCATCCCTCTGTCAGGAGGTAGGTAGGATGCTTCATCATCAGTCCTCTGGAACTACCACTGAATAAGTCTTTCAGATTTGTCTTTCTTCACACTGTTATTATATAAACTGTTCTCTTGGTTCTGCTCACTACTCTGTACCAGTTCATGCAAGTCTTCCTAGATTTCTCTGGTTGCCATATCACTCTGCTGATTCATATTGGGTTTGCAGCCCACTAAAATCCCCAGTTATTTTTCAGGCAAACAAATATCAAGCAAAGTCAAACAAAATAATTTACCTCAGTGGCTGTATATAAAATTATATATGCCTCATTGTGAAACCAAAATCCATCACTTCTCTGTAACAGATATCATATTTTATTATTGGAATCATGAATGGTCATTATATCAATCACAGTTCTTACAGCTTTTAAAGTTGCTTGTTTTAACAGGGTTATTTTTATTGTGTAAATTGTTCCCCTGGTTAATTTAGAGATACAAATTTTCCTCTAGGTACTGCTTTAAATGTATCCCAAAGGTTTATATGTTATCTCATGGTTGTCACTTTCTCTGATGAAATTACTTCTCGTTTTTATGATTTGTTCTTTGACTCATCAATTCCTAAGGATTAAATTATTTAATCTCCAATTAATTTTTAGCCCTTTCTTCAATATTTCAAAATTTATCCTTTGTTGAATATAATTTTTATTGTACTGTGGTCAATAAAGGATGTTTAATTTTTTTGCATTTGTGAGGTTTTTATTTATAATGCACAGTCAATTTTTGTGAAGGTGCTGTATACAAGCTGAAAATTACAAATATTCCTTTCTGTTTCCACTCAATAATTTCCAGAGATCTATCATATCTAACTTTTAAAAAATTCTATTAACGTCCTTAACTTCTTGTTTACCTTTATGTTAAATTTGTTTAAGTCTAAAAGGGATACATTAAGTTTTCTTAATATTATATAGTTTTATTGTCTATTCCTTGAATAACTTTTAAGTATTTAAATGCTATAAAATTTGGTGCATGTATATCAAGAATTTAAAATGGCTATTTTCTGAAGTACTTTAAGTATAATGTAGTTTCCCTGCTTATCTCTTTTAATCCTGTTTTTATTGTTGTCTTGTCTGATATCATGATTATTATCCCTGTTTTCAGAGTTTATCTGAAGCATCATGATTTTGTTGTAGCCCCTTATTTTAGCTCTGTGTGAATCTTTGTTTCAAATATTTTTGTCTTTTTTTGTAAAAATCATAAAAACTTCTTTTGATAAATATTTGCTCACATTCTTTCTTTCTTTCTTTATCCTTTCTTTATTCTTTCTTTCTTTATTTATCCATCAGGAAGTGCCTCTTGTTCGTATATCTGTATTATTTCCTTACATATTTGGATATCAGACCCCGATGCAAAGACTCCCCCCGCCCCACCTGACATTTTTCCTTTTCATTCTAGCTACATTGATTTTGCTGGTGCAAAAGCTTTTCAATTTTATGTATCAAAAATTATCCATTTATTCATAGATCATCGCCTTCTTTTGACAGAAGAAAAACCAAGGCCTAGATACAGACATGAATAAGTCCAATAGGTTGTTAGTATTCATAGACTCTAGAGTTCTCCAGGATAGAACCAAATCCCTTGAACCCTACTGCTTTTCAGTGAAAAGTAGGAAGGTACATATGAACCAGCAAAGACCAAGTCTCGAATTAGAGCCATTAAGAAATCCATCAAAATTCTTACTTTAAGAAACAATTTATATCCTTTGACTCAGCAGTCTCGCTACTGGGCACTTACACTCAAGGGAGTCAAAGACAAAGGGATAGAGATCCCAAGTCCCAGGTCCCAGGTGAATATGCTAATACTAATGGCAGTACATTTTGTGGTATCAGAAAATGGAAATTGAGTAGGTGCCCACTGCTTGGGGAATGGCTAAATAAATTGATATATGAATGTTAATATAATATTATCATATATCAATGATAAATATGAAAAATTCAGAGAAACATGGTTAGACTTGGATGAACTGATACAGCAAGAACCCAGAGAACATAAACAATGACAATAGTAAATAATATGGTAAATAAATAGAAAAAAATTTTAGTAAATTAAAACAGTATTTAAGAAATTGCTAAATTCACAATAAATGGAAGTATCCAGTACTGAATCCAGAAGTCAGAAGACTATGAATGCCAAATGAAGCAGATGAGGACAATCACAGTTGCTATTATTGGTTGGTTTTGCTTTATTCTTTGTTTCAAGGGGTGTGTGGGGGGGGGGAAGTACGTAGGGAAATTAATTGTAGTGTAAAATATATAAAAACATTAATAAAATTCTGTTCAACTATTTACACATTTGGCAAATATAAGAAGGGACAGAAATCCTCACGCAGGTCTCATAGTCACCTTCAGGTATTTTTTATTTACAGGTTGTTGCATTAGGTTCTGTAACATACATCTTCTCTCTAACTTATCTCAGAAGAGAGAAAACCCAAAGTTGTAGTTGTGGTTACTTAGAGGAAAAAGTGCTGTGTTAATCCTACCAGCCACTTACCAGCAGTGGGGTCAGTTGGTGTTTCTCCTTCCTCAGAATCTTCCTGTTCCTGCATGGTCGGCCTCTCTCCTCTTTCCATCTGGGACATAAGGTCTGGTTTGGAAATTGCATAGTCTGTTCAGGAAACAGGAAATAAAAAAAGATCATGGGATAATGTTAAACCAGGTGCTACTAGGATGCTGAAGGTGCATGTGTGCTGTACTAGCAATTGACAACCTCTGAAAAGGGATGTGCTCGTTCCTTTAGATATTAGATAAATTTTCTTCCATATGTTGTGTGCCTCCTCTGTTCTACTAATCAATCTATTTCTTAACCAGTATCAAATTGTTTTAATAATTACTGTTTCATAGTATAATTTGAAACCTAAGTTCCCTTTGCTCCCATTTCTTTTCATTGTTTCTCTTGAGATTCTTCACCTTTTTTCTCTCATATTAATTTCATTATTTTCCTTTTACAATTCTATAAAGTAATCCTTTGGTAGTTTCATTGGTATGGCCTCGAATAAGCAATTTAGGTAGTACTGTCATTTTAATAATATTGACTCATGTTACTTATGAGCAATGACTAATTTTCCATTTTTTAAGGTCTATATTTCTGTAAACAGTTGTTTATAATTTTGTGTGTGTGTATGTGTGTATATATAGATATAGTTCTTGTGTGTATCTTGGAAGCTAGACTCCCACATATTTTGTATATTCTATAGTAATTTAAAATGCCATTTCTCTATCTCTTCTTGCTGGGTTTTATTATCTACAAGATTTATAAATAGTAGAAAAGTACATGACCAAACAAAAAAAGAGAGAGTATTATGAAGATAAAATGGATAATTTTGATTACATAAAATTTAAAAA
>NW_020954630.1:18372-23008 GCF_900497805.2 Vombatus ursinus
ATTTTGCACAACCAAATCTAATAAAACTAAAATGGAAACAATTAATTGGGGAAAATATTTGCATCAAGTTTCTTGAAAGAAGATTCTGGGAAGATGTTGTGGTGGGATCCAGTAGAACAGAGATGTCAAACAGGTGGCAGAATTCCTGGCAGAATAGGCCCTGACACTCACCAGTGCCTCCCTGAACCAGATTAAAATGTAATTGGAAAATATTCCACCCCCAAAAAAGACAGAATATCACTATAGAGCAGTGGAAATAAACAAAAGTTGGGATAAGGCAGTTGTCCTCCCAAGACAATCTAAGAAATCCCCAGGAAAGACCCCGGGGTTGGGGAGTGAAGAGAGGGGGGATTGGAAAATCCTCCAAATTAGAGAAATCAAAATTAAAACAATTCTGAGATTCTACCTCATACCCACAGAAAAATGATAAATATTGGAGGGGCTGTGGGAAAATAGGCACATTGATGCATTGTTGGTGGACTTGTGAATAGGTAGAATCACTCTGGAAAACAATTTGGAATAATATACAAAAAGTTGCTAAACAGCATGTGCCCTTTGACCCAGCTATACCACTGCTAGGCCTCTTCCCAAAAGAGATCAAAGAAAGAGGAAAAGGTTACATACAAAAATAATTATAGCAACTTCTTTTGTGGAGCCAAAAAAACTAAAAATTAAGGGGATGTCCATCAGTTGTAGAATGGTTGAATAAATTATAGTATATGAATGAGATGGAGTATTCTTGTGCTGCAAGAAATGAGGAAATAAATGATTACAAAATGACATGAAAAGACTTACATGACCTAATACAGAATGAAGTAAAACCAGAAGAACAATTTATATAACATCAATATTATAAAAATGAAAATTTTGAGGACTTTTATAAACTGACGAAGAAGGAAATGAGTAGAACCAGAGAACAACTTATACAATAACAACACTGTAAAAACAAAAATAATTTAAAGGGTTGTTGTGTAGCACAGGAATTAGATTTTTCTCCTTGGCCCAGGTGGGCAAGACTAGGCATAATGCTTTTTGATTCACTGACTGACTAAGGCAGATTTAGGTCGAGTGGATTTAAGGAAAAATATCTTCTTAGAGCTAATCAAAAGCATACTGAGCTACATTGAGAGATAATGGATCCCTTGTCCTTAAAGGTCTTCAAACAAAGATTGGATGACCACTTGTCAGGGATCCAGTAGAGCAGAGATGTCAAACAGGTGGCAGAACTCCTGGCAGAATAGGCCCTGACACTCACCAGTGCCTCCCTGAACCAGATTAAAAAGTAATTGGAAAATATTTAACAAAATAAATAAAAATACGGTAGAACACAGATACTGTTTCTATTTGAGCTTGACACTATGGCTGTAGAGGAGATTCTCCCTTAGCTTATGTTGGACTAGATGACCTCTGCGGTCCTCTGCAATTCTGAATCAGCAAATGGAAGTGAGGGTTAAAAGGGGGAGGCCCAGGGACCAGGAAGAGTGTCAGTGCTTGCTGGGGTGGACCACATATGCAGTCAATCAATTAACATTTATGAAACGCCTACCATGATAAGGGTAGGGCACATAAAGAAAGACAATAACATGGTCCCTGTCCTCAAAGAGCTCACAGTCTAATAGGGGAAACAGCATGCAGGTAACTACGTACAAACAAGCGACAGACAGGATTAACTGGGGTTAGTTTAGATTAGACTAGGGAAGGCATTCAGATGAGTAGGACTGGGAAAGGCTTCCTCCTGCAGAAAGTAGGACTTTATCTGAGACTAGATGGAAGCTGAGGAAGTCGAGAAGGGGAGATGAGGAGTAACAGCATCATGTGCTTCTAGAATGAAAAGATCTATGGTTCAGGGAAGAATTCTGAGTTCAAAGCTTCAACTTCTTGCACTCTAGGCTTCCCAATTTTTGGCATATTTCCTTGGCTTTGAACTATGACCTAAAACCAACTCCCTCCCTCCCTTCAGCCCTTGGGAATTAGTCCCTATAGACTCTTACTCCCACCCCTGACCAAGAGAAGATTACTTTTACCCCGACACTGGATTTCCCTGATTTTTGGCTAATGCATCAGTCCTACTTTGGATACTTGGGAGCGCTGGAACCCAACACTCCTCTTGATATACAGGAGTAAAAGTGATCTTGTATCTGAATTCCAAACATTTCAAGATGGGCCTTCAAAACGTATCATACATTGTTCCTTCCCTTCATGTGACTGACATCACACAACTCTATTATCTCCTATTCATTCCCCTGAGATCCCAAGGACCCTCAGAATTTCCTCTAACACTGTGGGTACAGAAAGAGTTTTTCAAAGAATATAGGAGAAAACGCAAAAAAGGGGAATTACAGTAACATAGCTTTGAGGAACAAATGATGGAGTGCTTAACCACTCTCTCTGGGTAGGCTTATAATAGCTATAAAACTCAAAACTGTATCAAGGACTACACTGGTTACAGTAACAGAGTGACTTTCTTCTTCTTTTTTTATTTTAATTAGAAAAACAGAGTATATCACCTTCATTTCCAAATATAGCCCTCCTACCTTCCCTATATAGCAAGCCATCCCTTAGAACAAAAAAATTAAAAAATAATTCAGCAAAATGATTCCACACATCAACCAAATTTCATAATAAGAAAAACTGATTTTCTATAACACTTACAGTCTGTTCTGTACATTTTAGTAGGCTCTGGATTCAAATCCTACCTCTTCTGCTCACTGATATTTTGACCTTGGTTACTCAATCAATCAAGTATTTAGGCAGGTAGGTGATAGCACATTAAAACACTGGACATCGAAGTCAGGAAAACCTGAGTTGAAATCCAGCCTCAGATGCTTACTAGCTGTGTAATCTTGGGCAAGTCATTTAACCTCTGCCTAAGTTTCTTCATCTGCAAGATGGGGGTAATATTGGCATTTACCTCCCAGGGTTGTTGAGAGAATATTTGTAAAGTGCTCTGCAAATCTTAAAGTGCTATATAAACACTAGTTGTAATTATTATTATGCACTTACTGTGGGCCAGGCACTGTGCTAGATGCTGAGGATAAAAAGAAACAATCCCAATTCTAACATGATAATGGGGTAGAGAACACATATGCATAAAAGTCTAGTACATACAAAATAAATATAAAGCAGTAAGAGATGGAGGCAGGGCCTAGCAGGTGGGGGAATGAGGAAAGGCTCAGAAGGTGGTACTTCAAGAGCAGTGTTAGGATTCTCTAAGGCAGAGGTGAGGACAGCTAGTGCAATGACATGTAGATGGACAATGTCATGTCCTAAGTGAGGAACACAGAAAAGGCCAGTTTTGCTGGACCAGCTGGAAAGATAATTTGGGACCAACTGGTGAAAGGCTTGTAAAGTCAAACTGAAGAGTTCATATTTTATCTTAGAAACAATAATAATCCTTGGAATTTACTAAGTGAGCGAGTGATATGGTCAGACCTGCCCTTAAGGAACACCCGTTTGGCAGCTGTGTGGAAGATGGACCAGAGTGGGGAGAGGCCTGAAGCAGGAGACCAATCACGAGGCCGTTGCAACAATCCCAGCAACGGTGATGGAAAGTGTGCACTAATTTGGCAATTGAGTGAGAAGAGCCAAATTTGGGTGTGAGAGACATGAAGGCAGGAACAGGAAGAACTGGCAATTCATTGGACATGTAGGATGAGGTCTGAGAAGGAGTGCAGGATAACACTGATCTGGGAGAGTGGAAGAATGATGGTATCTGACAGAAATAGAGAAGTTGAGAAGAGAGGACAGTTTTTGTGGGGGAAGTAGGTGGGGAAAGAGAATGAGTTCTGTCCTGGACATATTGAGTTTGAGCTTACAGAAAGGGGAGGAGGCAGAGACAACATGGCAAAGCAGAAGAAAGAAGTGCTGCCCCGCCCTCCTCCCCTTCCCCCAAATTGCCTCAGTGGATCACATTGAATCCTGATGGGGAAATCTAAGGGAAAAAATCACTGTAAGTCAATTTTCCAGGCCAGATTGGCCTAGGGAGATAGAGAGAAATGCCTGTGGACACTGGGGATGGGGTTTGGGCAAGAGCACATTATAGTTGGGGAACAGGGCAAGAAGAGGTCCCAGACCCATAACAGGGGAACAGGTGTTAACGGGCACTTCATCCTCAGTTCTGTGTCACAGACTCAGGGTGGACTGACCAGGGAAGCCGTGGCCAGGAGTGGCATGCTCCCTGCTCTACGCACCAAGCAAGTTCAAAAGCAAGCAGCAGCTGTGTAACTGACCCAGAGGCAGTGGGGGGTTGGTGAGAAGGGCAGGAGGTGTATTAGGTTCTTATCAAGATCTGATCACTTTGAGAACCCTGAAAGTCTTCAGATGCCCAGCCTAAGTTGTCCCTGAGAGCCTGGAATAACACAACACTCAATACCCCAAGAAAGCAGAGCAGGATCAGCCCAGACTTTCCCTCCAGCAGTGTACAGACGCTGTCCTTAACATCAAGCCTGAAGTCAGGAAGTAGGCTGAAAGAAAGGACAAACAAAAAAAGGACCCCACATAGAAAGCTATTATGGCAACAAGGACACTTAAGATGAAGAAGGTCCCAGAAGAAGAGAATGATTCTCATTCCCCAACTGATAAATGGTCAAAGGATATGAACAGGCTGTTCTCAGATGAAGAAATTAAAGCCATCTAT
>NW_020954630.1:23150-23255 GCF_900497805.2 Vombatus ursinus
AAATGTGCATACCCTTTGACTCAGCAATAGTACTTCTAGGGCTATATCTCAAAAAGATCATAAAAACAGGAAAAGGACCCACATGTACAAAAATATTTATAGCAG
>NW_020954630.1:23398-23479 GCF_900497805.2 Vombatus ursinus
CAGTAACAGCCATGTGTGTGATGACTAACTTTGATATACTTAGCCCTTCTCAGCAATGCAAAGATCTAAGACAATTCCAAA
>NW_020954630.1:23667-36642 GCF_900497805.2 Vombatus ursinus
TTTAAAAAAAAAGAAGAGAATGACTCCAAAATATCTACAAGCCCCAAAGAAAAACATAGCTTGGACACAAATTTAACTAAAATTCCTGGAAGAAATGAAGCAAGAGTTAAAGTTAAAAATCATTTTATCAATGAAATGAGAGCACTAGAGAAAAAAATGAAAAAGAAATGAAATCTATGAAAGAAAGAATTAGAAACAGAATTAATAGCTTGGCACAACAGGTACAACCCTGCCCAAACAGCAAATTCCCTTAAAGTTTGAATGGACTAAATTGAAGGCAGTGACTTAATGACACAACAAGAAATATTAAAACAAAGTCAAAAGACTGAAAAAATAGAAGAAAATTTATTTCAAATCAAAAGTAACTGACTTAGAAAACAGATCAAAGGGAAAAAATTTTAATAATCATTGGACTACCTGAAAGTCATTACCAAAAAAAAAGGATCTAGACAGTATACTTTAATAACTATTAAAAGAAAACTGACCAAAGCTATTAAAACCACAAAGAAAATTGGAAATAAAAGGAATCTAATTGTTTCCTGAAGGAAACCTCATAATGAAAACTTTTAGGAACATTATAGCCAAAATTCAGAGCCTCCAGATTAAGAAAAAAATACTGCAAGCAATCAGAAAGAAAAGATTCAAGGGGCAGCTAGGTGGCGCAGTGGATAGAGCTCTGGCCTTGGAGTCAGGAGTACCTGAGTTCAAAACCAGCCTCAGATGCTTGACACTTACTAGCTGTGTGACCCTGGGCAAGTCACTTAACCCCAATTGCCTCACCAAAAAGCAAAAACAAAAAAAAAAAATCAAAAAAGAAAAGATTCAAGTACCATGCAGCCACAGTCAAGATCACACACTACTTGGTGGCCTCCACTATGAAGGAGCAGAGGACTTTGATATTCCAGAAGGCAAAGGATATAGGCTACAGTCAAGAATAACAGCAAAACCAAATATAATCCTTGAGTGGAGGCAGAAACGGACCTTTAATGAAACAGAGAACTTCCAAGCACTCCTGATGGAAAGACCAGCGCTGAGCAGAAACTCTGAAGTTCAAACACAGGAGTTAAGAGAAAGATAAAAAGGTAAACATAAACAAATACAGGGTAACTAAACAGGGATAAACTGTTTACATTTTAATATAAGGAATGATGTATGTGTATGCATCCCTTCTGAGCCCTATCATCTTCAAGAGTCACAGAGGGAGTCTAATTAGAGGGAAGGTTTGGGAGTGGTTATGTTCTATCTTGAAGATTTTAAAAGAAGAAAGGAAAAAGAGAGGAAGAAGATTATATGGGGGTGGAGGGAAGGGAAAGGAAGGTTAGTGAAAATGAGTAATCAGGATTCAAAAGTAGAAGTCTACAGGGAGGAAGGGGTAGGGGGGAATGGCTGATAGCTGAACCTTACTGTCATCTAAACTAGTCAAAGGAAAGAAGAGAATACACTCACATATACACATAGCTGGGTACAGAAATACATTTCACTCAACAGGGAAATAGGAGGGCACAGAGAGAAGGGGAAAGTAGGAGAATTAAAGGGAGGATAGATTAAGGGACGGACTGTTGTTGTTTGTTCTTCATTTTCAAGGAGGACCAATGACATCACGGGTGACATCTTAACTTGTGTGAACTGGACTGAAGTGAGGCAGAGCTGCTCGATATCGTAAGCCTCACACTCTCCTCCTGAGTCACTGAAGTCCAGCGGCAGGACAAAAGTCAAGATGACTGGCAATGGCCCAGGGTGCAGTGGATGACCTTGGCAACTCCGAAGCCTGACCAAGCTCTAAGCGCCTGCTATAGCCGCCTTTATGGCCGTTGGAACAAACTGTTCTCATCTACCCATTCCTCCAGAGAAAGTCCTCACATGCTTGGGGTAGATATCCCCCTCACTCACTGACAGGTTTGAGGCCTGTAGTTTACCCTCAACCTGGTTCAGCCCATCTGCTGAGACAGTTTGACTGGGGTATGACCACTGCGCATGCTACAGCTTCTTGGAACCCAAGGGGAGAGTGGGGTGAATCATTTAGCAAAACAAATTCTAAAGATGCACATGGTGGGAATTTGCACACTAGGGTTCTCCCCACTAATCAAATCACAGGTCAGATCCAGAGTGGTGGATTGTCCTGTCCAAGGTCACAGGGCATGTTGGTAGCAGAGGTAGGGATGAGAATTCCCCACGCCTCATATAAAGCTCACAAGACACTGTTCCCTGGCTTGGTCTGGCCTGTCTTGTGCCACCATGGTTTTCTTCCTCATGATTCATTTTCAGAATCTCCTGCCTCTCCCTCTCTTGCTTCTGGGCTTCTTGTATGTATCCTCCAAGACAGCAAATCCAGAAAGGAAGCCTAAATCTGTCCTACCTCCCAGCCCTTCTCCACACTGGGGATGCCAACGACCCTAACTAGCCACTCAGGTTGTCACCTGTGACTCTTGCCCTCCATGTCCAGTCAAACCCACTCTTACTGAAGGGCTGCTGAATGGAAATCACTTCGAACCAAGAAGAGAGGCACCCTGGTGGGCAGAGAGGAGCCATCGCTGCACCTGTAATCCAAAGAGCTGGGGCCTTGGGCAAAAGGCTCATTTAACCTCTCCCTCAGCCTCAGGCTTTTTTAATTTGTAAAGTAGAAATGATAATCTTTGTACTTCCTTCCTCACAGGGTTGTTATAAGGTTCAACAAGGCACTTAATAAGCACCTACCATGTGCCAGGCACTAGGCTACAAATTAAAACAAAAACCCAGCCCTGCCCTCAAGGAGCTCACAGTCTAATGGGGAAGAAAACCATGCAAACAACTAGGTAAGTACAAGATAGAAAGTAAATGGGAGGTAATCTCAGAGAAAAGGCCTTAACATGGGGGGAATGTGGAGGGACTTGGAAAAACCTCCTGCAAAAGGTGGGATCTGAGCTGAGTCTTAGAGGAAGCCAGAGAAGTCAGGAGATGGAGGAGAGCAGGTAGACCATTCCAGGCATGAGGGGCAGCCAGCAGGACAATGATGGAGTCAGCTGAGAGAATGTCCTAAGGATGAAGAACAGCTAGAAGGCTAGCATCACTGGAAGGGAGCAAAGGGTATAAAGACCAGAAAGCAGGAGAACACCAGATTGTGAAGGGTTTTAAAAGCCAAATAGATGTTTTTAAATTTGACCCTAAAGCTACTGGAGTTTACAAGTGGGGAGGAGACATGGTCAGAGCTGCATTTTAGGAAGATCAGTTTGGCAGTTGAGTGGAGGATAGACGGGAGTAGGGAGACACTTGAGGCAGGGAGACCACCCAGCAGGACACTGCAATAGGCCAGGTGTGAGGAGATGAGGGCCTGCACCAGAGGGGTGGCAGAGATCCTGGAAAGAAAGAGATGTATACAAGAGACGTTGGGAAGGTGGAAAGAACAAAATTGGGCAACAGATTGCGTATGTGAGATGAGTGAGTGAGAGTCCTCTAAAGTTGCGGGGAAGAGGGGCAGGGCTTGAGGGGAAAGATAACTGGTTGCTTTGGCTCTCTACCGGTCATCTAGTTTGAGATGTCCAAGAGGTAGCTGATGTAGTCAGTACACTGGAGATGAGGAGAGAGGTTGGGGCTGCATGAAAAGCACCTGCATAGAGATAACTGAACCCAAAGGAATGGATAAGATCACCAAGTGAGATTGTGTAGGAGAAGTGATGAGAGCTCAGGACAGACTCTTGGGAGACAACTACCATCAGTGTATGTGAACTGGAAGCTCAGGTAAGATAATGCATATAAAGTATTATATATAGCTAGTATTATTAGAGAAGTGTTCCTTACCCATTGAGACAAGAGATTCATAGTTGCCCCTCATCACATTCTTGTAAAGTTCCTTTTGCCACTCAGACAGGTTCCCCCACTCCTGTTCTGAGAAATGGACTGCAACATCATCAAATGTGACCGGTACCTGAAATCACAAAACATACCCTCAGCACTGTCCAGATATAGAGCTGGTAAGGATACGCCTGTTGGACAATTTTAGCACAAAGAATATGGCCCAGATCTGTCTGAGATTCACAATGTAAGCTAGGGAAAACCCCAATTTACAAGTAACATAGAGAATACATTTAGGGTGGGGACTGGCTGAATGGCTGCATAGCTTAATATCGCATCTTAATTCTGAAATTTTAAGAGTATGGGCATAAGGAAAAAGTCTTCAAATATCACATCTATATTGCTAATGACTCTTTTCTAGGGTAATCCTGAAGAGCTAGAACATGACTTATCCTGTTTCCAAGAGAAATCCTAAAAATCAGAAAATGAGTTGATTTTCATTCACTTCATGCTGATACTACATTCCACAATATTGTAAGACTGAAAAACAAATCCTAAGGAGAAAGAATCCATGCCAAAAGTTAATCACAGAGTGAACGATGCAAGCCAGAATACAACATCACAAGAAAGGAGGCTTCACCAAGGATTCTCCTTTTTTTGATCTGGATTTGTGATTTCACTGGTAAAAGGAACTCCAGGCGAGGAAACTCTCTACCAATATAGATCATCAACTGTTCTGCAGCTCATACTATTGCCTGGGAAACTGAAAGTAAGAGAGCTTAAGTGACACCTCATATGGGCCAAGGATGGGACTCAAACCCAGGCCCTGCTGACTCGGAGGCCAGTTCTCCATTCACTATGCCTTGTGATCTCTTTTGAAAAATCACTTCAAAGGTTCTTCTTACATGTGAGTCTGAGAAAGCAGGCCAGATCAGGCAAAATAATAACTGACAGCCCCTGGATATACATTTTAGAATTTTTTTTTAAATCTAAATGTGAATCTCAGAGTACTAATGAGTACTATGCTTTAAATCAAGCAAAGTTCCACTTTGATATAAAAAACTAGTCTGGTTTTTCCTTGTCTATACTCATGACCATAGTGGGTACACTGGAGACAGAACTAGAAAAACATAGGCTCTAGCATTTTTTTCTTGGAAGCACAGAATATTACTGTAAGAAGAGTCCTTAGAGGTCAACTGGTCCATTGTCCCAGGAAACATTTGTGCAAGATCTCTGATGGGTGCTTGGTTATGTAGCCTCTGCTCTTTAGAATTTAGCAATGGCAATGCAGGGCTCTAGTTTTTAGAAAGTTGAACCAAAATTTGCCTTCTTTATTTCAAGTCACATTTATAAATTAATATAACTTTCACCCATTGGTCTTATCTCTACCTTCTTAAACAACACAGAGTAAGTCTAATATAACTTTCACCCATTGGTCTTATCTCTACCTTCTTAAACAACACAGAGTAAGTCTATTCAAACGTTTGAAGCATGTCTTCCTTTCTCCAAGCTAAACATACCTAATATAGTATGGTTTCTTGACATCTAATTATCCTAGTTACTCTCCTCTGGACATCTCCTCATTAGTGTCCTTTTTTTTTTTTTCTGGTGAGGCAATTGAGGTTAAGTGACTTGCCCAGAGTCACACAGCTAGTGAGTGTTATGTGTCTGAGGCTGGATTTGAACTCAGGTCCTCCTGACTCCAGGGCCGCTACTCTATCTGCTGTGTCACCTAGCTGCCCCTAGTGTCCTTTTTAAAACAGGGATTCCAGAACAGAATCCAGTCCTGCAGATGAGCTCTGACTTGTACAGAAGAAAATAAGACTTACCCATCAATGAACCTTAATGATCATTAAGAGGTTGTGGGACTTAGCAGATTGAGGGCTAGCCTTAGATTGGAAACACCTGGGTTCAATTCCTGTCCTGAAGGAATACTACCCACGAAACTACAGGTAAATGCAAATCATTCTTTGTGCCCCAGACAATTTTCTAATACAAGAAATTACAGAACAGTTAGTGATCTATATCTACAGAAGGAATTTCCACATTGGGAGAGCATTAACTTTAAAAACAAATAGCAACTGTTTAACTCTGTTGGCTCCGTATTAATCTGGTGGTCAACTAAAGCCTTAATTTCATGAACTGCTGCTAAGCCAAGGATCCTCCATCCTGATTTTTGCAGATCTGATTTTTTTAAAAACAAAACCTAAGTCTAGGACTCTACACTTATCCCAAATAAAATTCATTTTGTTAGCTTTGGCTTGTGGAAATACTTGGAAACCTTGACTCTGTCATCTATCATACTGGCTATTCCTCCAAGTTTTATGTCGTGTGGAGTTTAGTTAAGTATGGCATCTATATCTTCATCCAAATCACTATAAAAACAATACTGAACAACAGTGTCCCATAACAATCCTCTTAGCCTCCCAGGCTAACATGAAGGCATAAATTAACATGTTTTGGGTATGGGTGTTCAATAAGCTATGAATCTTATTATCATTATTATTATTATTATTATCATCCAATCCCCATTTCACCATCTAATTAACAAAGATATTATGTAAGATTTCATAAAGTATTTTGTTGAAACCAAAATATACTATACCTTACAGTCTCTCTCTAATCTATTAACCTACTTTCCCTGCCTTAAAAGGAAATATGTTATTTGGCACATCTTAGAGACCTAATGCTGGATCCTGTTCACCATCTAATTCTTTTCCCTTTATTTAGCCACTATCAAATTATTTTTGATGATGACTGCTTTATTGTATAGTTTGAGATCTGGTATTGACAGACCCCCATCCTTCCTACTTTTTTTTTCATTATTTACCTTGAGGTTCTTGACCTTTTTTGTTCTGCCATATGAATTTCATTATTCTTTTTAATATATCTATAAAGTAACAATAATCCTTTTGTAGTTTGGCATGGCAGTGAAAAAGTAAATTAATTTAGTTAGCATTGTCATCTGTATTATATTGGTTTCATCTACCCATAAGCAATTAATATTCCTCCAAATATTTAGGTCTTTCTTTTTTTTATTCTAAAGAGTATTTTGTAAATGTATTCAAATAGTTCCTGTGTATATTTTGGCTAAGTAGAATCCCAGTATATTCTGTAGTTATTCTGAATGTTTCCCTTTACTTAGACTCCCCCTTGACCCATCCCTTTTCCTTTTCCTTGACTCAAACTCAACTGAAAGGATTTTTTAGTTCAGTTCATTTGTCGTCATCCTGCCATCCAGGAAAGGTTTACCTTGGGAACTTCTCCATTGCTGCCTGGGGGGAGTCGAAGAATCCAGAAATTCCTATTTTTCAGCAAGTTTTCCATATTCTCTAACCTTCTCTGCAATAAGCCATACTCCTGGAGCAAAGTCCCCAACACAACCCATTTGCTCTCTAGGTGGTTTGCAAATTCCACAGCTGTCTTTTCACAGTCAGTCAGCTTTTTCTCAGCTGTCCCCGTCCGCCCCTCCAGGGTGAGTAACCTCATGGCCTGGGCTTCCACTTTCCTCTCCACTGCTTGGATGGCAGCCCATATTGCCAAGCGGGATATTTCAGCAGTCTGAAGTGGAGTTTCCTTCTGAGAGGCAGCAGAGGTCTGAAAGGGTGTGTCCTTTTGGGAAACTGGGCTTTGCAGCAGGGTCTCCATCTCGGCTTCAGGAACAGTAGGGGAAAGGAGCAGGGTTTCTTTCTCGGGAATTTCAGGGGAATGGAGTGGGATTTCTTGATAATGAACAGGATGTGACCGAAATAAGATTTCTTGTTCAGAAGCAGCTAGGGGTGGACACTGAGTTTCGGGCTGGAGAACAGGAGGATGTTGGAAAGTGATCTCTTGCTCAGGAGACGCAAGAGTTGGGAGTGAAATTTCCCTTTGGGAAACAGGGTGGAGTCGGCCAGGAGTCACTTTCTCAGGAATGATTTGGGGTAGGGCTTCTTTCTGGGGAACGGCAGGGAACCGTGATGGAGTTTCTTTAGGGGAAAGAGAAGAGTATTGGGATGGAGTTTCTTGTAGGGGTCCAGCAGGTGAGTGAGGAAGAGTTTCTCGCTGAGGAACACTGGAGAATGCCAAAGGTGATGGTCGCCGTGTCTCCATGTCTAGTTCCTGAACCTGTTTGTAAGGAAAGAAATGAAAAGACAGGACTGAGACTTATATTCCCTATATGGCAATTAAGTTAGGTTCAAAAGATTATCAATCACATTATGGAGGGTAGGTTTGATAACACAAGGATAAGTTCTATAGACAAAAATTAAATCTTGTGGCTATTTTTATCATGAATGTGCTCCTAAGGAGGCCGTAACTAACAGCTTATAATGTCTCTGGGATTAATATAAATGATAAGGCTATAGTTATTAATTGTAACAGTAATATTATCTTGAATTTATATATAGCATCATACTTTTTCAAAGTGCTTTTACAGTTATGCTCTCACTTTATCCTTATAATAATCCTATGAGGTAGGCAAAGAGGGATTATAATCTATGTTTTAAAGATGAGGAAACTGAAGAACAAGAAACATGGCAAATCAGTGTTAGGGCTGGGACTTAGAAACCTGGTCTCCTAAATTCCAGGGCTATTTCTACTACATCCAGATACATATTAAAGTAATTATGGGACCTTCCTCCATCATTTCCTGATAGGATAAGGACTACATGTGTGATTTCCTTAGTATAGACAACTCACAGTGAGAAACTTCCTCTACCAGTGAAGGTTGGCATCTTTTCTATGACTGACAATCTTAAAGAGCTGCCCACAGCAGTAAGGAGCTCAGTGACTTGCCCAGAGTCACAGAGCCAGTGCCAGAGGCAAGACTTGAACCCACATCCTCTTGGCTCTAAGATGTGCTATTCACTATATGATGACACTATCAGTATTTCCTAGAAATGGCACAAAAATCTTTTTTTTTCCTTTGAAATATCCCAAAATAAAATGTTTAAGTTTCTAAGTAAATTTTTTTCACTAATGGTTGCCATGATGGATTTTGGATTTTAGAAGTTTTATATTTATCTAGTACCTTTCATAAAGATAATTCAAATTCACATAGCATGTTCACTCTCCTGAGAAAAATCCTGACATAGGTAGCACAAGGATCGTTACCCTCATTTTACAGATAAGGCAACTAGCCCAGAGCCATGGGACTAGTCAGTTCCAGAGCCTGGATTCAAACCTTCATCCCAGGTCTAACACACTTTCTGTTAATATCACACTACTTCCTACAGACTCACAGGGTTAGATGGGGGTCTTTGGGCATTCAGCCCAGCTTCCAGCTTCTAGGTAGGAAAGTCACTAACATATGCTCAAAAGATGAATATCGATTTCAAGATATCATAGTTCCTGGGAAGAGAGGACAGTCTCCAACTAAAAGCAACAGGATTCCTCCAGCTAGTGGATGATCTAAGCCTCTGACTGTGGCACACAATGATGCTGTAAATATCCCTGTGAAGGTTAGGAACACAGGGTCAAGGACTGGAATGGAAAAATTAAATAGCTCCATTCTGCTACTTGTTTCTAGCTTGTTTTTAAAAGATATGAAAGAACAAGGGCTAAAATGAAGTTTTCAGGATAATCTGTGAATATATTCATACTCAAGCTGTTCTGAATAATAACATGACTTTATCTAAATGGAAAGAAGCCTAGTATGTTTAGGGAAAGAAAGTTCATAATCTACAGGGTTACTAATGTTTCAACTACCGAGATAGTCAATCTAGCTCTAAAGCTCTCTTGCTACAATTTTTGTCTACTTCCTCTTACTTTGTCCTTCATGGACATGGAGAAAAGCTATCCACTATGTTTAATCAGTAAATATAAATCTTCATGATTACTGAATTCTTGAAATTTAGGTAAATAATCACAATTCCTTTAGACATTCATTAAAAGTTCCTCTGGACCATTTCTAAGTCTTCCACATCTATTCATTCATGCATTTATTCATTCTCTCTTTCAAATAAAAGTGAGCTGAGATAGTTTAGCTCATAATGTGACAGAGAACCTGGGGTTCGAATCCCTGTGGAAACTTTTAGAATATGTCTAGGAATCAGAAGACTTCTGTTCTACACAGGGCTCTAGTTCTAACATTTTGAAAATCTCTTAAGTATTCATTAAATCTCAATTAAGTCCTTAGCACAGAGCTAGGATCTGTGGGGACTACAAAGGAGACCCTGCCCTCAAGGAACTTACATTCTAGCACAAAAGAAAGCAAGGGTATGGTGTAGTAAAAAAAATCTTTGGTAGTGGTATCCAGGGGCCCAGATTTGAATCTCCCTTTTCCATTTACTACTTTTTGTGACCCTAGAAACTAAACAGATCACTTAGCCTTGCTGAACTTCAGTTTCTTCATCTGTTAGAAAAAAAAAAAAGAGGGAGTAGGATTAGATCATGTTTGAGGTCTCTTTCAGCTATTATGGGACTTGGCTCTTAAGACCCTGACTAATGGGAAGAACTTGACTTAAAATTATACCGTATCACCTCTAAAGAGGTGAGGGCAGAAGTTCAGTTTCGGTCCTTCTACAGAGCAGAAAATAAGACATAAGGCATGTGCTTAATTCTCAGTAAGCTCACAACATTTTCAGTTTAGTGAGTCTACCAATGGCTAGAGAAATGGAAATGATCCAAGGGCCAAGTCAGTCTATCTGAAGAATCAGGAGTTTAAGGAGTACTGGCGTCAATCTCTTTAAAATGTGGCTACAATCTAGTAAATAAAGCCTGAAGAGCAGGAACTTACTGCCTCAAGCATTGGTCTAAAGCATAAGGAATTTTTTTTTTTTTCTGTTCTCCATCTCTAGACAGATCTCTACTTTCCTCTTATGGTTTAGAGAACTTTATATGAATCCAGAGGCAAAAGAAGAAAGTTTCTTTAAAAACAAAAACAAAAACAAAAACAAATACAAAGTGTTCTTGTTCTGATTTCCTCACCAGTCCTAGTAGCCTGTGATCTAATCTGACCCGGACTAGATGACTTCAGAGGTCCCTTCCAACTCTGATATCCTGTGGTTCTGTGAGGCAAAAATAAATAAATAAATGAATAAATAAATAAATAAATAAATAAAAGATTTTTAGAAGTTAAAAAAAAAACTAGAGAATGATCCATCACATTTAATTCCTAGAATATTCAAATTCACAAATCAGTTCTAAAATTGTAATTTTACAGGGAGTTATCCTGTTCAACCTTTTAAAGCCATTAAAAGATTATCTTACAATTTTCTCTTTTATTGTCTTTTTACTTCTGTGTGGTTTGAGTTCCCCAGAACTCTGGTCATATCAATAGAAGAAAAATCTTTTGTCTTTTTTTTTTTTTTTAAATCCTCCATGCACGTGAGGGGGATGGGGAAAGGCCACCCCTTTATGAACAACTTAAAACAAGGGATCATTCCTTGGAGGTCACAGATACTGGCAGGGGAATCTAGGGAAGTTGTATGTTATTTCTTTGTCACCTGGGAGCTGCTGTCGCCCAGATACCTGCTCAGAGGAAGGGCATGAGGCTGGGCACCAACTCCTGGGCAGCAGCTTGCCCTCTGGCCTCCCATCACTCAGGGGCCCCCCGAAGTCTGGCCTGAGAGCCGACGGGGGGCTAGGGGGTGCCGCGCTGCTGCTGCTGCCCCTGGCCTCTCCTCACCAGGGATGGAGACCGGGGTCCCGGCCATTCCCGAGTAGGGAGCCCTTCCCGCCTGTCCGGGAGGGAGCCCGCACTGCAAGAGGCTCCCCTCTGCCCTCCCCAAGCCCCGAGAAGCAGGGATTTCTCCACAAGCAGGCAGGGAACCACGGACGACTGGCTGCATGACCTTGGGGCAGGTTGTTCCCTCTCTCTCCCAGAACGGGTGTGTGTGCGCCTCGATAGCCAGTCTGAGAAATGGGGAGAGACGAAGTCGCCCGCCCGGGGGGCCGGAGCGAGCCCGCTCCCTGGGGGCCCGGCCCCGGGCCCGGCATGACAAGCCGCCGCGCCCGGCTCCGGCGGGCCAGGGGTGATGTCCGCAGCCCGGAGAGGCCGCGACGTGCCGGCTCGGGTCCCCCGGGGTGAGGGGGACGAGCTCCGGCCGGCTCGCTGCGCCCGGACCCCCCGCCCGCCCCGCTCCCCGCTGGGCCCGCGCGGGGGCTCGTCTCACCGGAGCAGGCGCCGCCTCGGCCATGGCCCTTGGTCTCGCTCCCAGGCCCCGGGGAGGCTGCGGCGCGGAGGGCTCCGGGGCGGCCGGCCCTTCCCCGTCCCCTCCTCCTGCGTTCCCTCCCGCCCCGCTCCGCGCACCCGCGGGGGCTCAGGCCCCGGGCCGGGCCGCGCCGCGCTCTCTGGACGCAGGGGCCGGGCCGCGCCGTCAGCGCGGAGGGCGCCGAGCCAGCGGAGCCCCGGAGCCAGGCGGCAGCCGGGCAGGGGCCGGAGGGGGAGCCGAGCGGAGCCCCCGGAGCGCCGGCCCGCAGCTGGGCCGCCCCCGCCTCCGCAGCCGCTGCGGCCCGGGCCCCACGCTCAGCCCAGCCCCGGCTCGGCGAGCTCGGTCTCCGGCTCCGGCTCGGGCTCGGGCTCGGGCTCCGCGCGACGCTCTCGCCCCAGCGCCCGTTCAGCAGGGGAGCTGCACAGCAGCTGCCATGTTGATACAAACTGCATCCTGGGAGGCATGTCCCTCTCCGGCCGCTTAAAGAGAAACGCGCCGAGGCTCCGCCGAGCTCGCACCAACCCGGACAGCTCCATCTACAGCTGGTAGGAGCGAACAGTGCAGGCAGCGCCGGGCGCGCGCCGCGCGGACACGCCCCGCGGGCGGGCGGGCGGGCGGTCAAGCAGCGAGTGAGCGGGAGAGCGGCTCCCCCGGCACGCCGCCCGCCGCCCGCCGCCCGCCGCCCGCCGCGGCAAACAGGATTCCCTGCGGGGCTCGGGGCTCGGGGCTCGCGGCTCGGGGCCGACCCGCCGCTCACCTGCTTCCCACACCTAGAATCGCTCCCCACCTGCAGTCCTCTCCACCCCAAGCGATAAGGTCTTGCTCCCGGACACCCGAGGACCACTCGGACCCCGGCACTTCTCCTTGGTACCTGGATGCTGAAAGAGCACAGAAGCTCCGAGCTGGGAAGGGACCTTGGCAGCCCGCTCCTGCGGAGGCGTCTCGTCGGTCCCCTCCATGACATCCCCAACAAGTGGTCAGCCAGCCTCCGCCCTGGATTGGGAACTCACTATGAGCTTGAGGCGGGAGTTCTTAACGTGTGTGTGTGTGTGTGTGTGTGTGTGTGTGTGTG
>NW_020954630.1:36696-36945 GCF_900497805.2 Vombatus ursinus
ATTTTTAAATGCACAAAATACATAAAACTATAAAGGACAATTATATTGAAAGTTTTCTATAAATGAGGTGCTACATCTATGTATATGTACATGTGTATAGATATATATCCACACATATCAATATCTGGCTATATATATCAAACTAATCTATATATGGGTATGTAGATATTTAGATAGATTAGATCGATAGACCTAGATATATAGGTGGGGTGTGTGTGTGTGTGTGTGTGTGTGTGTGTGTGTGTGTGT
>NW_020954630.1:36967-40090 GCF_900497805.2 Vombatus ursinus
CTCCTAACTTCTGGGAAATTTATGAAACAAATGAGACAGTACCTGTCAATTGTCAAGCAAACTCTTCACACACCTTGAAGCCATGTAAATGTTTCCTTCATTTCCTGAAGAAGAAAAAAAAGCTTGCTCAGCTTTTGGCTAAGGGCTAGGAAGTTTTTCCCCTATTGCAGAGATCCTAATAAGCCTGCTCTTCTTCGACTTGTTCCCAGATCTCTTGGTTCTACCTTCAGGGCCCAAAGAGAATGAATCTAATTAATCCTTCTTCGATTAGATGACCCTTTAAATACTTGACATCATGTCTACAATCCCATTCAGTCAGAATTTGTTATGAGCCTGCAGCAAGGTCTAGTGTTCATGGCTGAGGAGCAAAGATTAAAGAAAGAACTGACCTTACCCTCAAAGAACTCGTATTCTTCTTCTGACTGTCCATCTTCTTCTTGGGCATTTGAGTAGGGTTGGAACATCCCTAAGTTCCATCAAGGGCTTTCCTGTTGACATGGTCTCCACTTTCCTCCTCACCCCTCCTCTGTGGTGCCCACAGGGCAGCTAGATGGCGCAGTGGATAGAGCCCTGGCCCTGAAGTCAGAAGTATATGAGTTCAAATCCGGCCTCAGACCAAACACTTGGCACGTACTAGCTTAGCTGTGTGACCTTGGGGAAGTCACTTAACCCTGATTGCCTCACTAAAAACACACACACACACAAAACAAATAAAATGTGATGCCCAGAACAGAACACAGTATTCCACATGTGGGGTGACTGGGGGAAGGGGGACTACCATATTCTTCATTCAATCAACAAACATTTTTAAAATGTTTACTATGGATAGCTATAGGGATAGGGGCCTGGACCTGTAATTCCTTTGACTATCAGGAACTTCCACTTGAGAAAATTCCCTCTACCAATGCTGGTTACACTTTACCTGCAATTTAGAGGCATAATCCAGTTGCCTAGAACACTGATGAGTTAGGTTGATAGCCTAGGGCCACACTGGGTCAAACCAGAGGTGAGTTGCATCTCTATCTACTATCCATGGAGTACAAAGTCAAACACGAAAGAGACTGTGACCTGGAGCAACTTATATCCTATCAGGGAAAAAACATGTGTACATCTATGTCTGTAGAAAATAAACACAAAGTGATTTTGTGCAAGAGGCACTGGCAGCAGGAGGAACCAGAAAAAGCCTCATGGAGGAAGGATTTGAGCCGAGTTTTGAAGCAATTCTGTGGGACATTCTAATTTAGACACTATCTCACTCTTCATGCAGTATAAGATGTAGTGAGCTCTTTTATCACTCATATCACACTTTTGACTCATTATGACTGCATCCTGCTAAAAGCCCCAGTTCTTTTTCTAATAGGGTTAATAATAGTATTCACCTCCCAGGATTGTTGAGAGGGTCAAAGGAGATAATTGTAAAGTGCTTAGCAAACGCTATATAAATGTTAGCTATCATTATCATCAATACAATCTGGGGGAGGAGAGAAGATGGGGGTAGGGAAGGTAGTTAATATTCTAGTTCAATTTTTTTGTTGTTATTTTATGGATGCCTTTTGTTTTCACATCACATTTATTTTTGAATACAGCTCTTCCCCCCACTCATACACTTCCTTTGTGACAAAGATTTCTAAAACAGAAAATAATTCAGCAAAAACAACCAACATATCGACTGACAACATATGCAACATTACACACCTAAAGGAGTTAGCCTTCTCTTCGACTCAGTTTCTTCCTCAGTAAAATGATGACCTCTGAGGTTCTTGTTATCTCTAAGAGCCTTTGCTCAAATGAATGGGGATGGCAAAGGCCCTTCCCTGCCTTTTTGTCCACTAGGCCTGGAATGCACTCCTACCTTAACTTGATATCTTGGAGAATCACTAGTTTCCTTCTAAACTCTGCTCGAGAGGCACTTCTCATATAAAATCCTCATCTCCCCATATGCCATTCCTCCCCCACACCTTTACAATGTATTGATTTTGTATGTAATTATTCCCGTTTACATGTTCTCTTCTGCCCCTCCCCAGATTAAGTTCCTTCACTTAACAGGGACTCTTTCATTTTTGCATCTAACATAGTGTCCAGCACATGGTATTATGCTTAATAAATGCTTATTGATTGATTGATTGCTCCCATCCTTCCATTGGTAAAGCACCTTATCCCCCTGGATCTCACATAACACCTTAGACCCTTCTTAGGCATATACATATGTATATATACACACATACATACACACATATTTAGACATTCAAAACTTCCAAAATTATTTTTATCTCCCTCCCCACCACCCATCTTTTCCCTACTTCCCTCTGTCCTTCTTCCCAAATACCTCCTAAGACTCATACCTCCTATTCCTGAAGGATATTATTAGTGTTCTGGTGCTCACTGATCTGTCTAGAATGCTTTTCCCCTTTTCTGTCTCCCTCTCAAGCTCAGCTCATCTAATTCCTATTTTGCTGAACTAACACACCACTTCTTACCCCTCCAATTTCACTTTCATAATATACCCTGTATTGCTGTCTTAGCCTTCCTACTGAACAGGAAGCCCCTTGAGGGTAGGGTCTGCATATTTTTATTTTTTGAATCCCTCACAGCATCTAACATGGGCAGGGCTTTGCATATAATGGGGCTACAGTAAATGTTTGTGGAGTGGAATTTTTTTGAAAGAGGGTATCTGGAGGTGGGCCAGTTCTTGCACATTGACAAGGAGCTTTCGGGGACACCACATTTGAAGTCAGAGAAATACAAAGGAAAGAACCCTAAGCAGAATCAGGACAGTCACATCTTAATGTGAAGTATTTTAATAAGGTTTCCACCACCCACATGCTCACCTAGCTGAAGGAATGGGATTTTTAATATGAAGAGATGAGGAAGGCAATTTGGGATTTAGGGTACATTTTAAAGTCATTCTACCAGGGTAGGCTTGAGTGGGTTGTCACCTTAGGGACAGAGAGAGAATGACAAAGACTGAAACACTAAAAACAAATGGCTGGTGATATACCTCAGCATGGATGCCAGCTTCCTCAGCATCCTAGTCCTAGTGACTTCAAGGTGGCAAAATAGATTTAAAATTTTAAATATGTATATATATGAAATATGAAATATATATGTGAAATATATATGTAT
>NW_020954630.1:40132-40213 GCF_900497805.2 Vombatus ursinus
ATGAAATATACATATATGAAATATATGTATGTGTATACACACACACATACACATATAGTTCAGATCTGTTTTTCTCTTTCT
>NW_020954630.1:40250-44600 GCF_900497805.2 Vombatus ursinus
TTATATCCCTTGCCTGGCACGTAAT
Organism: Vombatus ursinus; assembly: GCF_900497805.2. NCBI lineage: Eukaryota > Metazoa > Chordata > Mammalia > Diprotodontia > Vombatidae > Vombatus > Vombatus ursinus. The sequence goes on from NW_020954630.1 coordinate 40,276, forward strand.
AAGTACTTAATAAATGGTCATTGGTGATGATTTTCATATATATACATATATAAAACATATCTCTAAGTCCTTCAAGCAAATCTTGTATTTTCCACATGTTCGTAAGAAGCTCCCTGCCTCTCCAGGCAGCAAAGCTTCTTGGTGAGGCTTTCTGGAAATGAATTTTCATTTCTCTCTCCTATAGATGTCATCTTAAGACAGCCTAGGGAGAACATTTCAATAGTTTGGGGTTTGTTTTTTTTTAAGTAGTGCATCAGATTCTTATTTCTGGGCTGGAAAAGTGCGTCTCAAAATTTCTCCGTACCCTACACAAGAAGAGCTCTGATTTGAAAGAAATGACTCCTGAGGCCCCTTCCAGCACTAAAACTGTGATTCCTTTGTTCCACAGAGTTAAGTTCTATCTGAGAAAGAGGAGAAGTTTTTTTCTGCTTGGAAATGCAGGCTAAGGAATGTACTTTTCTCTCTTTGGTCTAATCTTAATCACCTCCTTCTTCTCAGTTCTTTCCTCGGCTGAATTTGGTCAGCCAGTCAGTCAGCAACAGAAAAGGTCACACTGTGCATTGAAATCACTACAGGCAATTAGGGGGCCTCTGAGCATTTGCCTAGGTCTTATCAGAAGTCAAGGATGGGTCACCATGCAAGTTGTGGCTAGCCCAGAATGACCCATCCGGCCAAAGGTAAGAGTGCATGAAAAGACTGGTTAGTTTTCAAAAGCCAGATGCTCTACCATGAGCTTATTTTTTTTAAATTTAATTTTTCTCAATTAAAAAAACTTCTACTTATCTTCCCTGCTTGAGCACAAACATGTATGCGTGTGTGTGTGTGTGTGTGTGTGTGTCCTTGTAACAACTATGCAGTCAAGTAAAACAAATTCCCACATTGATCACATCCAAAAATGTATATCTCATTCAGCATGTTTCCTGTCAGAGAGTGGTCTATCATAAGCTTTTGAAAATACCGTCATAGCTTAAGAACTCTGATCAATGCAATGATCCATGGAGAACTCAGAGAACTCATGATGAAACATGCTCCTGAAAAGGAGGTGATAGACTCATGGTGGAGACACATATTTTTTGGATGTGGCCCGTGAAGGAATTCATTCTGCATATTTGTTATGCACAGAGTTTTATTTTTCTTTCTTTTTCAGTTGGAAAGAGGGAAGAGGGAGGAGGAGAAAATAAATTTTGTCCACTGAAAAAATTAATTTAATTTTTAAAAAATATTCCCCCCAAATAAAAAATTAAGATACTCCCAAGAGAGAAAGTCCCAATCCTAGAAAAGGGCAATGCCAAAGAATGTTCAAATTACTGTACAATTGCATTCATTTAACATGCCAATAAGGTTATGCTTAAGATTCTGCAAGCTAGGCTTCAGCAATATGTGAACCAAGAATTACCAGAAGTGCAAGGTGGTTTTCAAAGAGGCAAAGGAACTAGAGACCAAATTGTCAACATTCGCTGAATTATGGAGAAAGCAAGAGAGTTCCAGAAAAACATCTACTTTCGCTTCATTTGCATTTTAACTGAGGCAAAACCTTAATCCAAAGGAATGAATCTTTCATCAGATCATAAGATTTAGAGCAGTGGCTTCATAAATAGCTCAAATGCCCTCTTTTCTATGAAGTTTTTCCAAGCTACCCTAGCCACTGGTAATCTCTTTCAAGCACCACTTTTCCAATGGTACTTATCTAATTTGTATTTATCTTTTCTTATACATAAGTCTTATACCTCAAGAAGAATGTAAGTTCTCTCAGGGCAGAGCTGAATCTGTAGATGGGAGTTAAGTGCCCTGCTGCATGGTACAGGTTATAGCAACAAATTCACATAGCACTTTGTGGTTCACAGAGGGCTTCATATATGCCATCATTTATTTCTCTGGATAACCGAGTGAGATAAGTGTTGTTGTTCAGTCAATTCAGTTGTGTCTGACTCTTCATGACTCTATTTGGGGTTTTCGTGGCAAAGATACTGGAGCGGTTTGCCATTCCTTCTTCAGCTCATTTTACAGATGAGGAAACTGAGGCAAACAGGGTTAAGTGATATGTCCAGGGTCACACAGCTAGGAAGAGTCTGAAGCCAGACCTGAACTCAGGTCTTCCTAACTCCATTTCCAATGTTATAACCCCTTATCACCTAGCTGCCCCAGTGAGAAAGGTAATGCGAGCTTTTTCATTCTCCACGTTTTATTGTTAAGGAAACAAAGACCCAGAAAGGTAAAGTGAGCTGCTCAAAGTCACATACTTATTAAGTGGTTGAGCTAGGTCACAAGTCCTGGTTTTCTGACTCCAAAGCCAGTGCCCTTTCCATTGCAAATGCTGCCTCCATGGGAAAGAAGGCCAGAAGATCAAGAATCCAAACACACCAATAACTGGCAAAACTTTGAACACATGCTCTTTTAAAGACATTGTAAAATTCTGGTTTTCCTCTTACTCCCCCCTTCTCCTCTTTCTATGCCTCTAATTAAAACAAGTTTTCTTTAAGGCATCCCAAAACATGGTCCTCAAGAAGGCACTCTGTTAACTGGAATATTAAGTCAAGGTCTACACTTTTGTCTCAGGCACAAATGAATGATTATATACTCTGGATCATCGATAAAAAAAAAAACAATCATCAACTTCCAACTTAGGTTTTTAAAAGCAGCATCATTCCCTCCTTGTTTTATTAAGTTTGTATGCATGGCAGTGAGCCAAAAAAGTATGAGTAAAGTGGTCTAGGGAGTCATTCTCCAAAGGGATTCAAAGAAATTAAAAATTAGAGTCACTGCCCAAATGCTGTATCTGCAACTGCCTATCCTTATACCTTTGCACTCATACCCCAGGACTCAATCAGCCTTGCTGCCTCTTTGGCCCCTTCCCAATCTGTCTTCCCTCTTGCTTCTCTCTCTAATAGCCTGTTCCATCTTGCTCACAGGTTATAAGCTCCTGCTCAAAGAATATCCTGGTCAGTGCAACAATAATAGAACACCCTGAAAGAACAAATCATTCTCATTGCCTGACTGCTTCATCATCAGGGCCAGGCAAGCCTGAAACTTCTTGGCAGTGTGTTAACACCTTTCATCCACCTCTCACATGTAGTTAATTGCCAGGTCAGCAACAAAGCTTCCCCACAACATCTGAATCCACCCATTCCCATTTTCCTCTATAATTTCTGTGAAATCTACTTCCCTTCTGTCAGTCATGTCCTTCCTAGTTTCTTCCCAACCTCCCATCTCTTCTGCCACAGACTGCTCTCCACAGATGAAGGTTTGGGTCAACCCAGCTAGATAGCAAGCTCCCTCAGGGAAGGACCTCCCCCTGCATGCCATCTAATTCCCAAGCACCCACCTATGGCACTTATTATGGGGCTCTGCACAAAAGGTTGGTGCTGAGGAAAGTGCTGGAATTCACATTGTCCACGACACTTGTGAAGCCTTCTGTGGGCTTACCTCTGTTCTTCTGGATCAACCCCAAACTTCTGATCCCATCCTAGCTATCTCAGTTCCCACCAGATTCAACCTATATCCTCCATTCCAGGCAAATAAGCATTTTGTTCCCACCTTCTCCAGGGTCCAAATCTTTGCTCAAATCTGTGGAAGGACCTTCTGCTTACCATCTTCTAAGCAATAACCTTTCCAACAAAACTCAAGGGCTACCTTCTAAAGGAGAGCCTTTCTCACTTAACATCAGAAAATTCAAACCTAGTAGCCACCTCTTTCCTTCCATGCCATCTGATAAAAATATTTTAAAATATATAAATAATATATTTACTATATATATATATGATGTATAAAATGAAGGACATACAGAGGATCCCAGAAGTGAAGCTTAAAGTTGCATTATGACTTTGGGGATACCCTGCAAATATGTATGTGTGTGTGTATATATATACATACATGGATATATATGAATATGTTCATCTATAAATCTATACACATAGTACATGTGTGTGCATGTATATTATATATGTTTATGGGTGTGTGTTATATTTATGTATTCTGTTTTATGCACACATACACATACAGATTACATATAAATAGAAAGACAGCATGGTGTAGTGGTTAGAGAGCTGACTTCAAAGCCAACCAGACCTAGGTTTAAGGCCTCCCTCTGGCACTCGTTGGCTGGGTGACCCTGAGCGAGTGACTCAACTTCTCAGTGCTCTAGAAAACTTTATATTACAAGATTCTACCTTGCAGAGAAGGTACTAACCTGCACTGGTAAAAGGCATTCCCTCCCTTGGGAGTTCCTTATACTAATGAAATCAGAGGTCCAGTCCCTGTCCCATTGTATGTATTTAAGTCAGGCAGCCCCTCAAGAGACACAGAATTGTGGGTTCCTTGAGCGCAGG
>NW_020954630.1:44644-66510 GCF_900497805.2 Vombatus ursinus
CATTGTCTTATTTTTCTATTTGTATCTCCAGTGCACAGTACTTTTCATATGGCAAGTGCTTAGTATTTTTTTCATTCATTCACTCATATGGATAGGCCTAATCTTGAAAGCTATGCCAGTGGAGGGGAAACTCTGAAAGGTCCTACCAACCCAGAAAGGCTTTGATTATGGGCTCATGGACAGATTCTATCTGTCATTCATGAATTGGCCTAAGTTTGGAGAGGCTTATCAGCAGCTTGACCACAGGTAGATCCATTTTTTAGCCCCTGCAACTTATTCTAAGCTTAACAAAAACCAAATAAAAAGGACATTTCCATATGCAGAGTAGAATAGAAAAAATATTATTCATGAAACTTCAGGTCTCTATTATATCCTTTCAGTCATTTTCAGTCATGTATGACTCTTCGTGACCCCATTTGGGGTTTTCTTGGCAGAAGTGGTTTGCCATTTCCTTCTCCAGCTCATTTTACAAATGAGGAAACTGAGGCAAACAGGATTAGATGACTTGCCCAGGGTCACACAGTTAGTAAGTGTCTGAGGCCAGATTTGAACTCAGGAAGATGATTCTTTCTGACCCCAGGCCTAGTAATCTATCCACTATATCACCTAGTTGCCTCCCTGCTTCTATTATGTACAAACTTACTTTTCTTTTTAAGTATATAGTTAAATGCAACCTGTAGCTTTCAAAGCTGTCCTTGCTTGTCTGTGCTTTTTTCTGGCCTTCCTTCTGTTCTTTTCTCTGTATTTTTAAAAAAAAAATGCTTTGATGACTTTTTTTTTGCTACTCTATTCCCATGCTTCCTTGTCCTCCTACCCTAATCTCTTCATTTGAAAAAAGGAAAACAAAGCCCTTATAACAAATATGCATAGTCAAGCAAGATTTCTAACTTGGCCTCCACAGCATCACTGCACTCTGCTACAGCACAAAAAAGTAGTTGGGTCAGTCCACTGCCTTGATGCACCACCCATGCTGATGAAATCATGGCCTTTTCAAGTATGTGTCTATATGCCCAGGTGTGTATGTATGTAAACCTATTTGCAGCTTTTATGTGGAGCTGGCTAACATGGTTATAACTGCGGTGTCTTGATCCCAAGATCATACTGCTTGTTAGTGGAGGAGATAGGATTAGAACCCAGGGCTCCTGACTTTCAATCCAGTACTCTTTCCATGCTTCCATATGGCTTATGTTAACACTGAGCAGGGAATAGGTCTCACTTTCATTTCACACACAACACACACACATTCATGAACTCTTTGGCTAGGATAGTACATGTTCTGTGGGAATCCCTCTGAGTGAATACCACTCCTTCTAGAAGTCAGGGATAGGAAAAAATGGTCAGAACCATTGCAGCTGAAGGTCAGACACGTACAAAAGACAGATATAAAGACTCATAAAAGAACTGGGAAAAATTCAGGGGAGAGAAGAGTTTCCCCAAAACTGCTTAATTTTAAAAGGGCAGAGGAGAGGCAGGGTGGGGAGGGAGGCAGGAAACTCACTTTTCCTTCTTTTCCCTAGGTTTTCCAATGTCTAAACATGTCAAACATGACTATTTCATGAGCTAATCAACTTAAACATGCAATGTATTTTCAAATCCCCAAATTAACAACAAAAAGCATTTGATTGGGTAGAGTAAAAAATGGTTTTAAAGGCTGTCTTCTAACAAGGTGTCTGATTCCTCAGCATATGTAATATAAAACTATCCTAGGGTCTTCGAAAGATGCAATGAGAGGTAATTTGCTTAACCACCCTCTGATGATTAACTCTAAGCAAGGCCTTAAAACGGGGAGGCAAGGTGCCAAAAGGATTTGTCACTGTTACAGATGAAAGTCTAGGCTATAAACTGAGGGCCTTCAGTTGCTCTGGGTCACAGATGACATTGTGCTGACTGCATCAGGCCCAGAACTCTGCAGAGCTTTCAGATTAGATCCATAAGCACCCATGAGTTCAGCCTAACTATCCACTTAGGAAAAAATAAGTGGATGAAGAATGCTTGGTGTCGACTAGAATATGCACTTGAATGGAAAACCCAGAACCAGACTTTATAGATGAATAAGGAGATGGGCCCAAAATGTAAGGGAAAGAAGAGAACAGGATTTCATTTGAGAAATTACATAGCCTTTTTAATGACCCCAAGCTTCTCCCTGTTTGGAGGGTTTTTTTGGTTAAATACCAATATTCTTTCAATGATGCTATCTGGCTATGCATCATGGAATACCATTGGCTCTAAAGAACAATATTTGTGTGTTACCCCCTACACACACACACCCACACACACACATTTCCCAGGGCAATGCAGAGGTGCATGGTAAGCAGATTAATTAACAAAGAATTTTGCATCATCAAAGAAACAGATGAATGGAAAAAGAGGGCTGTTTATATAGGGAGAGCAAGGAGTAACACATGGATAGTTTGGATTTCCATTTACTTTCAAGAGATCCACGTGCCTCTAGCACACTGGGTAACCTGCCTGTGGAGGATGTGGAGGACATGAACAGAATGAGAGGCTGTGGTCTTCACCATCAGAAGGAATACCCACACCAGTGAGATGACAGCACCATCAAAAGATTACCGTAAATTAACAAGGCACCTTAAGGTGTGTAAAGGCTACTAAAAAACTATTAAATTTTGATTTTTCCCAAAATGTCATTGTTTCCCTGTCATAAATTAAAAATTAGCAGAGTTATTGTTTCCCAGGGTTGGCAGGCAGGCAGTGTGGTCCCAGGGGCACATTTAGAGACATCAGGTCCACCAGTATATGGTATGGTTAAAATGGAATTAATTCAACTGGGGCTTAGGTTTTGATTTTTATTACAATAGGTGCTTTCTGCTTGTTTTTTTTTTCTCTTAACCATATCAATCTCATATGTATAAGGAAATACAAAATATATAGGAGATATAGTTTTCTTCCCCCCTTTTCAGTTTTCTCTCCACAAAACTTACCCTGTTCCTCAAGGGTTGAAGGAACATCCATAATGACAACCTTGTGGATGAAGTTCTTCCCACCGGGGACAGTAAATTCTCCCTGGCTGATTGATCAGTAATATTTCCAATGCCATTGGCCAAAGCAAAACAGATAACAGGGTGTGGTAATATAGGAAGACTCTTGAGAACAAGGTCCTAGGCCAGGCTTTACTCCTAACTAGCTGTGCAACCTTGAGTAAGTCCCATCCTTTCTGGGAATGCTTCCTTGTTTAGGAAATAGGAATGACACAATTACCCAACCAACCTCACAGACTCACCATGAGGGATAATAAAGTATCCTACCAGTTTGTGAGAAGGTAAACCAAAAGGCAACCTGATGCATGGGAAGAAGCACTAGAGCTGGGGGGGAGGGGGATGGGGATGGGGGCAGGAGACCAGGCTTCTTCTGGCTCTACCACCAACTAGCTAGGTGTGTGAACTGGAGGTGAGACCCTTCAGTGCAGCCTCATTTTCTCTTCTATAAAGTGAAGAGCTTGGATTAGAATCAGGGGTGGGGAACCTACAGACCCTCTAGGTTCTCAAGTTCGGCCCTTTAACTGAATCCAGTTTCAAAGCAATGAGCAGCCCTATGACAGGGTCCCCCTTTTCACCAAGTTAAAAGGCATGAATGTGAATCTGACTGATACCTCACAGGTGATAAATGAGACTCTCTAACCCCCCCCCCCCCATCTTGCAAAGACAAGTGGTCGTCCCTTGTAATATCAGTCCAGGGCTCCAAAGCACCCANAACTCTCTAACCCCCCCCTCCATCTTGCAAAGACAAGTGGTCGTCCCTTGTAATATCAGTCCAGGGCTCCAAAGCACCCAAATGCCTTCATTCCCCAGCTTCCCACCATTAGAGCACCTTACAAACGATACTCAAAAAACCTGAAAACCCATTGATACCAAGGGGTCTGTCTGTCCAATCCCCAAAGTCAAAATTTTCATTTTAGCAGCCTGGGGCTTTAAACCTGCAACCACAGAAATTAAAACTTTTCTAATATTGGGAAAGAGCTCCAGGGCTGGGTTAGGTCCTTTTTGCCGTTTTCCCCTGGCCTATCTAGCCTTTTAAATACATTCACTTTCACATTTGGTAAGGGAATATAGATATGAGACCCCGATTTTAAAAGCAAAAGCAACTTTTCTCTATCTTGTCAACTGCAGGGTGTCAGAACTGGAAGGGACCTTTGGGGACAGCCCCACTTACCAGGAAACAGAGACCCAGAGAAAGAAGGTGACTTGCCCGAGGTTGCAAAAAGGTAAGTCGTTGCTGTTGTTATTTTCCTGGATTTTTATTTAGGGATAAAAAATTAAAGTTTCATATTAAATTATTAAAAATTCTACAGTACGAATGCACAATCTAAGAATTCTATTTTGTTTGCAAGTGGAATTTTTATTGACAGCTTCTCTTGCTTCTCATCATGATCAATTTTAGGTGACTACTATCTGTCATCTTACATTTGCTATTTTCTTTTCATATTTGCCATTTCTGCTGTCTCCATCCTCCTTCTAATATTCTGGTATCTGGAAATTTTATTTTTCAATTTGTGAACCTGGCAGCATCAGGGGTAGGGAGCTGCCCAGCTCCTGTCCTGCCCCACCTCACAGACTGTTGCCATCTGTAGGTCCTAGGGCATTCAGACCATAAGTCCAGTCACTCGCCAGTTCTGTTGGGGTCAACGGTCCTTTGGAGCCAAGACTCTTAAAAGGATCTGGGAGGCTGCTGGTGGCTGGTGGGAGGGGTGGTCCAAGGGCCGCTCCCTTAGGCCCTGCTGTGTGGTTACGCTGGTGTTTGCGAAGATGGTCCTTACGTATGAAGCTTTTGCCACAGGCTGAGCATGTGAAGGGCCGCACTCCTGTGTGGGTGCGATAGTGGTCGATGAGCTTGGAGCGTTCTGTGAAACGCTTCTCACACTGGGTGCACGGGAACGGCCGCTCACCTGTGTGCAGCATCCGGTGCCGGATGAGATGAGCCGGCCGGGTGAAGCACCGTCCACATTCCCCACAGCGCAGGGCATTCCCATCTCGAGCTGCCGAGTCCTGGCCTGACCTTGCACATCCACGCTGGTGGGTGCTCTGGTGAATGGTCAGGCTGATCTGCAGCTGGAAACTCTTCCCACATGTGCTGCAAGTAAAGGGCCTTCCCCCAGGGGGCGCTGGTGGATGCTTCTTAAGACCCAACTTGTGGCCAAAACCCTTTGTCCGGCCTGGGTACTTACAGGATTCACTGTAGGGTCTTGGGCTCTGGCTGGGATTCAGGGTGCCTCCCCCATGGTCTGGAGTGGAATAAGTTAGCCCTTCAGGACCAGTCCTTGGAGGAAGGTTCATTGGAGGCTTGTATCTTAAATTCCATCCCCACCTGACCCCACCGAAGAGCCAATCTCCAGGCAGGGTTTCCTCCGGAGCCATAACTGGGTTGAGCTCACTGAGATCTCTTTCTGGTCGGGCAGGCTCCCTTAGCCCCAGTAGAGTTTCCTGGGAAGGAAATGGGTTACCCTGATTCTCCCAGGCTGTATCTTGGACAGTACTGGGGAAGAGCCTAGACACTTGGCTAGGTTCAAACAGGGCCCCATGGGCCTCCAGGTGAGCAGGATGGACTGGGGCTGCTGCTGCGGCAACTTCCTCCTCTTGGACCTCTGTTTTGATCACGATTTTCACATCCGCTGAAAGAGAGAAAGAGTCCACATGTCACTGACTTCATTCACTGAGCTTGGAGAGATAAGAATCAGAGACGTGGGGAAATTTAGGATTTAGATGTCAGGAAAGGGTTTTGGTAGAGATGTTTAGTACCCCTCAAATTACTGCTATAACTCTGAAGTATCTCATTTCCAAACGACAGCTAAGGACTCTTGGTTCTGGACCCTAAAAACGTAGCCACCACAGAAACATGCAGATTTTTAAAGCCCACCTTGTGACTGAAGGCAAAAATATGGGACTTTCCCATAAGAAGAAGGATATATATTTCCAGATATTTCACTGGGATAATACTCACAGCAGGAAAAATAATTAGTCAATTTGTTAATCTGGATTCCGTTTATGCTGTTAATAATTCAAATGATTTGTTTCAAGTAAGACATTCTATCTTGACACAGAATATTAGTAGTCACCACAAGTAAATGAAAAAGGTGTTTGAGTTTCTACAAGCACTTTTTAATTTCATCTCCATGTGCTACAGCCTGGTGAAGTAAACAGAGTAACCTGAGAGTCTCCCAGGAGTTCTGAGTTTGAATACGGTCTCTGACACCTAAGGACAAGAGGACCCTGGGCAAGACCCCGAACATCTAAGTTCCCCAGACAATCCTCTCTAGGACTAATCGGTGCCAATCTGGATTGTTACAGGGTTTCCTCACTGGAAGTTCCTTATGTCCGTGAAACCACAGATCTAGTCCTCCCCAGAAAAGTATTTCACATGAGAAGTTTTTTAAACACATATGCATTTCAGCAAGAAACGAGGCTTAGCTAGGTGGCACAATGGACAGAGCACCAGAGTGAGGGAGACATGAGCTCAAATCCAGCCACAGACACTTACTAGCTGTGTGACCCTGGGCAAGTCACTTAACCTCTCTGCCTCATCTATATAAGGATACTAATAGCACCTCCCTCCCAGTATGGTTGTGAGGATCAAACGAGATAAAAATTTCTAAAGTGCTTAGCACAGTGCCCAGCACACAGTAAGCCTGTAGCTAAAGGTTGTAAGTACATCTTAAATGCAGTTAACACTTTTAAGCACATTCTGACATCTATAACCAGGGCAGAGGTTTGGGTTTTATTTTAATTAAGATTTGCTGATTTCTAAAGACGTGTTCTATAGGTATAACATTCCCTTCCTTCCAGCTCCCCATCATACCTTCAGAAGAGGCCACTGTATTGAGTTTTAGGGTTCCATCTGAGCATGCTGATGAAGGATGGTGGGGTGGGAGCTCTGCCTGCCATGAGTTGGTTGGGATGGAAGTGGAAAAACTAGGGTGCATACCTGCAGACAGAACAGACCAGAGCACTGGTTAGAGGGACTGATGGGGGAGGAAGGAAGGGAAAGGTGAGGTGGTGAACCACAGGGAAAGAAAACCAGACCATATCCCGGAGACACCTAAGGCTGGAGGTGTTCTGAATAAATACAATAGTTTGCTACTACCACCCCCAACTCCATTTCTCTTGTTCCTATTTCCAAAGCACCCAGGAACTTATGGATAATACCAGCTTCATCCACAGAACCCCTTGGGAAGGAAAAGGGAACACTGATTCAAGGGGCACAAACAAGACAAAATGTCATATGAAGAGCCAGGATGAGAAGTTAAGTGACCATTAAATCACAGCAGTCAGAAGCTTCTAAGTCATTCGGGCTGGCCTTCAGGCAGCTCAAAGTCTAAACCAGTACGGTCAGGTGGCTATTTCTTCATCAGAGCCACCATCCCCCCCACCGGTGCCCCAGCACCCTCCTCTGAGACCTGCTCCTGGGAGCAGCCTTGTCCCCTCGGCTCCCTGGTTCTCCCTTGGTCCCTGCTTTCTCAGCTACTCACCGGGACTAACATCAGTAGAGAGTTCTGCTGCCCCAGAGCTCAGCTGACTTAGGGCCCATGATTCTTCCCCAGTGTCCGGCTGACTAGCCACCCATGCCTCTACCCCTGAAGCCTGTTGCCCCTGTAGTCCCAGCTCTCCTTCTTGCTTGATCTGAAGTAAAAGGTCAGGAGCAGGAACAGGAGACCCTGCATGAGAGAAATGGACAGCACATTTATTCATTCTGGGGTCAAATTCACACAATGCTCTAATGAGAAAGAAGGCAGGACACTTTCACCTCAATTTCCTCATCTGTCAAATGGAAATAATAATTTGTACCCTCACCTACCTTACAGAATTGTTATAAAGGCTATACAATGAGATAACAGATGTGGAAGGACTCTGAAAAGGATAGCTATATGGTGCTATTATGATGTAAGAACCTTACCTATCACCCTCTCCCCACCCCCACCTTCACCAAGGCTCTGAGTTCTAATTCTGAGTGTGCTGTTTGTTGCCCTGCTTAGCAACTTTGAAACAGTTTAAAAAGTCTTTAATATCTTGTTTAGTCAGGTCCTCAACAGTAGTAAGGACACTGAATATCAGATACAACTGTCAAGAAGATCATTACTTATTTAGAAAGACAAGATTAACATGTCATAAAACAGGGTGAACAGGTTTCATTTTTGTCTCTGTATGTCCAGTCCTAACAGTACTTAGAAGACTGAAGTGAATTGAACACAGGCCCATAGATGATTAAGTGCGGGCCTGAATGGTACAGATTTTGAGTGCTACAGGAGCTGAGGAGTTCTAAGAGGCATAGAGAGCAGGAAGGAAAGGCTTCATGAAGTAAAGAATTGAGCTACTCTAAAGAATGGTGAAAATCAGGACAGGTGGATGGAAAAAGGGAAAACATTCTAGGGCTGTGATCTGCCCAAGAATCATTTTCCAGTAAGGGAGAGAAAGGAACTCCAGCAACCACAGAAACCAGTTTTCACCTGGCCAGTGGTGTTCCTTGACTTGACAACTTGAAAGTAATGCTACAGGAAGGCAGACCATGTTTACAGCATGCTGTCATTGCCTTGGAATAGAGGCCAGGTGATAAGAGAAGAAAGGTGATTTTTTTTCAGTATTCAACACAAGATTTGTGTTCCAACCCCAGCCTTGACACTTGGTTGTATGAGAAATGCACTTCAACCTTCTAGGTACTGGTTTTCTCATCTGTAAAATGAAGGCATTAGACTAAAAGAGTTTCAGACCTATGATCTGAGGCCTGAGGGAAATGTGGCCATGCAAACTACAGTCTCTTTTTTCAACTAGACTTGGCAGTTTCCATTTGTCCAAGGCATTTTCAAAGGCACTAGCTAGATGTTGAGGTTTGTTACATTTAAAAGAGGTATTGAGACACACCTTGCATTCAATTGGTGGCTCAGTTCCACCTTTTTGAAAGAATATGGACAGCCAATCGTGTTTTCAAATGGGAATGTCTTGTTATTTTTTGGTGCATTTTAATGACATTTTTGGTCCATGAGAAAACTGTGCAAGATGCAACATTTTTTGGGGCATCCCCCTTCATTGCTCCTCATCTATGCCCTCCTGATTCGATCCTCCTTCTAAATCCCATTCCCGAAGGCCACGTGTGGCCCTCTAGGTCCTCAAGGGCAGCCCTCTGACTGAATCCAAACTTCACAGAACAAATCCCCTTAATAAAAGGGGCCACAGGTTCCCCACCCCTGTCTTAATGTTTCATGTTAGGGAGTAACCCGCTTAAAATGTAAGTGTATGATGGCTTATGGTGAGATGAGCCTAGGAGTGTTTATTCACATTTTCAAAGAAGGCTCTGCAAGACTAAAAAGTTTTCAAACCCAAAGGAATGGCTCTTTATTGGTGGAATTTCAGGCATCATGGGAAAAGCAATGGGGGAAATGATGGGCCCTATGTTGAGACTAAAGAACTAAATACCAAGGAAGTCCTAAGGTTCACAGAAGACTCCTCCTCTGCCAGGCAGCAGTCTTTAGCTTCTCCAACCCCCCATCAAGCAGAGGTGATTAGCTCTCTGAAGGCCATGCCAGCCAGCAGGTATACGTTTTTGCAAGTCCCACCCAGCTGGCAAGAGTTTGAACCTAGGCCCCACAGTGGACTCAGTATTCATCATCTAAGGAACATCTAGCTAAGTTGGGAAAGGCTCATCACCAGGCTGTGACCACAGAGTGAGGAAGTACTTAGCCACAGAAACTCAAAAAGACCATCTTACTAAGGCACAACAGTGTTGTCATGAATGTCAGGGAGGAGAACCCACACTGAAAAAAAAACTACAGATGGTTTAAGAATGGAAGTATGTTTCCATCTTAAGATAGGGTGTCCTTGCTTTAACCACATTTCCAAGCTCTTCTCATAACAATTTAACCATAAGAGGAAAACTTCTTACAGTTGACTTCCAAGTTCAACATTTCCTTCAGAAAGTAGTCTTGTCGCTACTCTTTCCTTTAGTTTTCCCATTTCCTTCTGACCACTGAAACATTTCCTCTGCTTTCTCCACAAATTCCTCACCTGGGTTTGGGTCTGTATGGATGTCTGGATTCTTGGGGCCTGCACGTCGCCAGCCACATGGTTCTTTCCCTTGTTCAATCCGAGAGAGAACCTCAGGTTTGGAAATGGCATAGTCTGCCAGAGGAGAGAGAGGTTAGCCAATGCTATGTCCCATTCAAAGACTGGCAATCAGGCAGCTGGAACTGAATCAAGGAAGATTCCTAGAGATGACAGTTTCTTGGTCTCTTTAGACAACAGTGGGTACCAGTTGTCCCTGACTAGGTATTATGTATTAAAGATGACTATTGCAAGGTGAAATCCTGGCAGAAAATATATTCTTGCCTTCAGACATTTATTTAGTGACTGGTGAGAACCATGAAATAAGGAGGGGAAGATTGAGGGAAGGTCTATCAGATCAAAGGAATGAGCAGGGTATTTAATGCTAGTTGGTGACAAGTGGAGATTTCTAATAACTTGGCCCAGGTGTCAAGGGGAGAGAAATAAAGACCAGTAGGGTAGATAAGATATATTCCTAAAGGAGAGTCAGTTCAGCCCTCCACATACCCTGAGCATAGCACTGAAAAGACCATATATCATTACATGGATAATACCTTTCCAGTGCTAAAAAGGATCCTCAAACTTGGGGCACATATGGATAGTTGAGTTCTCTCTACCCAAGCAGTAGTTAGGGGGCAGAAGCAATAAATCCAAGGGCCGATGAGTTCATGAGAAGCAGAAACAGAGAGACTGGAATAATCACTACTCATTGTTCTATCCAGCTCATTTGAGGTAAGCACTGTTTACACATGGGAAAACTCAGCTGCCATTGAGTCATTAAGAGTTACTATGTTATGACTTTCAAACTGGAGCAACATATATGGGCTGATATGTAGAACCTGGTCATAAACGTAAGTACCCATATCCAGATCAGGGGTCAATAAATTGTCTGGATTTCTAGCTTCTTTGGAGGAAGAGAATGAATAATTTGATCCACGGGCTTGGCAGAGATCCATGGTTATGGCCAGCAACTCTCAGGCAAATAACATGAGCAATGGATATTTCAGGACCAGGGCCAGCAAAGAAACCACTCCCACTAGATAAATCAAGTCTATCTACATTAAAAATATTTAAGACCAAAACAAGATTCCTCCAAGGGGATCAGGCCCCCTTCTGGGCCCTAAAGAATAGGTATATGACTTGGGTTGATGAGGGAGGGAAGGGAAGGTATTCCAGAGCTGTGGTATATTCCCAGGTATCACTCCCCACTTTTTGTTTTCTTTCATTCATAGTGTTCTTTGAGCAGAGTTGTTTGCTACAAAATTAGTTCAATGATACAGTGTTACAGTACACTTTACATGAAGATACTTTCTATCAACAAATCTTACAGTACAATAGTTCTGAAAACATCCAAAAGGTGCCTGACCTCATTTAAAGCAATGATACAGAAACTCCTTCGTTTATTCAGGGCCTTTCCCTGGTGACAACTTCCCTTTCCAGTCTCCTCTCTTACCACCTACCAATCAAACTCTGGTTTAAGCTGGTCTTCTTACTCTCCCCCAATATACTACATCATTTTTCCCAGGGCCTGGCATGTTCTGTTCCTCTGTAAATGACAGAACCTTTATACATATCTTTTTCATCTTTCAAAGTCCAGATCAAGCCAGGACCTCCTCTGTGAAGTCTTCCCTGATCACTTTGAAATCCAATAGCTCTGCCTATACTTTGGAATTTAACCATAAGTTGTTTTGTTCTTCAACTCTTCCCATAACTTGTGACACTAGTTATGTGACCTTGGGCAAATCCTTTGAACTCTCTGGGCCTCAACTTTCTGTCTATAAAATGAGGAGATTAAGACTAGATGATTTCTAAGGTTTTTTCCTCTAAAATTCTATAAGTTTGAGTGTCTGTGATCCCGAGGTTTTAGGCTCTAACTCTGCCCTTGTTCCCCACCTCCCTCATGCTTCAAATATTATAGACTACTGAGACCTCAGAAGTCATCAAGTGAAACCACTACCTAAATAAGGATTCCTCCGTCTCACCCCCTCCACACTGTCTCTGACAAATGGTCATCTACCTTTAACTTGAAGACTTGGAGTCATGGGAAACTTGCTAACTTCTGAGGCAGTCCATTCCACTTTGGGACAGCCCTAATTGTTAGGAATCATTTCACCAAACAGGTTTTTATATAAGCTACCTGAGGGTAAAGCCAGGTTCTTCTTCAGCCTTGAATATCTTGAATAGCCTTGAACATCACAGAGCATAGAATCTCATATGAGATCAATACTCCCTAAACGTACGGTTGAACCCAGTGCTCATAAAAAGGCTAGATGTTGGGACAGGTGGCAACAGTGCAATCAAGCTCTGCCCTTCAAACCCATCACTTCACCTAGCCTGACTCACCACTCACTTCCCTGCAAAGTGACAGGACAGTGTGCAGGCTTTCTGATAAAGCTGAAGTGCTAGGCTATGCACAGGTGGGATAGTGACTTTTTACTTTAGCTGATTTGCCAACCATCTCAGTTAGTTGAGAGGAAGCTTTGGTCAGCCAGGACCATAACTACACCAGGCCACCAGAAGACAGAGAGGGGAAAGGCTCCTGACTCCATGATCAACTTCTTTGGCTGTCTATATAAAATCTCGGTAGGAAGAGAGCAGGACTCAGGACTTCTGAGATCACAGATAACTTCTAACAGGAAAAGAAGTCTGGCATCTTACCCAGAGAGACCAGCGTCTCATAGTTGCCCCTCATCACATGCTTGTAAAGATCTTTTTGCCATTCATCCAGCTTCCCCCACTCCTGCTCGGAGAAATACACGGCCACGTCATCAAATGTCAGGGGCACCTAAAACCACAAGGGTCATATTTTTTCACACACACACATATATATACACATAAGCCTGGGTGCCTCATCTGTTCCCTCTGCTCCAGGCTGCCTGCCCACCCTCCTCTACGGGCCCAGTATTGTTACCTTGGGGACCTCCCCTTTACTGCTTGGGGGAAGCCGGAGGATCCAGAAATTTCTGTTTTTCAGTAGATTTTCCATGTTCTCCAACCTTCTCTCCAAGAGCCTATACTCCTGGAGCAGGGTGCCCAGCACAGCCCATTTGCTCTCCAGCTGGTTCCCAAACTCCACCGCCATTTTCTCATAGTCACACAGCTTCTTTTCAGCCGTGCCTGTCCGTCCCTCCAAGGTCAGTAAGCGGGCTGCCTGGGATTCAATCTTTCTCTCCATGGCCTGAATTGTTGCTGCCATTGTCCACGGAGAAATCTCCCGGAAATGATAGAAAAAACCAGTTTCACTCCTTCTGTCTACAATATTCCCCAGCGGATACCCCAAAACTATGACTGCCATGGGCATGGGGGAAGCAGAGGTAGGGAGTGGGGTCGAAAATGAGGAGGCAGGATTACAGTACCACAAACTGAGGTCTGGGGGAGGAGTGAACTACAGATTTGTCACAGACTCTCACAGTGCCCTACACATAGCAAGCATTCAATAAACGTTTGTTGAGATGATGACGATGTAGCCAAAGAACAGCCTATTCATTCAACTAGTATGGCACACACTGAACTTTCTAGGCACTTGTAGCTGCGGTGGTATCATCCACCAAAGAACTGGTTAAGGAGACGAGACCATGTATCCACAGGAAGTTAGAAAACTCTCCAAGTTAACTAACAACCCAGGATGCCACAAAGCAGTATCTGATAAATGTTGTACATGATAAATACTATGGGAATTCAGAAGAGGATGAGATCAGACTTCACAGAGTTTCACAAAGTAGCGAGCTCTCTGTCACTAGAAGCATTCAATCAGAGGTGGTATGATCACCTATTAAGAATTATATAAAAGATTCTTGCATTGGATAAAACGACCCCTATGGCCCCTTCAATTCTGAGATTCTCAGAGATGGGATCTGAATTGGTTCTAGGATTTAGATGGGCAGAGAGAACTGTTTTGATGGAAGGATTTCAGGACCAGGGCAGTCCCTAGGGCAAAGCAGACAAAGCTGTGGACATCTTGACCCTTTTCCGATATCATTCATTCACTGTTGGCACCCTACCCCAACACAAATTCCCTACCCTGCCTCCGCACACTATGTTCTGTTAACATTTCTGAGCTTTTTGAGAAGCCTCCTTTCTCTGCCACTACTACTACCTCCCCTATTCTACTGTCATCTAACCATCTTTCAAGGACCCAATTAAGACCTATCTTGTCTATGATGTCGTGGTTATTATTGTGTTTTTATGAAAGTCCTACTCTAATGCATTACTTTGATGTGGAGGTGACCCTGGATTTCTGAAGGTTGTGCCAGAACACAAGTGCTCTGGCAAATCCAAGCCAGAAAGGTTGTGAGTGACAGATTCAAAAGTATGTTTGTTATCTGAGGACCAGGTTAAGTTGGTTTGAAAAGCTCATCACTAATTAACTGCACGGTAACAACTTTTTAGCCATAACTACTCTTAAAACTCATCTACTAAAAGCAGAAAGAGGTTCCAATCATGTGGTATGAAACCACAGGCCTCTAAAGTACTGAATAGGTATAATTATGTAACAACTGACATTTATATGTTCATTATAATATTCATTATAATAAGCCCATTGGGATTTATGAAACACTATTCTCAGTTGATATTCAGAACACTCCTATCAGAAGAGTAATATCTATTACTTACTATTCCCATTTTACAGATGAGAAATCTGAAGGCCAGAGAGGTTGTGATATACCCAAGTTCACACAGTAAGAAGCAAAATCAGATTAGAATCTAAATCCAAATTTAGTGCTTTCTACTACACTGAGATTATCTCAGAGATAAAAGAGTAAAGGTGGGGGGAAGTGCTTGAATTTACAATGGGGACTTCTTAGGCTACAATTAAATGTTTTACTCCTGAGTGTACTCCCCCCCCCAAGCCTTTCCCTGACTCATCCAGATTAGTGATCTCTATGAACACACAGCATTTGTCTATGCCACTCAGTACTTACTCATACTACTGCCTTGTGACATCCTTTGTATTGTCTTATAGTGCTATTTAATCATTTTCTGGGCCCTTGTCATGTCTCCCCAGCTACCCACAAGCTTCTTTAGGATAGCTTCTCTTTATTTCCCAAAGATTAGATCTTGGCTAGGCAAGCCTACAGTAGATGCTCAGAAAAAAAGCTGGCTGAATTGAGTTTTACTCATGGTTGTGAGTTACTCGTATAATAAAGTTTGATTTTCCATACTAAAATGGAACTTGTGGCTCTGGGTGACAGGAAACTGAGAGAAAGGAGGAAGTATGGGATGGAAGGGAGGAAGGAGGAATGGAAGGGAGAGAGAGAAGGGGATAAAAACAAGAAAGGGAAGAGAGCCTGGAAGAGAAGATAATAGGGATGAAGACAGGAAGAGAAGTATAGGGGAGAATGAAGAGTAACAGAGAAGGGAAAAGCGAACGGATAGGAAGGTGAGGGGAGCAAGGAAAGGATGGAGGGAAGAGAAATAGAACAGCGACGAGGTTGGAGAGGGGAAGAAAAGAAGAGAAAGGAAAGGGTAATGAAAGAGAGGAGGGTGGGAAGGGAAAGGAAAAGTGAGGAGAGAGAAGAGTAGGGAGAGTGCAAAGTAGAAAAGGGAAAGTAAGAAGGGAAAAAGAAGATGGAGAGGGGGGACCAAGGGGGTGTGTGGAGGGAGGATGGGGAGAGGAGGAAGAAGATGGGAGGGGAAAAGAGGGAAATATGGTGGGGGGGAGGGGAAGAGGTGTGTGTAGGGAGGTCGGGAGAGAATGAGCAACACGGCCTCCCAGGCTCCCGGCAGCCCTCCTGCTCCGCGTCCCTCGGTCACTCGCGCAATCTCCGCTCTTTTACTCCAACACAAAGCTGGGGGAGCTCCCATACCAACCCCCACACCCCGCCAAGCTCCCGGGAAACCCGGGTCACGCGGTTCTGCTCTCTCTCCACTCACACCCCCCCACCCCAGCCCGGGCCCCTACCCCAAACCTCACACACAGCCCCCCTCCCACCCTAGGCCAACCCCTGCGACGCGCACACAGCGTCCCGGGCCCAGGCCGGTGCAGGGGCAGCCCGGGACCCCGAGTGCCTCGCTCCCGGCTCCCCTCCCTGAATGGGCCCGCGCGGGGGGATCTCTCACCGGAGCAGGGGCCGCCTCGGCCATGGCCCTTGATCTCGTTCCCAGGCCCCGGGGCGGCTGCAGCGCGCGCGGGCGGGCAGCGGGGAGGGCTCTGGAGCTGGCCCTTCCCCTCCTCCTCCTCCCCTTCCTCCTCCTCCTTCCCCTCCTCCCCCTCTCCCCTTCGAAGGCTGGGCCCCTTCTCCACCCGCGCTTGCTGGTGCTGCGGCCTCGGGCCCTGGAGCAGGGGACCCACGCTCCTCCTTTTCCTCCTCCTCCTCCTCCTCCTCCTTCTCCTCCTCCTCCTCCTTCTGCAGCTGCTGCGGCTGCTGCTGCTGCTCCGCAGCTGCGGTCGCTCCAAACAGCAGCCTGGGAGCCCGGTACCCCACGCCCGAGAGGCTTCCTGGAGGCAGCGGGGCCCGCACAGCGCCACCTGCACCGGAAGGGACGAACAGCAGCGGCCCCGCCGATGGACCGCCCAGCCCTGCCCGGCCCTACCCGGCCAGGCCCGGCCAGGCCCCGCCCAGCTCCCGGCCCGCCGCCTCCGGCAGGCAGCGAGGACCGCATGCAAAACAGCCTGGCTAGCGTCCCCTCCCCTCCGCCAGGCCCGCCAAGTTAGAGCTGGCCCCCGCGCGCTCGTCCAGCCGTGCTGCCTTTGCCCAGGCCGTGCTTGTAACGGCCCGCCGGGATCGCCTTCCGAGCAATGCACACACTATCCATACTTTAAGACTGTGCACAGTTTCATTTCCTCATCATTTAATTCCGTGCCTATTCCACGGGGGCGAGGAGGAGCAAGGCAAAGTTTAGGTAAGCCCCCTCTCCTCCCCCTCACTTCCTGTAGGGGTTAACAGAAACCTTTGACCTTGTCTGTAAAAATAGATTCTCTCCTATTAACTGGATGTCGCTTCAGCATCAGCACAGATGATGCACAATATTGCCCAGTAGTGTAATTAGGTAAAGAGCACCAGAAAGCTGCAAAACAATCATTGTGTCCTCAGGGTAAAGAAAATCACCCAGTCTTGGAGGTGAGAATAGGAGCTTCTAGTTCAACTTGGAAAGAATATCCCAAGGTTTTGATCAGAGCAACAGAAGGCATTTATTAAGTGCTTGCTGTGTGCCAAGCATTGTGCTAGCTGGGGATGCAAAGACAAAAATGAAATACATGCAACTTACATTCCATTATTTAAAAAAATGAATTTCTCTTCCCACAACCCCCTCATTGAACAAAATTTTAAAAATGAAAAAATATAGCCCTCAATCCCTAGCTGCATAGTCCTGTGAAACAAATCCCACATTGACCATGTCTGAAAATGTATGTCTCTCTGGATTTTAGATTGGTCACCTCTCTATTGGAACTGTGATGTATCATTGCATTGACCAGAATTCTAAAGTCTTCCAAAGTTGTTTTTTCAAAGATAATTGAACAAATTGTCTTCCCGATTCTGTTCACTTCACTCTTCATCAGTTCATAAAGATCTTTCCAGTTTCCTCTGAACCACTTCATCATTTCTTATGGCACAGTAATATGCCATCACATTTATATTGCCACAATTTGCCCTCCCCAGTAGAAAGACGCTGCTTTGACTTCCAGTTTTTTGCTACTTCCAAAAGAGCTGCTATGAACATTTTTGTAAATATAGATCCTTTCCCTCCTTCTTTGGTTTCTTTGGGGTAAGTGAGGATAAGCCTGGTAGTGGTATAGCTGGGTCAAAGCATTTTCCAGGAACTTTGCTTTCTGGAATGGCTGGACCAATTCACAGCTCCACCAACAATGCATTAATGTGCTTGTTATACTGCAGCCCTTCCAACATTTGTCATTTTCCTCTTGTGAATTGGAACCTTAAAGTTGCTTTAATTTACATTTCTCTAATTACATTCTATTCAACCAAGTGCTTATGGGAACTCAGAAGGAGAAGGTGAGGTCAGGAAAAGCTTTTGCGGGGAGGTGGCCTGTCTTATTCAGCTTGTCTCTGACCTGTCTTATCCAGCTGGACCATGGGACTTATTGAATAAACCTAATTTCTTCCATCTTCAAAGGGTGAAGATTTGCTCTCATTAGAATATAGCCAGGGGAAGGGAAAAGGCATCCAGAAAGTAGGCTCTGACAGAAGGATTTATCTTCAAAGGACCCATTATTCCTAAACCAGCTTAAACCCTGTGAGATTGGCCAGTGATTTAGGCATTTACTGCCTCTGTTTTACTGATGGGCCACTAGACATTGAAGAGAAATCAGAAATCCTGAGGTCTTAGAACAGGGGTGGGAAATATTCGGCCTTGAGGACATATGTGACCTTCTAGGGCCTCAAGTGCGGCCCTATTCAGTGTGGCCTCGAGGCTATAGTTTCCCCACCCCTGTCCTAGAAACTTCAGGGAAGATTTTAGCTCAACATAAGGAAAAACTGTCTATCCAAAAGTAAAATAGACTTCTTGGGTGGAGATGGGCAGGAACTGGGCAACACAGTGAATTTATTGTAGATTTTAAGTGGAAGCTGGATAACCATGTTTGGGATGGTATGAGGGGATTCCTCTTGTGGGTAGGTATTTGACTCTCCTGCCTCCCATCTCTCTCTTTCTGATTTCCTAAACTTCATCAGTTCCTTCACTTTCCTGCGCTTGAACTGTACCTCTATGAGTCCTGTCTTCTCAATCAGACTCAGTTCTCAAAGGCAAGACTGCCAGCTGCTTCTCTTCTATCCATCCCCTCAACACCAAGCCCAGGGTTGGCCCCAGAAGTTGTGTGATAAAAACCAACTAGAAAGAATCTTAGTATGTTGAAAAAAGTCCAAGTCCTTGATCTGTCATTAACTAGCTATGTCACCTCTGGGCTTTGGTTTCCTTCATCTGTAAAAGGGGAAGGTATGAGGGTATGGTGGGAAGGCTTTAGACTAGATGATCTCTAAGAATATTTCCATCTCTAAAATCACATATCCACAATTCCTAGACTTCCTTGCCCATAAATGACTGCCATTATATCAAAGTCCTTTTGTGAACTTCATTTTGCAGCCTAAAGTTTCATCTTTCTTAAGCTAAACTGACTTACTCCTCAAACTTCAAAATGAGGAAATCTTCCCCAGGGGAAAACGGACTCCAGGGAGGGACTTTGACTTGAAATGTAATAACTAATCAGTGAACTAGGATAAGAAAGCCAGCTAAAACTGGGAGAGTTAATAATGGGGGCAGTTCCATGGTGAATAATCATTTCTGTTTTGGAGACTATGAAGGCCCATATTCCATCTCAGATCTTCACCTGAGAGGTGGGGGACCAGGTCCTTCAACCAGCTTCCCAATTGTGAAAACTTGATCCATTCTGAGGCTGTATGGAAAAACTTGAGACTCATGCCCAAATACTTTCTTGACTTCTCTTTCAGTAAGCTGGACTAGAACTTGTCATAGGACCCATCAGTCAGCATAGATTCATTTTTATTTGTTTACAAAAATAGATTCTGTCCTGGAACTGTCACTCCACAGACTCTTGTACTATTTCAGAAAGACCTCTTCTTGACATGTTGATTTCTGTCAGACTTTGTCCCAGCTTTCTGATTGTCCAACTGCCCATTCCCCAAGTATTTTGTACCTCTGTCCAAGTTCATGGAAAGAGACCCCCCTAGGATGCCCATCAATTGAGGAATGGCTGGATAAGTTGTGGTATATAATTGTGATGGAATACTAATGTGCTATAAGAAATGATGGGCAGGATGCTGTCAGAAAAACCTGGAAAGACATATGAACTGATACAAAGTGAAGTGATCAGAACCAGGTAAACAGAGTGCACAATTAACAGCAATATTTTGAATGGCTTAGCTATTCTCAGCAATATAATGATCCAAGACAATTCCAAAGGGTTTGCGATAAAAAATGCTATTCATCTCCAGAGAAAGAACTGATGGAGTCTGAATGTAGATCAAAACATCCTTTAAAAAAAAAAAACAACAACTTTATTTTTCTTGTGAGTTTTTTTGGTCTGTGTTTTCTTTCACAACATGATTAATATGGAAATATGTTTTGCATGACTACATATGTATAACCTATATCAAATTTCTTGTCTTATCAATGAGGGTGAAGGGGAAGGAGAGAGGGAGAGAATTTGGACTCAAAATTTTGAAAAACAAATGTTAAAAATAATCTTTACATGTAGTTGGAAAAATAAAATATTTTTAAAAAGAAATAAACCCCCCTATGCTAGGGTCTCAGATATATCATGTACACACACACACAGAGAAGATAGAGTCCAAAGAAGTTTTAGCCTGGCACTTAGGGTACAAAATATAATCCCAAACTATCTCCTCAAATTTAGCAGCCACTATTCTCTGACAGATAATAAAGGGAAATGTTTGGGAAAAATCTCCAGAGAAATCAGGGAGCAGTCCCAGAAGTAATTACTGGGCTTAACCAGGCCATCCAGGAGTCCCCCCAGCCCTGGATACAGAAAAGCTAGTGCTAGAAAAAGAGTGTCTAAACTATGAGTGATTGACTATCCATTTTATAATTTTGAGGACTCTGTAGACACCTTCTCTCAGTGATACTCCCTACCCTGCACCCTCAGCCTAGACAGCGTACTGAGGGATAAGGGTGAGATATCCATCCATATATCTACTCCAATTCTAAGAAAAGGAAAGGGAATAGAACCAGAAATGGAAATGGGAAAGAACTGGAAACAAAATAGAAATAGATTTTTCTTTTCATTTGATAGGTAATTGTTTTAATTGATTTGACACAACACTGTTTGGCATCAAATACTTCTAAAGCATTGTGGGAGACAAAATTAGAAAATTAGTAGTAGTATTATCTGTTTAGCCATGAAGAAAGCAACTTAAAAATTACTGTGAATCTATAATTAAAGGGATTAGGGGAAAGAGCACTAATCAGTATTTGAGTTTCCTAGGAAAGCACCATGATTCAAGTCTCAGAATCCCCCAAGCAGGTAGAGGGGTCAGAAGAGTCCTGGGATTAGTAAAGAATAGCAGAACAGGGTAGTTATGGTGTTGTGGCTGTATGCTCACTTAAAGGCAGCTCAGTGTATTCTCAGGGTAAAGAAAATTGCCTAATCTTAAGAATAAGAGCTTTTTGTTCAAATTAGAATGGGTATCCCTTCAAGGTTTTTATTAAACCATCCAGAAGACATTATTGTGATTGGCATTAAGGGTGTGTTGTGGGGAGGGTGTTCTTGGAATCCACATCTTTTCTAGTATCACATGATTTTTGGCCAAGCTCAGAATATTATATAGTTCTGAGTCAGATATAACCCAACCTCATTGCCAAGCAAAAATTGGGTCCTGAATATGGTTGTGGTGGGAGAAGCTGAAGCAAGAGCAGAGACCAATAATCTCTGTTCCCTCCCTCTGAAAGAGGGGCCAGCCTCCATGATCATAACTGTACACAGAGAAGCAGTAATATTGCATTACATTTATGTTCCATAACTTGTTTAGCCCTTCCCTAATCAATGGACATCTTTATTACCAGTTCTACGTTGTTACAAAAAGTGCTGCTGTAGGTATTTTGGTGTGTATGTCCGTGACATTCTTGGGGTATGTGCCTAGCAGTGGTCAAAGGATATAGATGTTTTATCACTATTGGGAAGCACTTGAAGAAGCATAGCATTAGTAAATTCAGTTGTGCCTGGGAGGCAGGAGGGTCAAGATTCAAATCCCACTTCTGATATATACTGATTTTGTGACCTTGGGCAAGTCACTTAACTTCTCAGTATCCCAGGTAACTCTCTAAGACTGTAAGTTTCATTGGGGCAGCTAGGTGGTGCAGTGGATAGAGCACTGGCCCTGGATTCAGGAG
>NW_020954630.1:66553-68186 GCF_900497805.2 Vombatus ursinus
CAAAAAAACTGTAAGTTGCAGAGAAAGTGTTGGTCTGTGATCTGCATTGGTAGAGGAAGTTCTCACTGGAAGCACTCTAAATCTGTGAAATCACAGGTCCACTTAAAAGCCTCAGTATTTTCTAGAACCCTCTTTTGTATTTCCACCCCAGTATCTCCCTTTATACTCTCTATCAGCTTTACCCTAATGGTCATTTAAAGAGGACAGAGACCCTGGACATAATGACACACTGTTTACCCTGGTCTTCATGTGGAAAGATGTGATAGGACATAGGGCCTAGGCCTGTGATTCATGGGTAAAGGGGATTCTCAGAGGAGAATTAAATTATTCTGTTTCCCAGAGGCATTCACATTTGATAGCCTTCAAAATCTTAAGGCCAAGTATGGAGCTGTGATCCAGGGAACTTCAGGATGCTACTTTTGGCTCTCCCAATAGAACTTTGGGGCTCTACACATCACCTACTATGTGCCAGACACTTTGCTAAGCAATGGAGATACAAAGAAAGGCAAACATAATCCCTGCCTTCAAGGAGCGCACATCAGTATCCCCAAGGAGCACACACAGTCGTGGGATAAGGGAGGGGCACTTTATGCCAATCACCAGAACAACAGTAAATGTACCAGTAATATAGGTGAGCCCTATTCTAAGCAAATCCACTAAAATACATGAAAATCCAGATCCATTGAAAAGATAAATTAGGAGATGATTTCTTGTTTTGAAAAAATAACAAACCCTTCAGATAGTCAGTGTCCTTTATTCATCTGAAATGGGCAGATCCTATGTACAGAAATTAGGTTAATACACAAAATGCAGTCAGGAACATGCCCATTCCTTGGAGGAAAATACAACCATAATCATAATTAATAACAGCAGCAAGCTTATGACTCGGTCTCTAATTCATATTCACAGAGGTTTGGAAGTTTTATTAGACAGAGCCATCAGTCAGTTCTTTGAGGCCTCTGCAGTGAGTTAAATGCAATACCATCTTCTGGCTCTCAGGATTGTCTTCTGTCACATCAAACAAACCAGATTCAGAATCCCATGATTCTACCTAAGCTGCTTGGGAAGCTCCCCTCCTTGGCCACCACTCCCAGCTCCCTCGTACCCATCCCGAAGAGCCCCACCCCTGCTAGGTTCCTTTCCCACTCCACCCAGTCCTTTCCTGTGCCCTCTGGAACATCTGTTCTATTGTTTATCATCATCATCATCATCATCATCATTATTATCATAACAACAGCTAACTTTATTTATCATTTTAAAGTTTGTAAAGTGCTTTACAAATATGATCTCACTTAAGTTTCACAACCCTGTGATGTAAATGCTATTATTATCCCCACTTTACAGATGAGGAAATTGAGTCTGAGGTTAAGGGAAGTATCCAGGGTCACACAGCAAGTAAAGGGTCTAAGATAACATTTGGACTCTTTGACTCCAAATCCAGTGCTCAAAAACACCCCTCATATTCTGTGTCCAACCCCAGAAATTACTTTGTGCATAATTTGCATTAATTTTGTATGTGCATATTATTTCTCTCCTCCCTTGAGGGCATTTTCATTTTTCTAGAATTGTACGTGATGAGAAGGCTTGGATATAGATAGTGATCTGAGGTAGCCACATCGAGATGAGAGATTCA
>NW_020954630.1:68312-70184 GCF_900497805.2 Vombatus ursinus
AAGGGGAAAGACATAGGAAGAAGACTAAGTGCAGGTGCAGAGGGGGCTCCTTCAAGAATAAGCAATTTCTTTCCCCTGCCTGGACACAAAGTGAGGGACTCCCCTGAGGGAGTTTCATTTTTGTCTGTATTCCTAATATCTACCACAATGCCTGATATATAATAGCTACTTATTATATACTCATTGAATTGAATTGAATTGAAAATCCAGAAGTAAATATTCCTGGGGTCCAGGTCTTACCCAATCTTGGCTTGGCCTAATCCACTTAGTCAACAAATCCTTTCTGGGCACTCACCATGTGCCCCAGCTTAGCCAGGCACTGTGGGGCATACAAATGAAGGAGAAAACAAGCACCACATTTTAGAACCAAATTGGGTGGTAGCACTGACCTATATATAAATCCAGCAGAAACTCAGAGAAAGGAGAGGTCAGTGTAAGGTAGAATAAGTGAAGAAGGCTTCCTGGAGGAGATGACATGAGCTGAGCCTTGAAGGATGAGCACAATTTGGATGGAGAAGACATTCTAAAGTGGAATAACAAAATGAGCAAAAGCAAAAATGTGGGAAAAAATACACGGTATAGCACAAATGGTGAGTAGACTAGTCTGGCTGGAACTGAGAATGTGGGAGAGGGAATAACAAATCCTGTTGTTTTTATCTTTTTAACATCTCTCCTGTATGCCCCATTCTCTTCTGTGACTGCCACCACCTTGGTATAGGCCCTTATCACCCCACACCTAGACTAAAACAGCCTTCTGGTTGGTTTCCCAATGCCAGGCCATCCTCATCAGTTTGACTCAGCTGTCAAATTGATCTCCCTAAAGTGAAGTTCTCACCGCATCAATCTCTTAGATTTCAGTAGCTCCCTGTTACTCCAGGATCAAATATTTGGTTTGGCTTTTAAAGCCCTTTATAACTTGGTCCTTTCTGCCTTTCCAGTCTTACATCTTGCTGCCCTCTATATACTCAGTGATCCAAAGGCACTGCTTTCCTTGCTGTTCCATGCTTATGGTACTCCCATCTCCCATCTCCCCGCGTTTTCACTGGCTGTCCTCTGTGCCTGGAACACTCTCTCCTCTCACCTCTATCTCTTGGCTTCCTTCAAATCCCAGCTAAAGCCTTGCTGTCTGCAAGATGTCTTTCTATATTCCCCCTAATGCTAATGCCTTCTCTCTATTAATTATCTCCACTTTATTTTATACACACACACATATTATGTATATGTATACATTATATGTGTGTGTGTATATGTGTGTGTATAGACACACATATCTATCATCTACCTATCTGTCTGTCTTGTTTATATATAGTTTGCATATTTTCTTCCCTTTTAGACTATGAGCTCCTTGAGGGCAGGGGCCATCTTTATCTTTTTCTTTTTTTGTACTCCTAGCACTTGGCACATAGCACATGGAACTTGTCTCAATGCAGCCCAAGAGAGCATTGGTGCTGGTACTGAAGCATCTGGTGGCAGAGTGGATAGAGTACTAGGCCTGGAGTCAGGAAAACCTGAGTTCAAATCTGGTTTCAGACACTAGCTGTGTGACCCTGGGCAAGTCACTTAACCTCTGTTTGCTACAGTTTCCTCATCTGTAAAATGGGGATAATAATAGCATCTACTTGTGAGGATCAAATGACATAATATTTATAAAAAGGCTTTAGCACAGTATCTGGCACAAAATAGGTGCTATATAAATACTCATTCTCTTCCGTTCTCTTCCACCATTGGCTCTCTGCCTGCCACATTGTACTTACCACATAGTCATATGTACTTCTCAACTCAAGCATCTCCAACTCAGCTTAACTCCCTCTGTCCCTCACTTTGTGTCCAGGCAGGGGAAAGAAATTGCTTATTCTTGAAGGAGCCCCCTCT
>NW_020954630.1:70307-77632 GCF_900497805.2 Vombatus ursinus
TGTACAATTTTTGACCATGGCCTTCTGTAAACCTTTCATTCCCCAATATGCTGGAGGCTTTCCTCTAGGTCTTAGAACATTTCATGCATGCCAATGCACTTGGGCTGTCTGTCTGTTATTTCTTGCTTTTGCTCTGACAAGATCCTTGACAGGACCATATCCTTTTCTAATCATGTATTTCCTAGATATCTTTTACTCTACTTCTCACACATAAGTAATCATCATCATATGTTGCAGCCTAGTTTTCACCCATCATGTCTCTCCATTGTTCAACCTTGGGTCTTTGGAAATTGGGGTTTCTTATATTTCTTCATTAAAAGAATATCTGTGTTAAGAAGGTATGTTTTTTTGTGCCAGGAATCAGCTTGAGACCATTGAAGGCAATGTGCAATTTCCCAAATGCAACCTAGTCCGTTTTTGTCTTCCTGTTCAATTCCAGCCCCAACTCATTATTCACTTTTAGTGCCTGTCTAAGATGTTTGAATTGATGGACCAAACCACTTAGCTGCTCACACTCATACAACTTCATATCATGGTCTGAGCAATAGGCATTTTTTATCCATTTGGTGTTTCCTGTGGGTATTGTTAGGCTGATCTCTTTGTAGTGGTCATGAATCTCACTGAGGAGGTCCTAAAGTACTCACTGCTGGCAGTCCTACTATACAGTACCTCCCTTATCAATTCACTATCTCACTCTCCATAGAAGCTCTTCTAAATCTTTTGATCCTTTCTCAAACCTCCCATGGCCCTCCCTTTCCCCACAGTCTTAGCTGAGAACCTTGCCTCATACTTTACAGAAAAAAATGGAGGCAATTCACTTATGAACTCTCTCTTCTCCTGTCTTCCTCATCTTCTATCACTCAGATGCCTTCTGCCACTATCTCCTCCTTCACCCCTGCCTCATATGATGAGATGTCTTTACTCCTTATCAAAGCTAACCTAAATTATTCAAGTGATCCCATTCTGTCCAGTGTCCTCCAACAGATTGCCCCCCATTACATCCCCATTCTTTCACTTATTTTCACTTTCTCCCATTTCATTTCTCCCAAAGGCTCATTTCCTATTGCCTACAGTCATGCCCATGTCTCTCTTATCCTGAAAAAATCCTTACTTGATCCTTCCATCCCCACTATCATCTATATCTCTTCTGCTTTTTTTAGCTAAATTCCTTGAAAAGACAGTCTACAATAGGTGATTCCACTTTCTTTTCTCTCACTCTCTTCTTAACCCCTTACAATCAGGCTTCCACCAAAACTACTCTTTCCAAAGTTACCAGTGATCGCTTAGTTGCCAAATCCAATGACTTTTTCTCAATCCTCATTCTTCTTGACCTCTCTCCAGCCTTTGACACTATTCACTATCTCCTTCATGATATTTTGTTCTTTCTAGGTTTTTGGACACCACTTTCTCCTGGTTCTCTTCCTACTCTGTCTCCTATGCTAGATCCCCTTCCTGATCATGCCTCTAACCCTAAGTGTGGAGGCAGCTAGGTAGCTCAGTGCATAGAGCACTGGGCCTGGAGTTAGGAAGACCTGAGTTCAAATCTAGCCTCAGATACTCAGTAGCTATGTGACCCTGTACAAGTCACTTAACCCCTCATTGCCTAAATCCACTGGAGAAGGAAATGGCAAACCACTCCAATATCTTTGCTAAGAAAACCCCATTGGCATGCTATGGTCCCACAGGGTCATGAAGAGTTGGACACAATACTAACCCTAGGTGTTCTTTAGGATTCTGTCCTGGGACCTCCTGTCTTCTCCCACTATATTATTTCACTTGGTGATTTCAACAACTCTCATGGATTTAATTACCATCTCTATGCTGATGATTCTTTTTTTTTTTTAAACATATTTTCACACTCCATCTCTTCAATTCAGACAAGTTTTCTCTGGCTGTCCCCTCTGCCTGGCACATACTCTCTCTTCTGCTGACTACTGACCTCCATGACTTCCTTTAAGCCCCAACTAAAATCCCACCTTCTACAGGAAGCCTTCTCTAACTCTTCCTCATTCCAATGCCTTCCCTCTGTTAATTATTTCCTATTTATCCTCTGTATAGTTTGTTTTGTATATATTTGCTTGCATGTTGTCTCTACCATTAGGTTGTAAATTCCTTGAGTGTAGGGGCTATTTTTTTTTTGCCTCTTTTCTATCTAGTGATTAGCGCAATGCCTGGCACGTAGTAGGTGCTTACCAAATTTTGATTGATTGGTTGATGAAAGTAGCCAGTGTCCTTGGTAAACATAATTCTTGTTTTAGGCCTAGTCTGATAGTGAGAATCAGAGGCTCGTTGAATATGTATCTCTATGGTTAAGTTTCTTTTCTTTCTTTTCTTTTCTTTTTTTTTTTTTGTTTTTTAGGCAATTGGGGTTAAGTGACTTGCCCAGGGTCACACAGCTAGTAGGTGTCCACCTAGCTGCCCCTATGGTTAAGTTTCTTAAGGAATCTTGTGTGATCTTGATACATACATGGGAAACACTTGTTGAAGGAGTACTCTCTTCCTCTTATTCAGTTCTGGGCCCAGCTCATTATCCATCTGAAGTGTGTGTCTTAGGTATATGTTCTGAGTAACCAACTCCATGGATTACCCATATAACTCTATGTCCTAATGTGAACAGGCATTTTCGTCCATTTGTCTTTTTCTGTGTGGATTGTTAAGCCAATCTCTTTTTAGTGTTCACAAACCTCATTGAAGAGGTTCTGTTATATTCTGGGGCTTTGTGGAGTCAGCACAATGCTATCCACAGACAGGAGCATCTGGGGGGTTTTACCATCTTGGCTCTTCATATACCACTATTTACCATTGTTATCTTTTGTTTTCTTTTCCAAACTTGTCCATGGAGAGGAAGGGGAAGGCAAGAGCCAATGGGAATGCTCTCTCATGATATTCAGGCACAACCTTCCTAAACTCTGTTGGGTGCCTAAGAAGCTATTTTTCTTCCACTTGGGCTCTGCACTGGATATTCTTCTATGATAGTGTCAAACATCCTTGACTCCCTGGTTTATGCCTTGTTCAGTGATGACAAACACAAGATTGTTTATCAAAGCTATTTTGTTGATATATCTAGTAAGAAATCTTGTATGTGGTTTATATGGAAATATGTTTTGCATGACTTCACGTGTGTAATGGATATCATATTGCTTGCCTTCTTAATGGATGGGGGAGGGGCTGGAGGAAGGGAGAGAATTTGAAATTAAAAGGTTTTTAAAAAATGAATGTTAAAACCAAATTTTTAAAAAGTGGAAAAAAGAGAAATCTTATATGGTTTTTACATTTGCATGGAAGACACCTTTTTGGTGGAGAGCCTTAAAGTTTGTTTTGTTCTCCCAGAAATAGATGCTTTTTTATTGTCAAGAAATGATTAACTCAGTACAGTATTGTCTACACCTTTCAGTCAGTTGTCTGATATATGAAGATGTGGTTTGTTAGTTTTCTATCCTGTAGTCTAGCTGTATCCTCCTTCTTTCACTTCCCATAGAAATCATCATCAGCAGCAGCAGCAGCAGCAGCAGCAGCATCAGAATAGCCAACATTTCTATAGGCCATACTAAGTGCCAGTCACTGCACTAAGCCATTTACAATTATCTTATTTCATCCTGTCAGCCTTCAGTGTTCGGTTCAAAAAAAGGCAAACAAAATTAAGTCATATATGTGCTATTTATTCTCTGTAAGCTAGCAGAAACGTACATATATGGGATTGTCAGGGAAACTAAGAATCAAAGAAAGGTTGGTTGAAGGAAATTGTATATCCATAGAGTAAGGAAGTGCACCCCACCCCCTTCTGACTCAGGATGCCTGTATCAGCCAAAATTATAGTTCCATAGAACAAGAGAGTGCCCCCAGAATGTCTGGTTTCTGTCATCCATAAACAAGGGGATGTCATAACAATAATAGAATGTCATAACTGAATAGTGCCCATAAAACAACAAGATAAGAGAAATGCTATTAATCAAGTTAGTGTCCGGTTCAAGGGCCTGGTCCTTATCAGTTATAAACAGAAGAATGCTCCAAGTCAACTTAATTTTGGGGTTCACTCAGAGAGCATTTCAAAAGGGCTCAAGTGGGTCCTACAATCTTCATAACAACCCCAAGAGGTAGGTGCTATTATTATCCCCATTTTACAGATGAGGAAACTGAGGCAAACAGAGGTTAAGTGACTTGACTAGGCTCACACAGCCAGTAAGTGTCTGAGGCCCCATTTAAACTCATCTTCCTGACTTCAGGCCTGGTGCCCTGTCCACAGTGGGATTATAGGTTAATACAGAAACTGAAACTTTTAGTTTATTCTCTGGAAACTTTATTCCCAATGACAGCCTAGCAGAGTTCAAGACAGCGTGTTGCACAGCTTTCTATAATCAGCCCTCTGTGCTGTCAGGCAGTGGTGTTGGGCGGTAGTGTCAAACTCAAATCGAAATGTGAGTCACTAATCCCTACATAAAGATTCAGGTGGACCACATGTTAACTTAGTTTTAAAACGTTTCTTAGTTTTAAATGTAAATTTAAAAATAAATAAAATTATCAGTCTTATTGTATTCTTATTTATTTTGTTAAATATTTCCCAATTACATTTGAATCTGATTCTAGGAGCACTTGGGAGTGTGCCCCTGGGGAGTAATGGCTTTAGGAGAAAACAAGAGCAGAGTTGGAATCTTGCCTCAGACAATCATTAGCTGTATGATCCTGTCCAAGTTATTTATCTTCTCTGAGTAAAGACCATTTGGGTCCTTTTCAACTCGAAGTCTATGATTCTATGACCCCCCTGAAGAGGTATGTGGCAAGATGTTTTTATAACCTCTCTATTCTTCCCACTAGGATATAGTCTTTCCAAACCTTCTCTTCATATGCCTTCTCCTATCCCCTCACAACCAGTAGTCCACAGTGGTTGTTGCTTGTTTATTTTTTTAACATCTCCCCTTTTCCTGTGCATGCAGACTACACCATCATTTCTTCAGAGGAAGGTTGCCTGGGAGATAACTGGAGTGAGTTCCTTGTCCAGGGTTTGGTGATTTGACTGAGGTTGTCTATCTCCCTTTGATTGATACTTGTCATTTCCACAGTTCCACAAGAACAGATGTATCCTGTTGACATGAACATTCCCACCATTCTTTTTGTTCCACTAAGTACTGTATATACATTAGCTTGACCCACAATACAGCATTAATATTATGCATATAACTAACAACGTAACATGTCATGTGGCAAAAACATTCCTTTTTAAATTTTGATTAATAATTTTTTGACACAATACCACCTTCCAGAGGTAGGGAACCTGTAGCCTCGAGGCCACATGTGGCCTTCTAGGTCCTTGGGTACAGCCTTTTGACTGAGTCCGAGGTTTACTGAACAAATCCTTTTATTATTTATGTATTATGTTCTGTGAAGTTTGGATTCCGTCAAAGTTCCCCACCCCTGCTCCAGACTATACTCCCAATTGAATCCCCTACCATGTATAATGAATCTCAGCAAAACAATACAAAAGAATGATGGTGATTGCTAGAGAGTTCTTACAACTGTGTACCATAGTAATTTTCTATTTGTTAAAAGAAAGTGTTAAGTGAAAGTGCTGTGTAAATTAGTATTTAGTTTAGTTCAAAGTGTTTGAGCCTTGTGTTTACACCACAACTTGTCCAATAATTGTTTCTAACTTTTTGTTGTTACAAATAATGCTGCTATTTTCACAGATCCGTCTTTTCTTATTAATAACATCCTCGGGTTATAAAATAGAAAATAAGTTATGTGAAAGGCAGGAACTGCTTCCTTTTTGTCTTTTTGTCCTCAGTTCCTAGGACAGTGCCTGAGACACACATAGTAGGGGCCTAATAAATGCTTGTTGAACTGAACTCAGAGGTTGGTCTCTGGGTCAAAGGATATGGACAAGTTTGTTACTTTTCTTCAGAAAGCATTTTTTAAAGCATTCACTATGTGCCAGGCACTTGGGCTACAAACATAAAAAACGGAGATATTCCTGGCCTGAGGGAATTTTAATTCTACTGGGGGATAATAACATATAACTGGGGGATAAGTAAAGACAAAATAAATACAATTTCATTTAATCATTGACTGGGTGGAACATTAACACCTAGGATTATTGAGAAAAGACTTTGTTAGGAGGTGTTGGTACTTGGGCTGAGACTCCCATACTAGGACACTGAGGTTTGTGACCTCTGGCAAGGCAACACTCCTCATCTTTAAAATGACCTTTGAGGTCCCCCGAAGTTCAGAGCCTGTGATCATATGCTACAGGATTGGTCGTCACCACATTCTGGGATGAGGAATGCTGGCAAAGCTACCCTACATGGAAGCAAACAGAGCAAGTACCTCCTATTTAACACACAATGCCTGAAATGCTATTAGAGATCTAGTCCTTTGATTTTTAAGGTTTTCTAGTTGTCAGGCAAATACTCGTGACTCAAATAACACCTGAAGCCTAGAACAAGGTTCTTACATGTGTGTGATAGACTCCTTTGGTAGTCTGGTCAGCCTATGAACCCTTTCTCATTTAATGCATAAAATATATAAAATTACAAAGGAAATCAACTATACTGAAATGATTATGTGTGTGTATTTAAAACAAGTTCATAGACTTCAGGGTAAGAACACTTGTCCTAGAGGATCATAGGGTCATAGATTACTGGGCAAGTGACTAAGAGGATGGACCAGGTAGTAAATAAATAATAAATAGCTGTCATTTACATAGTGCTTCTTAAAAACCCTATGAGGTAAATACTATGGGTATTTCCATTTTCATAGATGAGAAAACTGAGGCTCAGAGAGGTTAAGTCATTTGCTTGACGTCACACAGTTAGATCTGTGGTGGGATCTGAGAGTCTAGACCTCTTTCCATTACATCATGCCAGGCAGAGGGAAAGTCTGAAGAGCACCAAGGATGGACTTCCCCTGACTTTTCGGTCTTGTCTAGGACAGGCACTGGTGCCACGCTTCCCAGAAGTATCTGCATGGAGCGCTAATAGTGGAATTTCACTCCTCAGTGGGGAAAAGCGCTATGGGCAAAGAGGACTTTCCAATGCCCTTGAAGGTGTGGTAATGGGTTTGTGGGAGGTTAAGAGAAAAGGGGAATGGGCATTGGGTACAAGGCTGACAACAGGGGAGGGGTAGGGGTCAGAAAAGGGGGCCGAAGATGCCTCAGACAAACTTGGGCTACTTCTGGATTTTGTTGGTCAATGTCCAGCTCCATCAGCCCGCCTTTATTCACCACGGGGCCTGACCCCGGGGGTGGGGGGTGGGGGGGTAGTATAGACTACAGAGCATGCGGGGGTGGGGTGGGGTGTGTGTGTGTGTGTGTGTGTGTGTGTGTGTGTGTGTGT
>NW_020954630.1:77655-112449 GCF_900497805.2 Vombatus ursinus
AGTACCCAAGTACTAAGTGCTAGGGACAGCCGTGAGAGATTAGCACGTGGTTCCTGGGGCCGCTCCTCAGCTCCCCTCCCCCATCACAGCCCCTACCCCGTCCCAGTCCAGGGGAAGGACCAGCAGCCCCAGATTCCCTCCGCCCCTGACACGTGCGGCCACCGCGGGAGCTTCTGGGATTTGTATTTCTTTTTATTCGGGAGGCGGGCCACCCGGACCGGCATCCCGGAGACCGCAGGGATGGAACTACAACTCCCAGGGATGCGAGACAGGGGTGGGGAGGCGGTTCCATTCCGGTGAAGCAATCAGCTGGAGGAGAGCTCCTGGCTCTCAGACACTCCCCTCCTTCCTTTAGCACCCCTAGCTCCCACCACTCCCCCAACCCGGGGTTCCTGGGGCCGTCCAGAGCCTCCTCCGCCCCTCCCCGATAACCCCTTACCCAGCCGGGGCCGGATAGCCCTTCCCCCAGGACTCAGGTCTGCTGCTCTGACATTCCGTCATCGTCCCCTGCACTGCACTGCCCAGTTCCCTGGAAGGGGTGGGACGCACAGACAAGCAGACAGACCCCCTCCCCCAAATCTTGGGGGAGACAAAGGCCTGGTGGCTGGGATACGGGGGATTCCTGGCCTCGGCTCCCTAGGGCAAGTCAGTGGGGAGGCTGCCCCCGGCGGTGATGGCTCTTCAGGTAAGGTTGTTTGTGCATGGCTGTTGGGGGTGGGGTTGGGCGTGAGCCCTGTACCCTCTATCCTCCTCCTCCCTGCCCCCCAGGCCGTGTACCAAGTGAGGAAACCCCCGGGGATGGAGACACCTGACCAGCTAGTAAGGCATCATCTCTTGTCCCTTTAGGGGAAGAGGCCAGGGTTGGGACGAACATCACCTTCTGTCAAACTTTCCACTCGGCTGTCCCAGCCCGAGAGGTCTTGCATCCGGGTAAGCCCTTCTGTCCAGCTCCTCAGCTCTGCAGACATGGGGTGCTTGGCAGGCTTTGGCCCTATTCGAAGACTGAATCCCGCGTGGTTTAAAAAGAGGAACTCCAGTTGGTTAGGTTTAAGCACTCAGTTCACTGCATTCCCCACTCTACTCCTTCCTCCAAAACACGGGTTAAGAAATATCAGAGATGAGGGGGCAAGAGAGATGGTGACCGGGATACCGGACTGAGAATGAATTTATAAAAATCGAGAGCTTGGAGGACAGCGAAAAGACAAAAGCGAAAAGAAAGATGCATAAAGCTGTGCATGTGTGTAGGCACTTTTGAAAGGTGAAGAAGAGGGCACTGGAGTTTGATGGAGGGGCTTAGAGATGAGACTATGCAACTCCTCCCCTTCCTGGGTTGAAGAGCAGAGTCATACTAGGGACGCCTCTGGTGAGGGATGAAGGAGAGATTAGAGTAGGAAAGAAGCTATCTGGGTTCAGTAATGGTGGGGATGTCTGACCCCACCTTTTGATTTTGAGGAGAGGAGGTCCTGATCAGCCTCAGTCATGTTCTATGGCTTATGAGAGGAGCGTTTCTCTAGGGAGAAATGATTGGCAGAATGCTCCTTGACTCCTCTTTTGGAAGAATGGGCCCCCAGAATTGTTTCTTCAGTTGCAGGAATGGTTTGTGCTAAGCTAGGCATCCTTCCATCAACGACCAAGGTAAGCATTTATAGGATGGATTGATAAGAGATAAAGATCTGACTGAGTCAAGTGGGTTAAGGGTCAGTCTATAACCAGGGTTAACCTGAAGCTGACTTAAAAGTATGGTCTATATGGTCAGTTAGGATAAAACCCATGACCTTAGCCTCATTAGCCATAGGATGCTTGAAGCTCAGACGTGATAAGGGAAAATCCCTGAGAGGGAGGTTCCACATGCAGGGAACACTGTGGAAGAACTAGAACAGTAATCTCTTAGGGTTTAGGTGAAGGGGTAGGAGAGGACATAAGTATTTCTTAAGCATCTATTATGTACCGTGCACTAGCACTTCACAAATGTTATCTCATTTAAGTTAGGCTAATAATACTTGTATCTGTGGATAGGCCCAAGAGAGCAAGATCAGATGAATTTCCAAAAGCTGACTAGGCCATTCTCGGTAGTTCAAGCTTTCCCTCTGAGATTGCCTTCCATTTCTGGTACACACACATACATATACACATGTACATATACATTTATACATACAATATACATATATTCTCATGTTGTTTTATTTTTATTTAAATCATTAAATTTATTTTGCTATTAATATTATTGTTTGTTCTCAATATTCTCTGTCTATATATTTTATTCTCATGTTGTCTCTCCCATTAGAATGTGAGCTCCTTGAGGGCAGAGACATTAACCTCACCTTTCTTCTTATTCTTGACACAGTACCTGGCACATAGTAAACACTTCAAAATGTTTGTTGACTGACAAAGCAGTATCCCATGCCTCGGGCCTGTATTGCTATTTTATTTTCCCCAGGGATTTCAACACAGTGCCCATTCTTGGATATCTTCCCATTCATTGAGGAGGGGTCTCCTCCTCTAAGAGATATAGGTTCAGAGAGAAAGAGAAAAGAGAAGGGAAATGAATTTATATGGTTGCAAGAACTCTGGAATGGGCCTTTTAAAGACTATATCAAGGGTTGCCTTGGTCTGTGTGAGAGAAAAAAAAGACATTTTGCATGAAAAAGTGACTGACGTGGCACAGTACAAAGATTCCTTCTACATTTGGGGTCAGAGGTTTGAATTAACTATGGTTTAGAATCTCAGTTCTGCCACTTACCTCCTTTGGGCCAGTCACTTAACCTCTGGGCTCCCACTTTTCTCTTCTGCCACATTAAAGAGTCTCTGATTGGCAGCAATAAGGGAAGGGTCATTTCTTCACATCTGGAGAACAGCTGGCAACAGGCTCACCTAGGAAAGCACAGGAGCTTGTTCCCCCCATCTGGCCTTGGTGGTGATAGAGTATCCTGGGAGGTCAAGGCAGAAGTGCCAACCCAGCTCTGGATGCCTTTGGATCATTCAAGTTGCCTGGGTGTGGATATAGCTTCAGCAACCGGTGCTGCTGGCCATCAGCAAAATGTGCTTGTTTCCTAGCTCTCCTCGACCTTCTCTTCTTACCCACTTAGAATTCACAGACTGACAGAACATAGAGCTAGAAGAGACCTTATCGGGGTGGAGGACCTGTGGCCTCGAGGCCACATGTGGCTCTCTAGGGCCTCAAGTGCAGCCCTTTGACTGAGTCCAAGTTTTACAGAACAAAATCCTTTTATTAAGGGGTTTTGTTCCATGAAGTTTGGATTCAGCCAAAGGGCTGCACTTGAGGACCTAGAGGGCCACATATAGCCTTGAGGCCAAAGGTTCCCTACCCCTGCCTTAGATCATCTAGCCAGTTAATAAACATGTTATTAAGCACCTACTATGTGTCAGGCACTGGGGATACAAAAAGAGGCAAAAGACAGTCCCTACCCTCAAGGAACTCAGGATCTTAATGTGGAGTCCATGGACCCTGGATAGATTTCAGGGGGTCTATGAACTTGGATAGGAAACAAATTCACATCTTTATTCAATAGAGTTGGTTTCCCTTATAATCCTCTGTATTTTCATTTATACACTTAAGATAAGGGGTCTGTAGATTTTGTTAGACTGCCAGAGGGGTCCAGGACACAAAAAAGATGAAAACTTCTGCATCAAAAGGCAAGGAAGGAAGAGTAACGTAGAGGCTGAGATTTTTAACT
The DNA here is from genome assembly GCF_900497805.2 of Vombatus ursinus. Lineage (NCBI taxonomy): Eukaryota > Metazoa > Chordata > Mammalia > Diprotodontia > Vombatidae > Vombatus > Vombatus ursinus. The sequence continues at coordinate 81,351 of NW_020954630.1, forward strand.
GTGTATTTTAAGAAGCTTTATTGCCAACCTCGGCCCAGCAAAGCTGAGGGAAAACAGCTTGTCTCAAGACAAAGATCCAGAAGGGGCTTTAAAAGCTCTCTAGTACACCCCCTAACTTTACAGATGAGGAAACTGAGGTCCCAAGAGGATCAATAACTTTCCCGAGGCCATTCAGGTGAATGACAAAGCTAGTCCTCCCACTCCAAATCCAGCACTCTTAACACTACCCCATGGGCCACTTCACTAACAAAGGTCTGGTAAGACATCTTTTATGACTTCTCACATTCCCACAGTGTTGCAATTCTTCCAGATCCCCTCTTTGAAACTCTTCTCCTACTCCCAACCAAAGGCCCATAACAGTTGTTTTTAACTTCCTTCAGCTCCTTTAACTACACATGAAGACCATCCCCTAATATCCTGGTAGAGTGAGTTCATCCCCCACTTCTGGTTGTTGAGAATTCTGGACAGAATTGGGCAGTGTGTGGTTGAGGGTCCTCCCTCTCCTATCCTCTTGAACGACACTGGTCATTTCCACAAGAATCGACATATCCTGTCCATCTAAGTATTTTCACAACTGTTTTCTAAGGAGTATAAACTTTGCCTAACACCTGATGTAGATCTTTGTCATAAGAGTTTTAAATTTCCTTTCTATTGGCTTCAGTACAGCAATTTTATTTGTAAAGAAAATCATGTAACTGCCTGAGGCTTTCCTTATAGTGTGGAATTTAGCTGAGACCTCCAAAAATTTCACTCAGATGATTAACTGGCTAAGGGTAAAAGAATTTCTGGCTCAGCTTTATCATAAACATTTCCCTGCTGGTGGTAAATTCCAGAGTAAATCCTTTCAGGATTTGTTGATCAATTTACAACTTGAGCCCATGTAAATTTTCCCCTTCTATATCTTTGACGTGTAAAATTTCTTCTTTTCCATTTGCTGGTTGTAAGTGTTCCTTTGAAATATAAATCCTTACCTTTTCTTTTTGGCATCTGTAAATTCCAATTGTATCTTTCTTGTAGATGTAACTAGAGACTATATCAGAGTTATGAGAACTATCCGGGCCTCAGTGGTCATTTAGATACCATGAGCCTGTGCTCTGAGCACATAATAAGCCAGTTATGAAAATGTTTCTTCATGTTGATAGATATGATTGGCAGCAGAAGCTATCATCGTATCCCTGGCTATTTCCACATCACCCTGGGCGAGGCCACTCAAGTCTTACATTGACAATGACATGGAAGCAGGTGCATACTCTGTGCCTAAATTTCTCTGCAATTCTTTCCCCTGACATTATGTGCCATTATCTTGATGCGTTCTTCCTGACAAAATAAAGCGGGCTCTCAAGTCTGACAGTAAATGTGTTCCTTATGACAACCCTTACTGTGCAAGTGGTATTACCCCCATTTTTTACAGATGAGAAAACCAAGACTAAGAAAGATGAAATGGGCCTAGAGAAAAATATGGTCGGTCAGTAAACATTTATTAAATGCCTACTGAAGGCTGCTTCTAATTGAAAAGAACATCTGTGGCCTAATTAAGCTGGCAAAACTTTGAAATGGGTTAAAAGGAAATCAGAGTTTTAGTGGGATTATCTGGCACTAAAGGGATGGGGCAGCACTCTAGATTTGGAATGGACCTGGAGGACCAGGATTCAGATACCAGCTTTGTCACTTTCTGTGTTACCTTGGGCAAGTCATTTAATCCTCTGGACCTTAGTTGCCTCATCTGTATAACTAGGAGGTTAGACTCTATGACCTCCAAGACCCCTTCCAGCTCTAAACGTGTGATCCCATGAAGCTGTTAGATTACAGCCAAGAGGGTGACAGGTAGAGTTGGGGAGTGGCACAGATATCACTAATAGAATAGTTAAGTCAACAAGCACCTTTTTGTTGTGGTTGTTGTTTGTCTTTCATTTTCAAGGAGGACCATGACATCAGGGAGGAGATGCCATGATATTGTGACCGTTACTGTGTTAGTTGTTGGGCATGCAAAGAAGGGCCAAAACAATCCCTTGCCTTCAAGTAACTTAGTTTATAATGCAAATAAGGATGTACAAATGAGATCTATACTGGATTAATCTGAGATAATCTCAGAAAAAAGGCACTAACATTTGGGGAATCAGGAAAAGTTCCTTGTGGAAGATGCAATTTTAACATGAAGGAAGCCAGGGAGGCTTCCCTGGAGATGGAGATGAAGATTGAATTCCTTAGAGGTGAGCCTATGAAACATTCAGGGAGTGGGAAGATGGAGTATCTTATTCAAGGAAGAGTCAGGAGGCCAATGTCACTGGACCACAGAATCTGTAGAGGGTTGGAAGAAGACTGGATAGTTAGGAAGTGTACATGTTATGATGGGCTTTAGAAGACAAGGCTATGGTTTTATAAAAAGTACATTTTTTAAAGTAACTGAATTAATAGTTGAACATGCAACTCTTAGTAACTTCGGTATTACTTTGTAGTTTGTTTAATTAGGTCTTACTCCATCCATACAATAGTTACTGAATTGTGTCACAGAAAGGTAAGAATTGGGTGGACGAAAGAGTCAGAAGACCTGGGTCCTTTAAAAATCCGAGTTGCTGTGACTCTCGGACTAGGGGCAGCTCTTAGGCTCACTCACCTCCTCTGCAAAACAAGGATAACCATAATACACCATTTGCCTCCATGAGGCTGGTGTGAGGGAAGCAGTATTTTGCAAGCCATGAAGCATGTATGGGGCATCCCAAAAGTTTTAGTGTAGTTCTAAGCTATTAAAAGCTAAAGCTTAAGACTACAGTAAGACTTTTGGGACATCATATATAAAGGTAAGTGCAATCAAACAACAAGCATTTCCTAAGTCCCTACTATGCCCTACCTCTGGAGATTCAAATAAAAAAACTGGACTGGAGTTGCTGCCTAGAAGTGCTTACATTCTACAGGTGGGGGAAGGCTCGAGGTTACAACATGTTCACAGATGAAAAAAAAATACCAAGTGATTTGGTGGATCATAAAAGGCTTCTTCAAGGGGATGGCACTTGAGCTGAGCCTTGAAGAGATCTGGGGGCTGCCAGAGGCCAGGGGAGGGAGAGTGTTGCCATGCAAGAGGGAAAGTAACTGAGAGATGGAGTGTTTTGTATGGGAAACAGTAAGCAAGCCAGTTCTACTGCAGGGGGAGTAATGTATAATCACCCTGGAATTGACTTCAGCCCAACTGGGAAAGGTTTTCTATAAGACAAGATATGTAAAGTGCTTTTCTAATCTTTGTGTGTTATTTAAACGCCAAACTGAGTGGGGGGTCACTTTAGCTTCCTGGAAAGAAGAGTGACTTGCTTTCAGGCCTAGGTTTAGGAATTCCAGGTTGGCAGCTTTGGAAGACTAGAGGAGGGCCAGGCTGACTGCAGGGACACTAATTAGAAGCCACTGCCACGTGTGGTTCCCCACTCCTATTTTAGATCATTCCCTTGGGGGCATTGAGAGGTTAAGCAGCTTATTCAGCATCACATAGTCAATTCGTGTCAGAGATGGGGGCCAGTATATATCAGCAGAGAAACTTGAACCCACATCTTCCACTACATCATGGGACGTCTCAGTCAGTCAGTACTTTCATTGTTGCTACAGTATTATAGTCCCTTCATCTGTTAAAATAATAAAAATGGCAGTGATGATCATTAAAGGCATCCTTCCCTGGGAAATAAGAGAGCTACAGTTTAAGCAGAGGAACAGGACAGGTTAGATTATGGGATGTGTGGCACCCACTGAAAGTATCTCCAGGAAATTGTAGGAAGGAGAGATCATTTTGTACTAGGGCGATCAAGGACAAAGTAAGGCTTGACCTTAGCTTTTGAAGTTTTGATTGACTTTAGAAAGATGGAGAAGAACAGAAGGGCTTTTGAAGGTTAGGGAATAAGACCAGGTTTTTTTTGGGGGGGTGGGGAAGAGGAAGGAAGGTGGTAATGAGAGCTCAGGATAAGTATTGAAGAGCAGTAGGAAGATTAGAGTGAATAAGAAGGTTGGGGCCAGCTGGGTTATGGAGGATCTGAAATGCCGAGCAGAGTATGTATTTGATGTTGATTGTTCTGCTGCCTGCATAGCTGCTTTAGGGTATCTGTTTCTGATTGCAAAAGATTCCCATCCCTTTGGTTGTTGAATTCCCCTACTGTAGGCTCAATTCAGTGACTGTCCTCATCTTCTCCCTACCTCCCTAACAAATAAATGGAAGCTCATCAAGGATGCTTATGACCAGAAAAGGCAGTGGGTTGGTTGTACATTGAGAGTGAAGGATAAAAATAAAAGATGGATGGACTGAGTGCTCCATGAATATCCATGAAAAATTAAAAGAACTAGAGGAATATATTTAGAATGTGGAGTAGATCATCTCTTGAGGATTTCTTAAAAGATGTGGGAAGGAACTGTATGGGATGAGAAGTCATAGGTAGTCATTTTCCAAGTCCATATCAATCCTACCTTCACCACATCTTTTGCATCCATCTTCTTCTGTCCATCACACACTCTGACTCAGGCTTTCATGATCTTTCCCTTGGATTGTGGCAATAACCTTCTGAGAGCTCTCCCTACACAGCTGTATGATGGAAGTACAAATCCATCTTCCACATAGCTGTCAGATTGATAATCCTAAAACCCAAGTCTGACCATGCTGTTCCCCTGCTCAGAAATCCTCAGTAGCTCATTATTACATTGAGCAGAGGTTCCCAAACTTTCTTGGTTCACACATCTCAATAATTTTTTTGCAGCACCCCTAGGCCAAAAAACAAAACAAAACAAACAAACAACAACAAAAAAAAAACCCAACCCTAATAGTTCCTTTAATTAAGGAGTTAGGTAGAAACAGCTTAAAAAGTATTTATACCCTAACAATTTAATAGTCATTTTTTAAAAAAATAACACATAAATTGAAAGAAGAAGTAACCGTTTTCTTTCATTCTTACATAGCCACAGTTACTTCCTAATGGGTTTAGTGCCCCTGCTGGTAACTGCACAGCTTGTCAGATTTTGGAATCTGGTTACTGGTACTTCTTTTTATCACGGCATTTCCCCAGAACCCAGCTTCACAAAGACATGATGTAGCAAATGACAAGGTTCAAGAAGTTACTGGCTGGCCCAGAGTACAAGTGAATAAAAACATCTTAAACATTTGAGAATGCCATCTTCATTGAAGTAGCTCAATTGAATGAACTACCTGGAACTGGGAGTTAGCACTCAGGACAGTATCAGGTGACAGATATGGCTGTGTTTCCCTTAAAAATTTAAAATATCCCACTGCCCCTGGGATTAGCAAGCCTGGGAGTACAGCATGCCTGGGAACTGGACATGGAAGATAAAACATAAAATCGATAATGAGGCTGCTGGGCCTGGAGCCAGGAAGACCTGAGTTCAAATTCTGAGACTAGCTATATGACTGACTTTGCAGCTCACTTTGCCGCTGTCTGCCTCAGTTTCCTCAGCTCTGTTGTTTTGTTCGGTCATGTCCAGCTAGTCATGACCTCATTTGGGCTTTTCTTAGTAAAGATACCTAAGTGGTTTGCCATTTTCTTCTCCAGCTCATTTTACAGATGAGGAAACTGAGGCAAACAGGGTTAAGTGACTTGCCCAGAGTCACCTAGCTAGTAAATGTCTAAGGCCAAATTTGAATTCAAGAAGATGAATCTTCCTGACTTCAGGCTGGGTGTTCTACCTACTACCTACTTAGCAATCTGGCTTCTCCCTTCTTCAACTATAAAATGGGGATAATAATAGCACCTCCCTTACTGGATTGTTGTCAGGACCAAATGAGATAATATCTGTAAAGCACTTATCACAGTGCCTGGCATATAGTAGGCACTTAACAAATGCTTGTTCCCTCTGTTCCTTTCCCCTTAAAAATCCTTTACAATCTGATTTCCACCTAATTACTTTTCCAGTCTTATTTCATGTTGCCTCTATTCATAAACTCTCCAGTCCAATCCAATTGGCCTCATAGCTATTGGCTGAACTTGCTATTCTAGCTTCTGCCTCTTTGTCTTGTTACAGTCTGTCCCTTTTTCTTTTTTTTAAATGCCCAGTCTTCCCTCTTTCTGCCCATGAGTATTGTTGAAACTCTGAGGGACTTCCCCTCCCAGACTGATTCTTTTGTGAAGGCAAACTATGCCATCTTTTGCCTCAATTCTTACCTAGCTTTTAATTACTGAATGGGTGTTGCCTCAGACCAACTGAGATCTGGGAGAGATCTTAGCTGAAAAAGGCTGAGGTCTTCCACTGCATCCAGGGCCATCACCAGTTGTCCTGACTGTGTCTTACCACTGGACTCTGATACTCTGGAAGAGACACTGAGGCTGGTGACTTTGCACAGCCCTGCCTCGCTTATATCCAATTCACTTGCAAGTCAACACATCACCTTCCTGACGTCACTGGTCCTCTTCAAGAGTAACAGCAACAACGAGCATCGTTAGTTGCCTTCCAGGCTCTGCTTGAGTGAAATCTCCAATGTGAAATCTTGCCCAGTGCCAACTCCTCCACCCCACCAAGTAGTCCATGCTGCTTTCCTCTTCCTCTACTTGTCTCGTATTTACTTGTGTCTTGCATTATTTGTACTTGTGTCTTGTATTCTCTTGCATTGGTTTTATACGTTTTCTCCTCCTGTAGACTGAGCTCTGTGGGAGTTGGTGCCTCACTTCTCCATCAAAGCACAGTGCTTTAGGTTTTCTCTTTGATTGATGTAGAGAGCTCCGGGAGAGAAGCTTTCTTTAATAATGCAGATCTTCTGCTATTCAATCCTAAAGGGATGCACAAGGCATTGAGAGATTGCTCTGTGTCACACGGTGGGTTTGTGGTAGAGAAAGGAAGGGAATGAGCTTTAAATATCACCTACTATAATGCCTAGGGGTAGTCAGATGGTGCAGTGGATGGAGCACCTGGCTTAAAGTCAGGAAGACCTGAGTTCAAATCCAGCCTCAGACACTATCTGTGTGACAAGTCACTTTACTGTTTGCCTTAGTTTCCTCATCTGTAAAATGAGCTGGAGAAGGAAAAGGCAACACTCCATTATCTTTGCCAAGAAAAGCCCAATTGAGGTCATGACTAGCCAGACATGACTGAACAAAACAACAGAGCTGAGGAAACTGAGGCAGAGAGAGGTTAAGTGAGTCGCAAAGTCAGTCATATAGCTAGTCTCAGAATTTGAACTCAGGTCTTCCTGACCCCAGGCCCAGCAGCCTCATTATCGATTTTATGTTTTATCTTCTATGTTCAGTTCCCAGGCATGCTGTACTCCCAGGCATGCCAATCCCAGGGGTGGTGGGATACTTTACATTTTTGAGGCGAAGTCAGGTGCAGACATGACTGAAATGACTGGACAACAAGCATATACTGTGCTAAATGCTTTACAAACATCACATTTGATCTTCACAACCACTCTGTTAGGTACAGTTATTATTCCCATTTTATAATTGAGGAAACTGAGGCAGACAGAGGTTATGTGAGTTGCCTAGGGTCACATAGCTAGTAAGTGTCTTAAGACTGGATTTGAACTTAGGTCTTCCTAATACCAGGCCCAGGCCTCTATCACTGCTGTCATCTTCCTAACTCTTTGGCTAGCTCTCTATCCACTACACCACACTGCTTCCCTAAGAGCTTTGTACATAGTAGGCACTTAATAAATGCATGTTAAATTGAATTGCTTATTTGGAAACATGTCTCCAGCTAGGTGGTGCAGTGGATAGAGCACTGGCCCTGAAGTCAGGAGGACCTGAGTTCAAATCGGGTCTCAGACCAAACACTTGACACTAGCTGTGTGACCCTGGGCAAGTCACTTAACCCCATTTGCCTAAAAAAAAAAAGAAAAGAAATATGCCCCCAGGGGGCAGCTAGGTGGCACAGTGGATAGAGCACTGGCCCTGGATTCAAGAGGACCTGAGTTCAAATGTGGCCTCAGACACATAACACTTACTAGCTGTGTGACCCAGGGCGAGTCACTTAACCCCATTGCCTCGCCAAAAAAAAAAATAAAAAAAAAGATAGAAATATGCCCCCAAAGTTATTAAACTGTGAATACTCTTTGAGCCAATGCTACTAGGTCAATGCCCAAAAGAGATCAAAGAAAGAGGAAAAGGACGCATATGTACAAAATACTTACAACATGTCTTCGTCAATTGAATGTGATGGAATGATATTATTGTGCTACAAGAAATGATGAAGGGGGTTGTTTCAGAGAAACCTAGGAAGACTTATATGAACTGATACAAAGTGAAATGAGTAAAACCAGGAGAATAATATATATAATAACAGCAATATTGTAAAGACAAACACTTGGAAAGATTTAGGAACTCTGATCAGGAACTCTGCTAAATACAACGACCAACAATAATTCCAGACAACTCATAATGAAACATGCTACTCACCTCCAGATAGAGAGTTGATGGACTCAGAGGGCAGACTGGAGCATATTTTTTTGGACACAGCCAATGTGTGAATTTGTTTGGCTTGACTCTGCATTTTTGTAATAGGTTTTGTTTATCTTGTTTTCTGATGTCAGGTCAGGGGAGGTGGGAGAAAGCAGATGTGGATCTGAAAAGAAAATAAATAAATAGAATTTTAAATAAAACTCAAAATAATATAATTAAAATAATTATAAATTATAAAATAAAATTATTTCAAATAATAATAATAGAATTTTAAAAATAAATTGAATTGCTTGTTGAAGGCATGGAGGAGTTGCCATCTGTACCAATGGAGGGTGTACTCCCACACGGAGATCAAACAGCTAAGAATCAAAGTAAAGGAGCCAAAAATGGTTTGTTTAGAAAGTGTACATTTAAAAAAAATCACTAAAAGGGGGAAAAAGCACATCAAAAATCAATTTTGTTTGGAGAATGTTAAAGGGCCTTGAGCAAAGCGGATGTAATGAATGTTTATTGAGTAGTCTTTTTTGGAATTCAGTTTGACAGTGGCTCCATACTTACACTTAGATGATTAAGGATAGGGAATTCCTCATCTTTGGATTTTGTTCAGGAATTCTTCATGACTTTGGGGAACACCTTTGGTGAGCAAAAGTCACAAAACCAGATCAAGGAACCATAATTTGGTCCCACGGGGCCACAAGTCTTTGCAAAAAAAAAAAAATTTTATATATATATATGTATATATATATATTTATATTTATATATTGCATACTCCAAATGAAGTTTTGATGGGGGGGGCAAATTCCAAGAAACGTCACACAGGGAAGTGAAACTTATTTAGGCAATGTAAGAAAGGGACTTGAAGGCAGGGTATCCTATCCTCACCATAGCCCCCATGCCACTTGTGGGTTAGGTCATCCTTGGGCAGCCTTCTAGGAGAAGGCATCCTCTTCCTGCTATTTAATACTCCTGGTTACCTTTCAGGATATCTTAGGTGACTGTTTGAAGGGAACTGGGGCTGTCATAGGTCAAATCTCCCAGATGGAGGAATCTACAGTGCAACACCACAGGAGTAAGGCCTAATCTAGCTTCCCGGATTCTCCCCCACAGGTTCCTGTGACCTTTGAAGATCTGGCTGTCAAGTTCTCTTCTGATGAATGGCATCTCCTAGAGGAATGGCAGAGGGAATTTCATCGGGATGTGATGAGGGAAAACTATGAGACACTGGTCTCCCTGGGTATGAGGCTGGCAGATACAGTGCGGTATGGTGTCTGGGAATTGTAGCCAGATGGGATTTCCCACAGGATTTCAAGTCATATCTCAGGAGGCTGCATGATACTAGAAGGCACCTCACCTCTTTGTCACCTAGGGCCCCTCTCTTGGGCCTAAATTTTCTTACCTCTAAAATAAAGAGCTTTGAATAAATCAGGATTTCTCAACCCAGGGTGCATGGGCCTTCAAGTGATCCATGGATAGTGTTCAGGGGCTCTGTAAACCTGAATGGGAAAAAAAATACATCTTTATTTTCACTAACCTTTAACTGAAATCTAAATGTTTCTTTAACTAGATGGTCCAAGGCCCCTTTCAGCTGTAGCATACTTTCATTTCTGGGCAGAGCGGCAGGAGCTCGTTAAATAGTATGTGTGCCAATAAAGAAGAAATGGAAGTATTCCGTTAAGCTAGTTCCCTACCCTTGACTCTCCCTGCCATTGTCTTGGCCCTTTACTAGGCAGATTTGAACTGCAGGAGTCATTTAGGACCTGTGAGGAAGGAAGCCAAAGGGATTGGTCTATTCAACACAGATAAGGGAGGACCTTTTTATAATATTTGCTGAGAGAAAAGCAACTTTCTTGCTGTATCGCCATTTATCTAAAGGGTTTGCTGATGGAAAGATTGTGATTTCCATAGCATTTGGACAAGTGAGAGATCTCCTGAGGACTGAGGTGAGATGGGAAAACCTCAAACTAGAACACATGAGTATGTAAAGGAGTATGTGTGCCCAAGGCTTTGTGGATAGGTAGACGCCCCCAGTTTTGTGTATGTGTATGGGGGAAGGGAAGGGGCTGGTTCATATACTGTATTCATGTTTCTGTGCACAAGAGTGGTACCTGGTTCCCCTTCCCAGAGTGAGGCTTCCTATTATCTTCCTTAGGGACAGCTCAGCTGCTTCCACTCTCTGCATTCCTATCCCTGACAGAACCCCAAGAGGATATGGGGGACAGTGGCTGTTCTGATGGGGAATGGGAGAGGCCTGGAGGAGGACTCCAGGGTAAGTGAAAATGGGCCTCTCCCAAGGTCACTCTGACCATCTCTAGGCATCCTCAGGCTAGATGGGTTCCTGAAACCCCACCACCTGGCCTTCCACCTGGATCTTTTGTCCTCAGCCCCTCTGATCTCAGCTTCTCTCTGTCTTTAGTTCCTCAACCCCAGAGTATGAAATATTTGGAGATGTTTTGAGCTGATCCAGGCTTTAGTATCAGCAGCCTGAGTCCATACATGAAAAGCCCCTCCCCCTCCCCCCCAACCCACATCTTGGGGACTAACTTCTTGACTCTTAACTTTCAACTGGTGTCATCCTGGCCATATCTTTGGCAGAGAAATCTGGCAATATGCACACACCTGCCCCTCCTCTTCATCCCAGGAAAAGAGCTGGAGATCTCTGATGCTGATGCCTGTGCGGACACCACCCAGAGGGCTCAAGCCTTGGATGAGGCGCAGAGCTCAGGTGGGGCAGGTGAAGGTAGGACTGACCTGACTGAAGGGAGTGGAATGGAAAGGCTGAAGAAAGGGGTCCCTTGTGGAATTCCCCATGAGGTCATGGAGAAGCAAGGGGAGGGGGGGGCCACAGGAATCAAGAGATTTTGAGTTCTAATTCTGGCTGTGTGGCATACATCGCTCCTCACCTCCATCTCTTAGGGCTTGTGAGGATCAAACGAGCTAAGGCTTGTAGAGTGCTTCGCATGGTGCCCAGCACTAGGTGCTGTATACATGTTAGCTGTTATTGTTATCAGCTATTATCTCTCATTTTCTTCCAGGCTCAGCTCAGGTGCTCTCTCCTTTGTGAAGCCTTTCCTGATTCTTTCCCGCCCCCAATCGTTAGTGTTCTCTTCCTCCCCAGGCTATTTTGTATCTGTAATTATCAGGTGTCTGGGTATATGTTATATTCCTCCTAGTAGAATGTAAGCTCCTTGAAGGCAAGAATGGTTTCATTTTTATCTCTGTGCTTCTGACACCTAGCATAGTACCTTGTGTGGGGTTGGCACTCAACAAATAATGAATTATTGAATTATGCTAAGATGTTGGGTGGATCCCTTAAAGTTCCTGGGCCTCATCTTTTCATATGTCATCTTCATTTTTGCTTTGCCTGCCTCAAGGTTATGGTGGCGAGCAAATGAGATAATAGATAGGAATTCTCTTTTCATAATTAGTAGATGCTGCTGCTGATAATAACAACAACCATAACAATAACAAAGATTATGTTCTTTGAACCTGCCAGTGGGTCAGCAACAGGGCAGCCTTCACCTCAGTGCCCTAGTCCGTTTGGTGAAGGAGATTCCAGAGTTCCTGTTTGGTGAAACCAAGGCCATGGATACCCCAGAGATCCCTGAGAGCGAGGAAAGTGGTTCAGAGGGGGAGAGACTGAGCTTGGAAGGTGAGTATGGCAACTACAGCAGGTGTTTCCCTTTTGCTGCTTTCACTAATTTTCTCTTCTTTCTAGAAGATTTCATTCAGGCCATCAGCCAACACTGTGAACTGAGTGTAGAAAGCCACTTATGGGACTACAGAAGACACAGTTCCTTCCCCTGAGGAACTAGATGAATACGTATCCTATCTTCTCTTTTCCATAACAGCAGCCATGACTGTGGATGCCAGCCCCCTCCAGGGCTTGCTGAACTGCCTCCCAGAGATTCCTATCAGCAGGCCTGCCCTGGCTGTCACACCTGCCAGCAGCTCATCTAACAGCGGTCTACAAGGGGATGGGGACCGAGAGCTGAGGACCCCAGAGCTGGGACCCCAGACCCTGTACCCCTATGGTGAGACCCCCTGGTTTAGTCCGAGCTAATAGCCCTGGGGACAAGGAATCTTTAAAGGCCTAGGCCAAGGAGTGGGCAAGGTCCAGAACTAAGCTCTGAGACACTCATTTGGTACTCATTTAGTCTCTAACTCCTGATTGATAGATAGCAGGACCTTGAATAGATGCCCTCTTATTTGATAGGCCTAGATTCCCTCTCCTAAAAAAAAAATGAGAAGGCTTCCTGCCTAATCACCAGGTGAGTAGTGAGAAAGTTAGGAAATATTTATTGAGCCCACAAAGGTCATAGCAGATGGGCTGCAGATTAGTAATGAGACATAGTCCCTTGCTCTCAAGAGATTTCCATTAGAAATGGAGTTGGTCACAAAGGCACACAGTTATCAACAGAGATTATAATTGCATATGAACCCAGAAGGTAGGAGTTGGTTAGCACACATGCATAGGTATTCACAACAATAAATTAAATGCCTGTTATATACAAGGTATGGTGCTAACCCTGGGGATGGGGGTGGGGGGTGGTGAAGAGGGAAGATTAAGTAAGACTTAGTCCCTTCATTCAAGGACCTTACAGTTGGATGTACAAGCACCTTACCCATTGGTAAGGTTTATTCACACTGATGGTCATGTGCAATTGCTGCTTTTTCTTTGGTTAGGCTGAGCTCCAAGATACTCTAGAAGGGGAAGATGCTCTTTAGCACTTTATGGGAACCATCTTGTTCCTTAGAATTAAAGAAGAAGGGGAGGCAGCTAGGTGGCAAAGTAGATAGAGCTCCAGCCTTGGAGTCGGGAGGACCTGAGTTCAAATGCAGCCTCAGACACTTGACACTTACTAGCAGTGACCCTGGGCAAGTCACTTAACCCTGATTGCCTTACCAAAAAGCAAAAAAAAAAAAAGAATTAAAGCAGAAGGGTAGGGAAGAAACCTCTTCTCTACCCCCAAAATGAGATTCCTAAAGGAGTCAGCCCACACCAAGACCCAGAGCCTAGAGCTCAGGCACCTGTTGTCTTGACTAGAATTCATGGGCATTTTGAGAGCTGGAAATAATTTCCTGTCTTCTCCTTTATTAGAAACAGCTGCCAAAACTAGTCCCTTGGACATCAGCAGGAATGCTAATGGGAAAGAGGATCCAGAAATGTCAGCTAGCCAATCTAATACTCCTGTTTTCACTGGCACTCAGAAACAGAAGCAGTTGGGGACCATGAGACAAGGTAAGACATCTGCTCTACCATCTTGGGAGATCCAGACAATGGGCAAGGCAGAGGCAGGTAGTGCCATGTAATGAATCAAACACTGGACTTGGGATTGGAGGGCCTGGGTTTGAATCCTATCTAGATCTACTAAGGGCATTGAGTGAGTTTCCTTTTTTGTCAAAATTAGTTTTCCCATCTATAAAAATAAAGAGATTAGACCAGATCCATGTCTCAGATCACTTCCAGCTCTATCGTTCTATAATTCTATGACTAGAAATCAGGAGATCTCAAGTTTAAACTTGCCTTGCCGCTAGCCTGATGTGCAACCTCGTGTGAATCTTTTTGCCTCGTTTTCCAAGGGCCTCAGTGTCCTTCTTTGTAAAATGAAAGGGGTTTTGAAGGTGATCCTTGAGGTGCTTCCAGCTCTAAAACTCTTTGTGCTAAGAAGGGTAAATAAGAAGAACTTAAGGAAATATGGAAAAACTTAGGTGAAGTGAAGATTAATATGCACACTGAGTATGGAAAAAGATAGCATGCGCACAAATACAGGGATGAATGGACATTAAAGGAAGAAAATAGCAAATAAATTGCCATCTTTAGGTTGGAAGTAGTTTAAAAATTTGGTGTGAACCTGTTGTTTCATTGGTGTAGTGAACTCTAGGCAAATGTCAGTAATTCATGGTCTGAGAGCTTTGCCTGGGAGCACTTGAGAGGTTAAGGGATTTGGTCACATAGCTGGTCTGTGTCAGAAGCAGGACTTGCAACTTTCCACCTCAAGGACCAACCCTCTACCCACTACTTCATGCTGCCTTTTATTTGTTAAAATGATAAATATAAATTTAATTGGTTCTGTTAGTATACAAAATTAATTTCACAATATATTCCTCATTAAACAATAATTGATCTATGTATTGAATCCTTTAAATCTTCAGGAATGTCTCATGAATTTGATGATGCTTTAAATTTTTCATTTACAAGTTCACTGTATCTAGAATCAAACAAAAAACTTTAAAACTTGGTACATTGCTAAGCTCTTAAATAATGTTTACCCTTAGGGGTATGGTAATGTAGAATCAGGATTTGAGGCCTGTCTTACTTCCTTGTGCTTCTAGGGAGCTTGGCGTAACTGCAAAGGACTATGGGTAGACTAGATATTGCTACCTTGAAATCAATTGATCAATCCATAAATATTTATTAGATACCTACTATTTGCCAGCACTGTGCTAAGACTATGAAAAATTGCCATGGGAAACTTTGCAGGCCAAACAGTGGAAAACTCCTGCTCAACCATCTGTAATCATATGCTGTATTACTTGCTCTTGAAATATTTCAGTCACTCCCAAATCTATACTAACTTTCATTAATCTTTTTGTCTACTCAATTTAGTATGAGAGATTATATAATCTTTACTTGATTAATTTTAATTTATTTAATTCAGATTTTGCCCAGCTCAAAGAGTATCTTGTCCATGACATTTATGCTTACATTTATAGAGGGCTTTGCAGTTTGCAAGGCAGTTTCACCTACAATATATCACTTACCTTCCTAATAATCCTGAAAAGTAGATAAGTGTAGACCTATTATCTCCACCTTACAGATGAGGAAACAAACCCCAGAAAGGGTAAGTGATTCTCCTAAGGTCACCCATCTGGCGAGAAGTGGAGCCAGGACTCAGACTAGGCCCCAGGTCCTCTGATGCTGTGGGCTTTGCATTCTACTAGGATTCTTTTCCATAAACGATTTGGCACGAAACCCAAAGCCCAATGCACAAAGACGGCTACAGTAGATGGGTGAGCTCATCTCTCTGCAGGAAAAACTCAATCTTATTGTAATCACCTAAAATGCCCCTCCCCCAATAGTCTTAGTCAATTTGTTCACTCATCTTATTCCTCGCATTTGGTTCCAAGTGACTTTTGGCTTTTTTCAAAAATGAAAGCCACAGGGGCAGCTAGGTGGTGCAGTGGGAGGGCACTGGCCCTGAAGTCAGGAGGACCTGAGTTCAAATCCAGCCTCAGACCAAACACTTGACACTTACTGGCTGTGTGACCCTGGGCAAGTCACTTAACCCCAACTGCCTTTAAAAAAAAAAATGGAAAGCCACAAAGGATGAAGATTTGCCGTTGTGAAGGATACTGAACAGAACGTGGCTGTGATGTCAGTTCCAAAAGAGAAGCCCCAGCTCTAAGATTCTGTAAGAGAACCAAATGATGGCCTCATTGGAATAGGCTGATGGCCTCTCAAGGATGCCACTTTGAAGGGGATGTAACCTCCTTTTGAATGTTTGTGTAGAAAAATCAGTCTCGTTTCTTTATCTACCCCTTATATGGTGTCCTTACAGCTCTCTGAGCACAGGGCTTCTCCAGCCTCTCATTAATCAATGTCATTATCTTCCTGCTTTTTATGTCGAAGGAGTTCTTCTCTAGGTCTAATCTCAGACATCCCCCTTAATCACCTGGGATGTGCTGCCCTTGATATCACACTGCCTACGTTTTAAAAAATTGATACTTTTAAGAATATTGTAGCAGTCAACCTTGGCTTGGTTTTAAATTCTGTGAGTCAATAAGGTAGAACAGCAACCTTTGTAGAGCACTTTGAGGTTTTACAAAGTACTTTTCTCTTACAGGGGAATTAGTAGGTATTAGTAGTATTTTCCCTTGAAGGAAGTGCAACACAGAGATGTTAACTGTCCTGTCCAAGGTCATACAGCTAGAAAGTGTTAGTCAGGATTTGAATCCGGGGCTCCTAAATCCAGATCAGTGTTTGCTCTTCTTTTCTTTCTTTTGAAGTTTTATTAATGCCTTTTGCACCATCCTCTTTCCTTAATGTGTGTCCCATTGAGCTCTTCCCTGTAACAGAGACAGCATACATTCACTTCTATAGGCACTCACCTCTCTTAGATAGGAGGGAAACATCTTGTCATTTGTCCTCCAGGACCAAGATTGATTATGATAGAGTAACTTGAAGGACCGTTGTTTGTTGCACTGACTTTGTGTTTGCTCTGACAAATGCTATAGGAAGTCCTTCTGAGAGCAGCCCTCTCCAAGACCTTATCAACTGCCTGAAGGAAATTCTCGTCCAAGGACCTCAGCACCCCCGGCCTCTTGCTACTGGATCACTTCCTCAAAGCAGCCCGGGGGATATGAGACCAAAGACCCCAGACCAAAGACCCAGGGGCCCACCACCCTGGGCTGGTGAGTCACCTACAGCCAGTGTCCCTGAGGACCCTGTCTCTGAGGCTAAAGCTCCTACATCCTGGGCCCCAAGAAGATGTTGGTCCAGGCTATGGCTCTGTTTTGTGTTCTTGGAGTTGGGGGTGATGATG
Organism: Vombatus ursinus; assembly: GCF_900497805.2. Classification (NCBI taxonomy): domain Eukaryota; kingdom Metazoa; phylum Chordata; class Mammalia; order Diprotodontia; family Vombatidae; genus Vombatus; species Vombatus ursinus. Next base: position 98,263 of record NW_020954630.1, read on the forward strand.
AGGGTAAAACTTGAGCTAGAAAGCTAGAACCTTGTTTCTGGGCTTTCTTCTATGTGTGATTTAAAGACCTCTAAGGAAGAGAGAGCTGAACCAGAGTTCCCACCCTCCTTTTTCAGGCTGTCATTTACTTGTGAACTGGCCATGACCAACCCACTAGGAGGGTGGAGGAGGATGGCTAGTCCTCCTGTGCCTGTCCAGCTATCCAGTGGTCCAGTATGTCTGTCTATATGTTCAACCAGTCCACAAGAACTTATTGAGCACTTACTATATTCTTCATGCTAATATATAATCATTTTTAGAGGATAGATTTGTGATTTCATTGGCATAGGAAACTCCCTCTGACAACACAGGTCTGCACCATCTCTGTAATTTATAATCTTAAAAGATTGCCTCAGGTTAAGTGACTTGCTCAAGGTCACATAGCCTGTGTGTATGTATGTCTGCCGAAGGCAGAACTTGAGCCCTGGTCCTCCTGATTCCGAAGCCAACTCTTTTACACTATACTCCTTTTTATTTAAAGTCATCCAGCTTTTTTTATTGTTAATATTAAATACATACTTTATGTTCATGAAAGTTAGGGTGGCTAGTTAGAAAGAGAGGGACCTTGGTGTCAGGAAGCACCTGGGTTTAGGTCCTATCTCTGACACATACTGTCTGACTCTGGGCAAGACCCTTGATCTCTCAGGGCCCCAGGAAACTCTGTAAGATTGTAGGTTATGAACAGGTATAGACTTACCTCGGTGGAGAGAATTTCTTCACTGGGAGTTCCATGTACCAATTAAGTCACAGGTCTGGACAAAGAGAATATAGTTTGTCTATACCTACATACACATATGTACATTCATACATACACATATCTATCAGATGTTCAGGAGTCTCTAGAGGAAATGACATTGACTAAAGTAGTTAATTTTTGTCTCCCAGGCATAGGAAAACTACCCAAAGCTACCAACCTCACCAGCCTACTGCCCCAAACTTCCATGTATTATTTATGATGCCATCTTCCTTTTAGATTTGTGTTACACTATTACATCTGTTTGCCCGACTTCATCCTCAGAAAACAACCCTGTGGAGCAAGAAGGACTGGTATTGTTCTTGCTATCTTTCAGATGAGGAAACTGAGGCACATGGAGGTTGATTAACTTAGATACTGACTTTCCCCCAGGACCAGGCAGCAACTTACTGGAAGAGCCAGAACCAGAACCCAGGTCTCCAAATCCCAGCCCTGGACTCCTCCCCACTCCCACCCCCTATCACTGCCCATTTCACACTCTATAGTACCTGTGACTGAGGGTCACATAGCCAAAGACTATGCCTGTGGAGTTTTGGCTAAAAGTTTATTCTTTCTTCCCTTAGTGAAGGCAGAAACCATTTCAGAAAATTCCCCACCCCAGGGCCTGCTGAACTGTCTTAAAGAGATTCCAGAAACTCAGGCCAGATGTGCTGGTCTCCCAGGAGGAGGGGTGCAGCAGCAGACAGGTGGTCCAGGGACTTGGCAGAAGTATTCTGGAGGTAAGGTGTGGGTTATCACGCACATAAACCTTGGACTGGAGAGGCAGTAGAGCGTTGGGTCTGGAGTCAGGAAGACCTGAGTTCAAATTCAGATTTAAGACACATTCTAGCTATGGGACCCTGGGAAAATCACTTAAACTATCTGCCTCAGTTCCCTTAACTGTAAAATGAAGATAATAACACCACCTCCTAGGTTTGTTGTGAGGATCAAACAAGGTAATATTTGTAAAGTCTTTAGCCCAGTGTCTGGCATGTAACAGGCACTTAATAAATGCTTGTTTTCCTCCCTCCAAACAGGCCTATACCTAACCTAGGTAAATGACCTTTAGTGCTCTTTGAGTGCTGTCTAGGGATAAAAGTGAACCTGATTCTGAGCCTGTCATATGCATTTAGCCAAGTATATACAGAGAACATCATAAGTACTCAGAGAATACCTCTTGAGTGATTGCCTGTTCCATCCCTGTATTAGGAGTTGTGATCGGAATTAAGAATGAGAAGGCTCAGGCTCTGACCTCCAGGAGTTCACAGGGAATTTAACAAGAGAGACAGGACATAAAGAAAAGGGGGGGAAAAAAAGAAAAGGGAAACAAGATGACATTTTTTTTTCACTCAGTGCTCAGACACTGGCACTTACAGATGGGAATTAAAGCATGGAAAATCCTAGAATTATTGAAGTTTGACTTTGGACCATACAAGCATATTTAATTAACTTGCATTAATTTCTCTCTCCAACCCCCATTTTTCATTTGCTGTTTTATGTGGAAAAGGGATTAACTTTATTCTCCATCGCCCAAGAAGGTATTACCCAAACCAAGGGTTGGAAGTTTCAGGGTGGCATGCTTCAATTCAGTATTTTTTAGAAAACTTCCTAACAAGGAACAGCATAATTCAGGAGAACTCAATCAGTCAGCAAGCATTTGTTAAGAGCGTTAACAAAATAAATAAATATATAGTAAAACACAAATAATGTTAATCTGTGACTTTCTAAGTCAATATCCTGCTGTTTGTATTTGAGTTTGATATCACTGCTGTATGCTATACATTGTGCTAGGTGGGGGATAGAAGTACAAAAATTTGATATTCCTTGACCTCAAGAAGCTTATATTCTACTAGGTAAGAGGTTTCTACTTTGAGGGTATGTGAACTTGTTCTTTTTTTAAAGCATGTTGAAAACTATATTTCAGTGTAATTGATTTCCTTTGTGATCCTGTGTTTTATTGTATGCATTTAAAAATATTATTTGAGAAAGGGTCTATAGGCTTCACCAGACTGCCAAAGACGCCCTCAAAAAGAGGTGAAGAACTCTTGGATTAGAGGGGTATAACATATTGGTGGCTGGGGAAGGGAGCTCTGGTCTGTTCTATGCAATAACAGGGATTGTTTGCAGTAGCAATGGTAAATCTACTTGATTATTGTCCCCTGAACAAGAGGAGAAAAGCTAGGGGTTGGGGGAGGTACATAGGTGACAGCAGGGCAGGTGGTAGGATGTCTGCATCTGTTAAACCCTGGTGTGTGACATCTGAATAGGACAGAGCCTGGAGTAGGGGCTGGCTAGACTTAGTGAGAATTGACTCATTCACTGTCCAATCTAGGGCAACTTGGGCGCAGGGTGAATTCCTAAACTGGGTAGATCAACTAAGCCCAGAATGTGTGTGGTAGGGCAGGGTCTCTGAAGGCCTGTGCCCAGAGGGTTGCTTTTCTTGGTGTAGAGAGGTGGGCAGTGGCAGAGAAGATGGAAAGTGGCCAAACTGGACAGCTTCTGGTGACTAGGTGGAAAGTGTGCTGGATTTGGAGCATGAGGCCTTGGTTTCAACTTCTAATTGGGCTGATTACTAGCGCTGCGATCTTGGATGATTCACTCAACCTCAGTAGATCTCAGTTTCCTCATTTATATAATAAGCTCTCCACTAAATCTTCAGCCTATAATTCTAATGAATTAAAGTAAACTGGAAATGAAATTGTCTGCCTTATGGGGTTGGTGAATTTCCCATAGGATGAAAGCTAAAAAGCCTTAAAGGCTTAACTTCCTTATTTTATAGGTGAGGAAACTGGGGCACGGAGAGATTAAGTGACTTCCCTACAGACACATAGGTAGTAAGTAGAAGATCTGAGATTCAAACTCAGGTCCTCTGACTCCAGTTTATATGCTTTTTCTATTACAATATTATACTATACAATACTATATTATGCTATACAGCACTTTTCTAGGGGCTTCTGAGTGAAGGCTGGATCGACACTTATTGGAATATTTTTGAGTAGGAGCTGGACGAGATGAACTCTGAGCTTCTAACTCTGATTCTATGATTATTTTCATTCTACAGGGGGTTAAAAGAGAGAACCCTGCATCACCAACCCTTTCCATTTACTGAAGGACTGCAACTCATTTGTAGCTACATAGCAGTAGAGATAATTGGAATCTATTTCTCCTAATAAGTGAGATAATACAAGAGGGATCTTTGTGTGAGGCTGTTAGCAAGTATAAATTAATGTGTTAATAAGGTGAAAATGAAAGTGCAAGTTGGCTTGCAAAGTTGATGAAAGGTAGTGATTTTATTTAGGATTTTCTGCATCTTTTCAAGTTTCCGGTATGGGCCTAGGAGAACTAAGTGTCTGCTGCAGCCTCAGGTCACACTGCTTTAGGGCTGATGGCTAACTAGAATGTCAAATAAATACACTTGTTTCTTTTCTGAATCTGCTTTTAACAGTTACCATGGTTTGCGGCCAAGCTTAGGGCCAACTGCCAACAGAGGTGGTTAGGGAAAGCTGGGGAAGTTAGGGGGAAAAAAAGCTAGAGAAAGCTAGAGACTTGGATTATGAGCAAGAATTGAGAAGTTGGCTCTGCCTTAATGGTTCTCTTTCTGCAATTCAGTTCAACAAACTTTTACACAATGCCCACTCTACACAGATACAAGGCACTAGGCTAGCTTTGGGGAATGTAAATATTAAGTATGATACGGTCTTTGTCTTCAAGGAACTTATATTCTACCAGATTGGGGAAGGCAGTGGAAAAGTACAATCTATACACAGGTAAGATAAGCGTACATATGTACTCTTCCATCCAGGAACACTGATCTCCTGGTTGTTTCTTGAACAAGACCCGCCATCTCTCCGATCAGGGATTGGCTCTAGGTGTCCTCCATGCCTGGAACACTAGCCCTCCTCCACTCTACTTACTGACCTACCTGGCTTCCTTTAGGGCCTAACTGAAATCTCACCTTCTACAGGAAGCCTTCTCCAACCCCTTACATTCCAGTGCCTTCCCTCTGTTAATCATTGCCTATTTATCCTGCATTTCGTTTGCTTTGGATATATTTGCTTTGCATATATTTATTTATATATTATCTCCCCCATTAAATTGTAAGCTTCTTGAGGGCAGGGACTGTCTTTTGCCTTTCTTTGAACCCCTAGCACTTAGCACAGTACCTGGCACATAGTAGGTGCTTAATAAATGCTTATTGATTGATTGATGAGTATAATACAAGGTAAGGAAACAATGAGGAGACCAAGGAAATTTCCAGACACAGTTGTCTAGGAGAACTTGAGGAGAGAGGTCACTTTCACCTGGAGTGAGGTATTAGAGTAGAAGGAATAAGGGAAGGCTTAAGGAAGAAGGTGTTATCTGAACTGAGCCTTGAAGGAAGATAAGGTTTCCAAAGGGTAGACATGAAGAAGGGAGTTCATTTCAGGAATGTGGAAAGGCTTTAAATGTGCAGATTTAGGGAGCTGTTGGTGGTGGTTTGGTTAGGATGTAAAGTAATGTGAAATTAGGCTAGGGAGTTTAATTGGAGCCAAAATGAGGAAGGACTAAGGAGCTTGTATTTTGTCCTAGGGAGCCACTGAAAATGGTTGAGTAGGGGAGTGACCCAGATCTGTCCCTCAGGAAGATTATTTCTGTAATGTTGTGGAGATTGGACTGGAGAGGGGAGAGACTAAGGTAGGGTGACCACTGAGCTGAGCTGGGAAAGCTAAGGACAACAAGGATTTGGACTTTTCTCAGCATGTTTGGGGAAAAGAAGTGAAAGCACTGCTTCTGGCATAGGTAGAAGGACGGTAATCTGAACTGCAGAAAGAAGACAGAACTGTTCAACGTTCATTTTGCATCTGTTTTCTCTGCCAAGGAGAATGATGGTCAGGCTGGAAAGGATGGAAAAAAAATGCCTATAGGGAGTTTGCCAGCCAAGAGGAGTATAGGACCAGCAAGAGAGTAGCTTGGTGCTGTTGATGAGTTCACATCACCAGACCTAGAAGAACTACATTTCCCAGTAGCAAAAGAACTGGCAGACATGATCCTGAGTCACTGTCAGGAACCTTTTAAAAATGATAGAGAAATACAGCCTGGGGACAGAGAAAGGGAAATCTGTCGACTTTTTTTTTTAAAAGGAAAGAATGAAATCTGCAAACTGTAGGTCAGTACATTCATGCCAGTGGAAGGAGAACTGGATTCAGATTCTAGGATCTCGGTTCAAATCCTCTTGTCTGTGTGACCTAGAGAAGCTCCCTTGCTTCTTTGGGTTGCTGTAGGGTGATGGGCGAGTGCCTTTGTCCATTAGTGCAGACCCTAAAATGAAGGGGTTAGATTAGATGACCTCCAAGTTCTGTTCTAGCTCTAAACACATCATTCTTTGTATAAGTAGAGCATATATCAGATTGCACGCCGTCTTGGGACTAGGGGAGGACAGAGAGGGGGAGAAAATTTAAAACTCAAAATCTTATGGAAATGAATGTTGAAAACTAAAAATAGATTAATTAGTTATTTTTTTAAAAAAATCACACATGATTCTTTCTGCAGTTAAGATGGAAGGGACCGGCGAGGACGCTTGGGCCCACAGCCCTCCGAGCTACATCCCTGACACTCCTACTCCTGTGTCCAGCCAGCTCGGTGCACGTCCCCATGGCTTCTCCACTAGTAACAGCGTGGAGGGTGATGGGAACCTCCTGGGGCCAGAGGGGCCAGCTTGGACCCCAATGAACCAAGGTGAGCGCTGGGTGCTGTTGTAGCAGAAGGCAGGATTGAAGTTCATTAGTCTGAGTTGAGTACATCCTTTTCCTTGCCTGTCAGCCCTGTGAACTCCCAGTTTCCATCTTCCTGGTCATAAGAACTCTGACAGTAAATAGAGAAAGAACTGGTTGTCCCTCCCTGGAAATAAAGCCTGCCCTTTCATTTTCCAGTAGTTTATTAGTTATTTGAGAATCCCAGAGACCTTAGGCTCTGAAAGCTCTCCACAGATTTTCTGGTTTCTGCCTTTATTTTGAGAGAGAGCAGACCTGAAATCTCAGGGAAGGACATTTGCATATTCCAATGGGCGAGGAATCTCAAGGGTTATCGAAATGCACTCTAATCTCTAACCCACATCCCTCATACTGCAGATTAAGCCCACTTCTTGCTCAATCTTAAGTGAAGATACAACATGATGTAACCAAAAAGAGTATTGGCCTGGAAGGCTGAAGACCTGGGTTTTAATTCTAGGTCTATCACCTAATAGCTGTGAGACCTTGGACAAATCACTTTCTGTCTCAGTTTTTTCATTTGTAAAATGAGGGAGCTGGATTAGATAATCTCTAAGGAGCTTTTGTTCTGATTTACTGAGCTGGAGAAAAGCTAGAAACCATTGATAGAGTGATTCTGTGTGGACCTAAAGACGGTTCATGTTTCCTTTTTTCACTCCTTCCGTATTCAGGCTAGTGTCTGCTCCTTTGTGCCAACATGCTAGCTGTTTTCACAGCCCTCTTTTCTGTAATGATTTAATGACTAATATGAAGTTAAAGTCCCCCATCTTTTTAGTCCTTGACCTAGAGCTGAGCATGGGGCACTTTGATTATCCCTGCATCATTAGATAGGAGATTCAATATTGCCTGTGAGGGCATTCCTTGCAAACTGGCTTTCCCAGGGCCAAGTTCTTCTTGTGTCCTTATGTTGAGGCCTGGAGTCAGGGATGGTGTCATGCACCCATGGTATCTTGCTGGTGATGATGATTGTACAGGGATGTCTCTTGTCCTAGCTGGCAGTGCCCAGAGCTCACCCTTGGAGGCCCTGGAAACCTATCTGAAGGACATCCCCCTGAACAGATCACTACGACCCCAGCCACTAAGCAACTACTGGTGCCTGAGCCCTGGGCAGGTGGAGATGGTTCAGCGAAGGTCTGACCCACGGGCCCGGAAGTGGCATGTGGAAGGTAAGTGTGGTGCTTGTCACAAAGAGGCAGTGATAGATATTAAGTGATGAGGGAGAGAGAGGACTATCTAATCCTAACTGGGACACCCCAGCAAAACCTCAGTTTAATTTGTCTTTGTCTCCTACCCCAGCACCCTTTCAGGTTTCCCTTCAAAAACCCCAATCCCCACCAAATCCCCAGGGTCCCCATGTGGTTCCCTGATCCTATGATCCTACAGAGTTCTAAAGAGAGAGGCTGCCCCTGCCTACCTTCCCCAGACAGCCCTTCAAGCTCCTCTCATTAAAAGGCATCTGTTCCATTCCAGTCCCACAGGGCCTTCAACATTCAGCAGTTGAACTTGGTAAATGAACGCTTGCTGAGTATATGAAAGAGTACAAGTGGGTCAGTGGGTTACCTCATCCAAGCGAGAGTCGCGTGTTAACAGTGGCCTTCAGTGCCTTAACTGAAAGGAGTGACTGGGCCTTTTAGGCCCTGTGGCAGGCTGTCAAAGAAATGCTGAGCCACGAATCAAACAGTACCACAGAATTAACTGGTCAGCGTTCCTCATCTGTAAAATGAAGGGGATGGACTAAATGTCCTCTAGGGCCCCTTTCCAACTCTTGATTTCTGATCTCATGATGTTGGCCTGGTTTTGCATTCTAGGTTATAATTGAATCTGGGAATCTTTGCTTCATGCTGGAATAGACACAGCTAAGCCATCTCATCCTCATACATTCCTGAGGGTCCCACAGTGTGTTTCTAATCCCTGTTTCCCCCACTCTGGGAGGGATTTTTCATCTGGGCAGATCACTAAGGATTATTTCTGGACCAAAGCCTTGATGATGGTGGTGTGTTTTTCCACACAGCGGTGACCACAGGTTCACTGGCACCACCTGGCTATGTGAAGGATCTCTCTGCTCGCCGCCTGGGTCACCTTAACACCCCCAATAGCTTCTCCTCAGCCAGCAGCACAGATGGGGACCTGGATCTCAGAAGCCCAGAAGGGAGTCAAGGTCGATGGTGCAGAGAAGGTGAGGTGGACCTCCCAGGCCATGTCTTCAGTTACTCAGATGAGATGACAGTGGAAGCTGAGGTGGGGGATCCCCTGGTGAGGAAAGACTTTGAGGAATCATTCCATCTCTATCCCTGTCCCTGTCCCTGGCTAGTATTTCACCTAATCAAGGCACAGTTGTCTAGGTAGTGCTTGAATTACTGAGTGAGGAACCGAATTGGTTCCTGCACACAAGGAGTTTCTAATCTAATCACACAGCCCATTAAAGGCTGTAAACGGCAAGGCCAAAGGTGTCTCTGGGGTTTCCATTTCTAGAATAACGCTCTCCTCCCTCACTAAAGTCTCCTTTGGCCTTAAGGTTTACCAGAACTTGCCTCTGCCCTGAGGACATCACATTCCTTGCGATCTTCTCTTTCAGAGGTCACTCCTGTGTCCGCTCTTCATCTCACAGAGCCATTCTCAAACACCATCTGTAAAATGGACATAACAAAACTTAGCATACACACACCTTGACCTCCGCTGCCACTTCCAGAGACCATCCCTCAATCTGGTTTTCTCTTTTAAAGCCTGTGTAATTCACTTGTACCACTACCCTTGTTGCTGCTATCTAATGACCTCCCAACTCATTCAGGGACTTGAGCACCACCTGGTTCCTGTGCTCTGTGTTCCTCATTCCCCACCCCCTTGGGAGATCGGACATAAGTATAGATATTGGCAATGACTCTATCAATCCGACCACACAATTCTTCAATCTCCTCCACTCTAATGATTTCCATTGATGCCTCACTTAAGCTACACACTGTAACATAGTTGGGCTTGAGACCTCATCATCTCTTGGGATTGCACCAACTGTAAGGTCAGAATTTTGAAATTCCAGCTTCCAGATCCTAGCTCTTATCCTTCTGTGCCTCCACTCCCTTGCCCTTACAGCAAGCCATCCTTCATCTCCTGGTCTTTGTTCCCCTCGCCTCGTACCTATCCTTGACCCCATATCCTTCCACTTTAAAGTTTCACTGCCCTAGTCTCTTGCTTCCTATTTCAGCCTCATCTCTGGGTAACCCCCATTGTCCAATTTATTTACAAAATCACAGTATGTGATCTCATTCAAACAGGTCCTTGGCAGTGCTTGAGAATCAAAATCACAGAATGTCAGAGTTGGAAAAAAACCTCTGAGGTCATCTAGGCCAAACCGGTGGTGCCTGAAAAGAACCCTTCAGTGCTCTTTTTTTTTTTTTTGCCTTTGTTCTTAAACTGCAAACATTTCCTGTTAATCCTCCCCCTGCAGTGAACTCTTCCTTGAATTTAAAAAAACAAAAAAACTTTTAAGTAGAATTGATTGACGCAGTGTAGTATCTAACAGTGTATACCACATTCTACATCCATAGTCTCTGACTCTCTGCTGAGATGAGGAAGGAACCTTTTATCAATTCTCTAGGACCAAGATTGGGGCAGCTAGGTGGCACAGTGGATAGAGTCAGGAATAGTCAGGAAGGATAGGTCAGGAAGACCTGAGTTCAAATTCAGCCTCAGACACTTACTAGCTATATAACCCTGGGCAAGTCACTTAACCCTGCTTGCCTCAGTTTTCTTATCTGTAAAATGAGCCGGAGAAGAGAATGGCAAACCACTCCAGTATCTTTGCCAAGAAAACCCCCAAGAAGAGTTGGATACGACTGAAATGACACAACAACAAAGGACCAAGATTGTTCAACCAATGACTTTTTTAAAAATTTATTTTATAGGTCTTTCTAATTAACAGTGAGCAAAAAAAAGGTACATGAAACACTAGATCTCTCTTATGAAGAGCTTGCTTTTCTTTTTAAGTATATGATAAATTCAACTTGGAATTTTCAAAACTGTCTTGCTTGTCTGTGCTTCTTTTTGGCCTTTCTATTTTATTCTCTGCATTTAAAAAAAAAGATGTCTTAATAACCTTTTTTCTTTTCTTTTTTTATCATTGACCTCCTTGAGGTATAGTAGTGGAATTTTGGGATCAGAGTAGTTTTATTTGCATAATTCCAAATTGTAACAAGTTACTTTTTAATTACCAAGTCCAGTAGCTTTTTGTCAGGCCTTATCCACTTTGACCCCTTCCTGCCACCAGGTTCTCCCCCTATGCTGAGCTTCAGAGACACACCAATCTCTCCTGATTTTCCTCCTAGCCCTTTAACTGTTCCTTTCCTGTCTCCTTCATCCTGTCTCCTTCACTGCCTCATCTTCTTCTTTCTAGCCTTTCAATCTATTTCCTGAGAAGTTCTGCTTGCTACTTGGTTCTCTTCTCTCTTGGCAGTCACATCCACTCCCAAGGCTGTTGAACCACTTCCATTTAGATGTTTCTCAGATATTTTCTTGAGTCTTGATTCTTCATCTATCCTCCAGACCCATAGGTTTGCGTAAACCCAACTGTTTGCAGGATATCTCCACCTGGATGTCTTTCAGATAGTTCAAACTCAACATGTCACAGTCTGAGGTCATTATCTTCCTAAACCTGTTCTTCCTTCCAATTTTGCTATTTCTATTCATAGTGCCTCCATAATTTACCTTTTCTCCCCTACTTGAAGGCTCAGGGTTATCCTTGACTCTTCCTTTTCCCTCAACACTCACATACAAATAGTTACCTAGTCCTATAGATTCCACTTTCTACAACGTCTTTCCCAACCATCCATCCCCTACTGTCTGTTTCCACTGGCCCTCATTAGTCCTTGCCTGAATTCTTAAAAAAAACACATCACAGACTAGTTATCTGGAAGGGATAATTTTGTCCAACCCCTTTCTTTTACATATGAGTAAACTGAGGCCTAGGGAGGTGGTATCTTGACAACATCACACTGCCAATAATGAGGGTGGATTTAAACACAGGTCTTCTCACTTTAAATACCATGCTATTTCTATTATATCTGCCTCCTTACAGGTCTTCCTACCACAATTCTCTCCTTTAGTCTATCCTTCATAGCACTACCAGAATAACCTCTTTTATACAAAATTTTAGTGTAGTTTTAAGTTTTAACAACTAAGTCTTTGCTATTGTTCAGTCATGTCCGACTCTTTATGACCCTGTGGGCCAAAGCACGCCCGTACTGTCCATAGAGTTTTCTTGGCAAAGATACTAGAGTGATTTGCCATTTTCTTCTCCAGTGGATTAAGGCAGGGAGAGGTTAAGTGACTTGCCCAGGGTCACACAGATAGTAAGTGTCTGAGGCCAGATTTGAACTCAGGTCTTCTTGACTCTAGGACCAGCATTCTATCTACTGAGTCACCTGGCTACTTCCTAGGTCTGATACAGGTCTAATCCAGTTTTTCTGCTCAGAAAAGCTTAAACTCGTCTGTCATTTAAGAGCTTCCCCAATCTGGTGTCACCCTACCTTAGTATCTTCTGTATTCTCTACATTCCAGCCAAACTGCACTGTTCTCCCCCCACCCCCCACATCCCTCCCCAGCTCTTGCCCAATGTGGTTCTATACCTTTGCTCACATTGTTTCCTAGGCCAGGAATGTTCTGCTTCCCTCTCTTCATTTGTTGAATTTAGCTCCTCTTTCAAAGCCTATCTCATCCAGAAAGCCTGTGATTCCGCTGACGTTAACAAACTTTCTTCCCTCAGATATTGCATTACACTTTGTAACACTCTAAGGCACTTATTAGGTAATATTGTGTATTATAGACTGCTCTGTTTGATGTCTTATTCCTCTACTACACTGGAAATTTCTTGAGGAGCAGAGACATGTCTTACCTAAACTTTCTATCTCTACCAGTACCTAGTACAGTGCTCTGAACATAGTAGGCACTTATTAAATGTTTGTTAATGTGTACTGTCCATAAAACTATGCCAGGACTAACAAGGACTTTTGGTGCTACTTTACCCTGGTTTGACACAAATGAATGGTCTTGTGCTCATGGACCTCAGACAGCTTGGGCAGAGATTTGGGGGTTCAAAGCCCCGAGACTTGCAAACTCAAAACTGCACAGCTAAAGCTGAGATTGTTTGGTTTCTGCAGCAAGTCCAATTGGGAGCTCTCCCCTCCAGGGCCTGGAGAACTGTCTCAAAGAGATCTCCACAAACAGGCCTCACCTCAGCCAGCCTGCCTCATTGTTGGCCCCAGCAGGGAATGGGATATCGAGGAGAGTGGAACCCAGGTGCAGGACTTCAGACAAGGAAGGTAAACCAGACCTGGGGTGTGTGTGTGTGTGTCTGTGAACTAGTGCGTGCTTATGTCCGTGGGAGCAGGGGAAGGAAGGTCCTAACACTTGATGAAGTGAACGCTTCTCTTTCAGAGACCTGTGATCTGGTCCAGGATTTAAGAGGAAAAAAATCCTATTTCAAAAGACTTGTCATCCAAACCTAAGTCAGACAACCATTAGAAGTTTGTGGCTAACTTGAGCCAGCCCAATACTTTACCATTTTGAAGAAGAGGAAACTGAGGTCCCCTAAATTGACTTGCCCAAGGGCATAGAGGAAATGTCACAAGTGGAACGTGAAGCCAGATAGTTCTCCAGGGCCAGTACTCTTTCCTGCCAAAGCAGAATGAACGTCCTTTGATTTGCTGGCGTGGTACTAACGTTGACCGGTGCTGGTTTTGTTGACTTTCTGTGCTGCCTTTATCTACACTGTTGTAGTAATTGTCAGTTCTTTAGACTCCATTTTCTTTGTCCTGAACAACTTTCTACAGGGACCCCATGTTTCTCTGAATTCTTTACCACCATTCCTTCTGCTGGGTTGTTTCCACTGTATCACAAAGTACCTCAGGGCTGGCTTCTAAGCCTTCAGCGGCATCAGTGGCCTCTGTGCTTACCAACTAAGTCTTTCAATTCCAGGTGAATTGGCAGGACTGGCTGTGCTATTCCTTCACTCCCAAATGTCCTGGCCCGTTTCCCAGGGGGAAGAAAAAGAGCCATGTCTAGAAGCAAAGAGTATCCTGGAAGACTCTAGGGGTCATAGCCCCTGAGAATATGGACTAACCTTTTTAAAAATTATTTTTTTTCTAATTACTATTCATTGATTTTCTTACCTTCCCACTCCTTCCCCTCTTTCCATTAAACAATTTAAAAACAAAGAAAACCAAAAGCCTCATAACAAATATGCATGGTACAGCCCAACAAATTCCTACATTGGCCATGTCTAAAATAGATGTCTCTTCACTTTAAGTTAATTACCTCTCTCAGTTAGGTATAGGTAGTATGTTTAATCTTTAGTCCTCTGGAATTGACACACTTGTATCCTTTGAAACTTAGTGGCTGACCCACTCTTTGAAAAAAACTGCTGGAAAAACTGGAAAAGAGTATGGCAGAAACTAGGCATAGACCAACATCTCACACCATATACCAAAATAAAGTCAAAATGGGTTCATGATTTAGATATAAAGGCTGTTACTATAAGCAAACTGGGAGAGCAAGGAATAGTTCACCTATCAGATTATGGACAACAGAAGAATTCATGACCCAATGGGAGATAGAGAAAAGCAAAATGAATAACTTTGATTACATTAAATTAAAAAGTTTTTGCACAAACAAAGCCAA